>NW_026623338.1:1325755-1380063 GCF_030028575.1 Malurus melanocephalus | reverse complement strand
AAGGTGAACAAGGCATTGCCTACCATGCACTGGGAGCAGTTTCTTGTCTCTGGTTCTATCTTGATAGAAATGGCATGCTCGGTCCAGAGTGCCAGGCAGTAGTCAATGGCCACCATCACYGTGTGCTTCAGCAGCTGGGACAGGAGCAGCAGTGGCAGCAGGAGGATCCCTGCTGCACTCAGGTACTTGCCACAGGCTCTCCAGGGCATCTTGGCTCTCTGATGCAGCACTGAAGACAGGTTGTCTTCGTCATCACTCTCTGTTACTTCTTCTGCAATGTGCAAAAAAAAAAGGACAGGTATGCTGACATCTGTATCAAAGAGACTGGCAAGTGGGAGCTACAARCCAGGTCTTATCACCCAGGATAAAGATTGGCTTTAAGGTGAAAGTATCTGCTCAGGCCTGCATGTATTAACCTGTTAAATTTCATAGTAATTTACACTAAAAAGTTGAAAAAATCCTCAGCACTTGGTGGTCMATTTCTTCAACCATGGTTTTGCAGTTCGAAATTACCAGCCTGATAAAAATGAACTGCAACCTTTTTCCTATGTAAAAACTTAAGCAAGCAGGTTTAGCTATTGACAGATGAAGTTCASCCAGCATGTTGTTTAGTATTATTCTTCATTCATTATTAAATCATATTCACATACAAGAAAAAACCTCAAAAGTATGGAGGAGGAAAAGACTTGTGAACGCTCACAATCACTGTAGTCCAGAGGTCAAAGCAATGGAAACAGCACTTTATAAATCATGGCCCACATGAAAAATGATTTGTTCTCTTGCCACTTTGGTGTTAATTAATTCTAATATAATTTAATTGTTAAACATTAATGTACTGGCAATGGGCTCAAAGCATGCCCTTTACCTTCATCCTCTTCATCATCTTTCAGCAACGCTTCCCGGGAATACATCGTCCTCCGCAGATTGGTTCTTTCCAAAACAGGGTTTTCCTCAATAGTTGTTTCCTGAAAAAATGACAGTTCATGTGTTTTCAACCAGAGAATCAATACAAAAAAAATACTGTTGTAATGAAATTGTTTCCATTCAGTGAAAAATAGAAGTGACAATCTCACAGCAGCCAGCCAAAAGTGATTGATTTGCCACCTCTGTGTTAAATGAAAGGACATAAATTAGATATCCAATATTAATTTCAGGTTGTCCGTCCCAACCCTCTTGGAATCTTAACTTGGASAGTTATCCTGGAATTAATCAGATCTAAGATTAATATCTCATTCTTCCTGTGCTGTAACTACTTCCTGTAGACGAAACATCATAATTTAAGGAACTTGATATAAGGCATATCTGAAAAGCTTCCACCCAAAGCAATGAGGAAATTCAGGTATCTTTATAAAATCAACTGTCAATATTAGCAAACCTTTTCCTAAAAGGGCTCTATTTAATATTCCTTAGATGATAATATATGGATAGGGCTTCCTATCAAGAATGGATTAGAACAGTATCAAGGAAATATGAGATGTCCAGATAAAGAAATTGATCTTAACAGATATATAATAACAGTAATACTAATATTATATTCATTTTAAGTTAGACATCACATACAGCCTGTCATTTTTTGCTAATCCTTTCAACCTGAAGCAACAACAACAACAAAAAAAAACCAAAAAAAAAAAAAGACAACAACATTTTCTTGCATATATTGATTGCCCTGCCCATCAAAAACCTTCTCCAGCTCTTGGTCTTGTCGATTCATTAACGTCTTCCAGTGCTCAAAGAGCTCAGTCTCTGATTTCTGAATGTCCTTGAGCGTTCCTTCTCTCTGGATGTTACCATCTTTCATTGCAATTATCTGAAAAGTCAGAAACACAAGTGGTGAGATAAATAGCTGGACATGTCTATTTATTTTAAAGCTGTGTTGCTGTGCTTTGACACGATTTTCTCTTTTCTTAAATAAATAATATTTCTGCAAACAAATCTGTCTTCTACAAAGACAGTGATATTATCTCCTGACTCTGTCCCCTTCACTCAAGATGCTGAAAACCCAGAAACTTCCTGCTCTTTGTGTTTTTAGAAGAGGCTGCYTTGAAAAAAGAAGAATGGGATCCCTGTCAGCAGACAAGGGGGCACACTACTCTTCTTAAATGCAAGTCATTAGCAAGATAAGATTTTAGAGTTCTCTTACCTCCTAAAAGGAAAAAGCTTTTAGCAAGACATTGAGTGCAATAGGTTTTGCCCTTATTCAGGCAATTAGATATGAGCATGCTGGCTCCTTCTCTGATACCATGGAATGATAAGGAAGAGCTAGGGAATTTGAGTCCCTAAAGCTTAAAAAACAAAAAAATATCTTCAAGATGAAGCCTGCAGGGAGAGGCTTCCAGGTCTGTGTCAGTGTTATACACACAATGTAACTACCGTCACTCTAAATCTGAGAGGGACAACTGGAAAATGGGGCATGCAGATTGCAAACCCACATCATTACAAAAGAGGTTTTTTTTTCTCTCTCCGTGGAAAGTCAGACATTTCCACAGGCAGAGGGTGGGGAAATAATCTATTTTGCTTATTGCTAAGAATTTACACCAGAGGAAAGGTAAAAATAGAGCAAATAGAGGATTTTTCTGGGGTCAATTTATTCAAGAAAACTACAATTTTCTGGAGTGGGCTGGACCCTGAATTCTTCTGAGGGTTTTGCTAAAAAGATTTTGGGAGATCATGACATAGACTTATATTTTATTTAAACTTTCTTAATAAAAAAAAAATATTCCCCCTTCATTGGGTCAGAATTGCTAAGAATTAACAAAACTTACAGTTAGGGAAAACAATTACCTATTTTGTAATAAATATTTTTAATTATAGAGTTTGTACAAAYTCTTCCTGAGCTACAGGTTATTTGAAACAGTATATTTCATTAAAAATTACACATCCAGAAGATKATAAAAATAAAGTAATTTTCATTACACCCATTTGTTATGTCTCATAAAACATCAATATCCAGAAAAGGGTCTGATATTCACAAAGGAAATATAAACAATTTTACTGATAAAAGGCCATAGCTGAATATACTTAAAAAACAATAAAAAAGAAGAAGTTAAGATGAACCTCATAGGAAGGGGAAGAAGGCAGAAAATCCTGTATCCCATGACACAATACCCGGAAAACCAGAACAGTATTGAGAACAGTGGTAACTCTTGAAGGTAAACAGCTGAGAGACAAGGTCAAAGCAGAGACCATAAARGACAAATGCTGCCCACCAACAACCCGATCAGAACAAGATGAATGTCTATCTGCAACTTTATGCCAAGCCAATATGAAGCTCAGGAAGCAGCTGAAATGTGATTATTTCTTGAGACCAGGAAACTGCTGCAGTACCCTGTGCAAGATGAGAAAGAGAGAAGTCCTGCTAGGAGGTATAACTGCAGTCATCAATCACCATGGGCAAGGAGACCTGGGGTGCTGGAGAACTGTACAACTAAGTGCAAGGCCACGTGAGCCAAGGAACTAAAAAAAAAATCAAAACCACGAAAATTCCTTCTTCATCTTTGACATTTCCAATTAGAAACTGGTATAGGAAGCATACTTTTTTTTTTTCTGTAAAGTACAAGATATAAAGAAGAAACCTAACAAAACAATCAATACACATTTCTCAATGTCTTACCAACAAAGGGCAAAGATCTTGGTACATTATATACAAGTACTAACCACAAGGAAATACTGGGTTTTTCCTTATAATTCCATGCATCTCAATATCCACCTTGCATAAAAGYACCTTGTTCGTGATAGCACAAATTCTGAGTAACATCCCAGCAGAAGCAAATGTGCTACTCAAACATTTCACTGTTTTGAGATTAAAAAAATAGCCAAATTTTTCCAAAATAACTAATGYTTTTGGGCAGTAAATATATTTTAAATGCAACCTGCTTTCATAAGAGTATCAGCTCTGTGAAAATCCAAACTATTTAGGTATTCTAAGATGGGAATCTTAAAATCATGGCACCCCTAACTGGATAATTTTCAAAATATTTTTATTATGTATCTTCCCACTAAACTATTACTTRGTGAAGAAATGAAGTGAAAGCATTGTTTGCAGCAAGACATTCCTCCTCAGAAAAACTGGGAAGWGTTTTCCTACCCAGTCAGCGTGGGGCAAGTACTGCAGCTTGTGGGTCACCAGCACCACAGTCCGCTTGTCCTCCCGCAGCATTTTCAGGATCCCTTCTTGCATRAGGTGGTCACTCAGGTGAATATCCAGGGCAGAAAAAGGGTCATCCTGTTATGAGGATAAGGGGTCAGCTTTTGGAGTCAGAACTTATGGGATTCAAGGAAACAGACAGTTTTTAATACCAGCAAAACCTATTAGATCAATATGGACATAAAATAGAGGCCATAGAAACTTTGCTGAGGAATGGTTTCCTTCATTTACACCACAGCAAACCTTGCACTGTGCTTTTGCAGGGACTCAGACATACAGTAATGCCAGCTGTCTCAATGCTGCAATTCTGGAGGGTTTTCTGGGTCCTGCTCCTCTCCCCAGATGTGTTCAGGGCCAACAGAGCTGGAGCACACAATGTACCCATAGGGCAATATGGCACTTATTGCATATTGCCCCAGGGACAGGGACAACCAGTATATTTCTGTTTCTCTTGTACATCACTGTCTTCAGATGTTTTTTTTTGCTCATAAATCAATACTCTATTAACAAAGAATCACAAAAAAAGAAATCACAAAAGGAGCAATATTGATAATTTCAATGACTCAGTTCAGATGTTTGATTTTTGACCTAAATTATCTTTTTTAATCAATCAATTATATGCAATTCATTTAGGCATAAATTAATATGTACCATCTTTCAGGAAACTTGTTTACCTAATTCTGTTTATATGGAATCACAAACTTTGAGATTTGATATTTCTTCTTGCAATASCGATGCTGGCTGTAGGATTTACTTAGTGTTACTATTTCCCARTATAATATTACACTAAACCCAGGCTTCAGGAAAAATCAAAAGTATATGAAATTAACTGTAACATAAATATGACCATTGAAATTCTAATAAACCAGAGCATCGTGGCATAAAGCACCTACAAAGTGCTTTTGAAACACAGTAACTTTGTGATCTGGAATTTTCTCTCTGAAGTGTGTGGGCAATTGTGTGCACCATGCTTACTGAGCAAGATGYTGTCAGCTCTGCTGCTGCACTCTTCTGATCTGGCACAGACCTAAACAACACCCATATGACATTTCTGCTTGTGAGAGAACTTTCATAAGCATTTCTTCACAAAATCAGCCTTAAAAGAATGGAGTACTTGTCAATACTAACACATGGGATTCCTGATTCTTTWAAAAATTTTAATAAGAGGAAATTAAGTTTATTTTAGGTGTTTTTACATTATCAAACCATAAGAGAACCCACTACTATTAGGAGATTATTGAGTGTCCTTCACAGAAGAACAAAAAGGGCAAAACCAAGTTACAGCCCAGTAGTTGATCTGCTGATTTTCAGCACCCAGTCCAACTGCTCCTATGCTCCTGCATTCTGGAAACGCCCTACATACGAAGCAAGCACAGACTGATTAGCCTAATGACAGGGAAAGGTCTAAATAGCCTCCCTTTCTCTTATGGATGACATCTAATGTGCACAGCTTTTCTAACCCTACATGATTTATGTCTCACTGTTGTAACAGCTGGATTCAAACCTTCTAGAAAACTAAAGAAGGAAGTCCTAGAATTGGAAAGAGAGCAWGCTCACTCCTAGTGAGTGTGTAGGRTGCATCTGTCTCACCACCTGTGAAGCTGTTAGAACCTGCTTTCTCTCTCTTTCCATAGTTGAAGCAGGAACAGGATATGCAACAGGCAGTTCAGGGTAGAAAAGCATCTTAGTTTGTTGCAGAAAGGAAACACCCCAGACATGAGACCACATTAATTTTAGGCCTGAGACAGCTCAGGAATTTCATGAATACAGTTGAAACTATTAAATTTCTAAGACCCAAAGATAAAAACAAGGGTTAAATTGAATTTTCAACATACTAAGAGGACAAACATCAGCATTTCAATGTGCAATACCTGTTTGTCTGCAATATTTACAAAAAGCTTCTTTACCTGCAGGCTGGCTAACAACAAATCTAAAATAGACAGTGCACATTGGGCTCAGCTCAGAGAAACACAGTGTCGAGTATGTGAGCCATGAAATACTCTAAATGCTCCCATCTCGTGCTTCTGCATGGAGCACAAACAGAAGGGCACCTACTCACCAGGAACACAACATTTGTCTGCTGGTAAAGTGCTCGTGCCACGCTGATACGCTGGCGCTGCCCTCCAGACAGATTAATACCCTGGAGATAAGCAGGAGAGAAGCAATCAGACAGTTAAAAAAAAATCAACTGAATATTCATATTCTGATTGGATTATCCATAGAAGACTTTCTGGGCAAAGAAACTCAGAGAAAGTTTTCCAAAATGTGGGCCTGCAATGTATCTGTGTGGTGTTTTAGGGGGCATTTTTGGGGCTCTTTTGCTTGTTTCTGACAGTGCCAATATATGCTAGAGTAAATTGTTTACAAATCTGTGACTTCTGTTCCCTTTCTTGTCACTCCCAAACCTTCCCTGATGTGATAAAGCCATTGATCAAACACCTGCCCTTCTGCAAATGAAAGGCTCTGAAAAMCCCCAAACAAACAGCAAACTAAGTATTATTATTTATTTTTATGTTACTCCTAAAGAAACAAAAAAAAAATGTCCTGTTAAGTCAGGATATCTGCAATAGCAGCTGCAGAATAGTCAAACATTCTGATAGCAGCACAGTAAAATCATTGCACCTCACATAAATGACAGTATTTCCATGTTTACTGAGCAATGAGCTTGCAGACTAATGACCCAAACACACACTTAACTAAAAGATTACCTTTGTTGCCAAATAACCTGTAAGATTTTAAGAACCAACAAAATGATAAACCCCCCTGTATATATTTAAACCAAAAATAGAAKCCTGTAGCTGTTTACCGACCCTCTCGCCAATCTGGGTTTGGTCTCCGTGAGGCAGAATGTCAATATCAGGCTGGAGGGAACAAGCATCAATTACTGCTTTGTACCTGTGGAAACAAAAARGGCAACAAAATCCACACAGATAGTGCTGGGGAAGCACATTTCCTACCTGCAGAGGAACAAAAACCAACCAGCTGGAAAAAATCACACAGTGGAAAACATATTTGTTAGCCACTAATTGTTCTAATGGGATCTCTTTCAATCACAGGCAAGTAAATAATATTCCTGCTAAGAAAAAGGATYCTGGGTCAGCTTCCCAATTAAAAACGTTAAATAGTTAAACCCAGGAGAAACAAACATGACTTCTTCCAAGGTAAATTGCTATTTTAGCATTTAATTGTTTTCCACACCCAGGGCCTTTGTTTCTTGTTTCAAAGTCCAAGAAAGACAGAAAAAAATGAGTGTAGGATGTAAATACATAGTCAGCCATTTCTTTTAAGGGTGGGGGAATGGAACACCAGCAATTGATCTCAGAATATTTTACAGTGTCTGGTGAGCATTTACTCAGAATAAAAAGGCAGCCCATTAATCCTTTACAAACATTCCCACTCCCAAACAGGTGATGTCCTTCCAGGAGAGGCAAACCAGTCAATCAGGTGTGAGAAYACTGCAGGCTAAACAAACATGGGCCTTGGAAATGAAAACATTTGTACACTCGAGTTCAAGTGAAACAAACGCTGTCCTTTGGGCCACTCAGGAAAAACATGGTCAGAGGGGGATATTGTCATGTTCAGGCAGGTGCAGTAGGTTTGTTCCTACAGGGAGATGGGGACCGCATATGTGACCCACATGACCCCAATATTTAGGGAAAAGGGGAGTAAAGCACGCAGCAGTGCTGGAACCTGTTACCTCTGTTTGTTAAAGGAGCTTTCAAACGTGATATTCTCTTCCACCGTGGCATTGAGCAGCCAAGGCTTCTGGGATGCATAAGCTACTGCACCTCTTTTCCTGGGRAAAAAACAAACACAGGATTTCCCAGCTTACCAATTGGTGCAATTGGTGTTTTTAGACCCCAATTTTTTGTAAATGAAGAAACTAGTAATTAGTCTTCAAGAATGCTTTAATTTCTTTCTTTAGGACAATTTCCATCATGGAAATACATAAGACGATAAATTTCCAACAGAATACTGAAATTGTTTACCCAATGGGATTTCACTTTGTTCCCTCTTCCATTGTGAGGTGAGGGTTGGAGAGTCTAGCTCAATAAAGAWGCCTCTTGAGCAGAGTGGATGGCAAGAAGAAAATTATCAAAAATCGCATCCCAGCTATGTTTGGATATTAATAAAAAAAYGTGTAGCGTGTCACTAGTTAGGCAACACATTTCAGGAGGGACATTCTAAAAAGGTATTTTTAACATGTTTGAAAAAGGTCCAAACAACTCCACATATGCAGAAAGGCAATTTCCTCTGTCAGGTATTTTTCCCATTCTAAGAAGGGAATTAGAATTAGGAAGTAAATGAGTTATTTCTATGCCTATAAAGGCAAGAAAAGAGAACACAGACAAAAAGTGTATTTGCTAAATTTCCCTCAGTGAAATGGCCCTCATAATGTACTATCAGAAGGGACAATTTACCAGGTAGAGTCAACAGGATCTCACTCACTATGCACGCATTATTTCATATAAATTTTTATTATTACTATTTAAAAGTGCAAGTATCTGCCATTTAGRGAATTTGTGCTTTTATTGACTGTAATGCACTGAGGACCTTGGCGAGGCATAGCTGGGAGAAAGGCAACACCTTTTATGTGTTACTGTGATGTGTTAAGTGATACTGCTGGAAAACTCACTGGCATATCAGCCTTTCTCCACAAAAGCATCAAAAAGAGGGATCATATGCCCAAAAGCATATTTGTTTTCTTTTTAGCCCTACCAGCTAATCCAATAAAAAGGTAGGACCTCTCACCCAAACGTGACCTGTGCCTGCTAGACAGCCATTATGGCAGCCTATTTCTAGTTAGACCTGAAAGCAAGTCAAACCATGACTTGACAAAGTACATTTTATTTCTCTTTGTAAGCTAAGGCCATTTGCCCTGCTTGTTTTTTTTCAGGCTTTTACCAAGCTTGTTTAGAAACCATGATAGGATCCAATTTTTGTTGATGACCTGAAAGAACACACAATTCCACTATTCAGCCAACATGCTTCCAAGCTGAAATTTATGATGAGTCATTAGAATTAAATTATGCTTTATGAATTTTCTTTACTGGAAAATAAAACAGAAATAGCAAAACAAAAGAAAAAAAAAAGACAGAAAATATCCCCCAGGCAGCCCAGCCTGCGGTCCCAAAATCTAATTCAAAGAGCATTCAGATCTGCCTCAAGAGAGAAGCATTTTTCCAATTAGTATGAAATTTTCCAAATAATTGAGAAAAAATTGCTCTGAGCATTCCAAGATGAAGATGGATTCCCTTCCCTTCTTCTTCATTGCTTGAAAAAGTGCCTTTGCAGTTCTTAAKTCTCAATGTGATAAAAAAGTTACTTCTAATTTAGTTTTTGAAAAATAGCAGCAAAATTGTCAGGAAAAAGCTTTTACAACTTCTGCAAAAAGTATTCTTGGGCTGACTGAAGATACGCGCCCTGCCCTTGTGATGCACTCCATGCTGAGAACCARAACAATATCTGGGAACACCGCTCACATTTGGATTACATTCTGCGTTTAGGGAATTCATTACTGCAAGGAACTTGGGAACAGGCAGTGAGCTTGCCAAAACTGATTGAGGATTTAGAAAATTCCTCTAAATTAATCCTAACTGCAAACTGACACTAGGATGACATATCAGGCCAGATCACATTTTGACATAAACAAAAAGCCTGCAAGGGCTTGCAAGTTTCTTTTTCACACATTTGAAATCCACTGCGTGTCCACAGTGCTGCTACCGTAAAGAGACAATCAAACTCAAAGTGTGAGAAACACGTGGCTAAAAATCCAGTGAACAAACTATTCTGCAATGAAGGGTGCAAGACTTGCTCTGAAAGTCTACCCTGAACCTACCTAAGGCTTCACAGTTATAGGACCGAGGGCAAACCAACGGCTCAGCAGACAAAGACTTCGGAGGGATTTATTCTGTTGTTCTGTTCTATTGTTTTACAGCAATTGCTTCCTGTCCCCAGACTGCATAAATGTGTGTTCTCATCAACTGGGTGTATTTTTTCCCCTCTGATAACACAACAGAATAACCATAGCCTCTTAATTACCACAGAAATGCAGACAGAAAAATTCAGCCTTGCAATAAATAGGGAAAACCTTCCCTGAGTTCCCTGGAGACTAGGAACTTTTGTCTAATATAGAACCAAACGTGTTTAATAATTATGAACCAGATTAATATGCCAGAAACAACACTGTCAAAAGGAACCACATTCACTTCTTTACAGAGYKGGTGACCAAGCACTGGAACAGATTGTCCAGAGAGGATGTGGAGTCTCCCTCACTGGAGATACTCAAGAACCATCTGGACACAATCCTGTGCAATGTGCTCTGGGATGGCCCTGCTCGAGCAGGGAGGTTGGACCAGRTGACCACTGTGGTCCCTTCAACCATACTCATTCAGTGATTCTGTGATGTTGTGAAGATTGGTTTTTTTAAAGTTATTAATCTATCTCTAGTTTCATATCTTTTTTTGTTAAGTCCAGGAGGCCCAGTATATCAGCAGGATCACTAAAAATACAAGTAGTTAAGAGACATTCATATATGAATCTCAGTGCCTTAATAACCCTACTAATGAAATGTTGGCAATTTTTAAAAGAAAACAGATGCACTTAAAATGCAACGGAGTTAGGATTAGGATTATGATAGAGGAAATAATACATTGCAAAGCCTTTCCTGTGTTTTGGGATTGCTGACTACAGTTTTATCTTAATTATTTTACACAATTAATTAACTTCTACTATCAGTCAACTCAAATTCATATGTTCTCCAGATATGAGAGAAATGTATACGATCTGTATTATTACTGTATACCCAAAAAATATGCTGCTTTTATTTTCAGCCCGAAGCAAACTATTGGAGCATTCTGGTCTTGCTAGTCCTGAGCATTCAGGAATAAATTTTTTTGGCATTATTAAACTTCAAGGGTCACTTGCTTGTTTATATTTTAAATCTTGCAGTAGTGGCATACAGAGACATCCTGTTTGTTTTCTAAGGGGAAATATTAAACTCATTTTGTGCAGAGACTTCTAAACAATTTTCACAGTYACAGAATGGCTGAGGCAGGAAGGGACCTCTGGAGCTTCCCTATTAGTTTTTAAAATGTACCTGAATTCCATGTCAACAGGAGATTCTTTCTCTGGGCTGTAAAAAAAAACAAACACAGAGGTTTAAAAAAACTACATCATTTCAGACAGTGCAAGTAATACCACAAAGTAGTATCACTATGCTAATAATGAAAAATACAGCAAAATGACTACACAACAGAAATAAAGCACTTTTTATGCTAAAATTCAGTGCTACATGATATTGACCTAAAAAAGGTCTGGTTAAGATTCAATTTTGTAAAGTGCTAAACAGCCTTGTAGAAAGTCTTCAACACATATGAGCAAATGCTCAAAACCTCAAAAGACTTTGGCCCAAAATACTCTCTCTTCTGAGAACACCAAAAATGTTSTACAGGATGTCAGTGCAACCACCAGAGATATTCTTACAGCACTTAAACTGACTAGAATTCCCAGAACACACGATAATGTAGGTAAATGTTTCATCCAGTCTAATATTCTTTCCTACTTTTTAATAGTCTTGCCATATTGTTGTGCATATTATCTTACCCTTTGCTGTCCATTTCTGTAAATTTCAAACATGGGAATATCCAGTTCTGATCATACTTCTCTTGTATCTCAATGGATTTAAATGTTTTCCATTCAACTTGGTAGTAGGTAGATATTCCCAAAATCCAAGCTGAGCTATGTTAATCAGGTAAAAATAATTTCTGTGCCAAAAGATGGATTAATCTGCTACTCTCCACACCTCTGTGTGTGCCTCAAGAATTGTAGGTGAGAAAATAAACTTATGACAATATGTAAAAAAAAAGAACAGAAGGGTAATGGGGATAATTTGCTTTAATAAATRAAACCTTTCAATACTAGATACTATTTTTTAAAGTGAAGTACAACCCAGTTCAGATCTTTAGAGAAAGATTTTCAAAGACATATTAGGATACAATTTTCAAAATCTCCAAATGGCAATACTTTCATAACAGAAATCCAACTCTTCCTTTTGTAACTTGCATAAGTGGTTTCAAAAATTGTATCCTGAGATAATGCAGTTAAAATTTCACTGATTTTCAGAATTCTGACTCTCAATCTTAAGCATAGATTTTAGAAACCTTTGGTTTTTTCTACTGCAATCGATTTAGCAGGAAAACCAAAAAATTGCAAACAATACCATACCTGAAATCCTCCCCCGTCTCACTGTCAGAAGTGCAGCTGCATCACAAATAGAAAGCAAAGACTGTTTACTTAAGTGAGCACAAGCAATCTGCCCCAGAAAGAAAAACTATTAAATTCCACTTAGTGCACAGGCTGCAAACATTACTTATCACAGGGCTGCAGTGCAGCATCTGTTCCTTCTACACAAACTGACTTGATTTCATCAGGCAAAAGGACTTGGCGACCCTTCTTTCCTTCAAAACATTAATTCAACTCAACAAATAAAATCACCTCCACCTTGTCCTGGAGATGCTAGCAGAACTGAGAAGTCCTGCTGTGACAAGAAAGCAGTTGCATTTAAAAAAGTTCTTTTTCTGGGAAAACACAATGGTAATTTGTGATATTCTTTTTTTTTTTTTTTTCCATGACTGTAATTGCACCTGTGCTGCATATAAGGGCTTAGTGTGAACCCCAAATTCCACTTTTCAGTTGGCACATACTCGGTTCTGTGTCAGAACAGCCCTTGGGGGAATGTGCCTGTAAATGTCGGCAGGTCCAACAACCGATTTTGGTTTTGCTATTTTTGAATGAGTACAAAGATGTTCAGAGCTGTTTTGACAGGATGACTGGGCATTCTTCTTACAGATGCTAAATTCAGTTTCATTCAAAAGAATGAAAGACCCGTGTGTCAAATGATATGAACAAAACCAAGGAGGAACAAAGTCTTTCATGCTTTAAAGAGGACTGTCTCATTAACTTTATGCCAACAGGATTTGCTTATAAATATCCAGGAGAGAAGACTGCATCCGGAGATTAAAAGGTTGGTTTGAGACACTTCCATGAAGTTTCTGTGCAATAAGCAATGATCATATCTAAATTGAATTTACTGTATAATTTGAGAGCACCAGCCAGCCRCCTTCACTCCAGAGGACTTTGTACTGAACAAACTTTTTCCACAGTTAACTCACACTCCACTGTTCTTTAGGTGAACTCAGTGGCACTTTCTCCAAAAACCAGCCATCAGCCTGCTGCACATCATTAAGCAGAAACATATTTTTTACAGAAATGATGGATAGGTTGAAATCGAAAATATATTTTCCAGCTCTTCCCTGCACAGCCCAAGGACTCTCAACCAAYTGTATATCAATTCCCTGATCTGTGTTTCTGTTCTGTAGCTGGAAAACAACTCTCCATTTGGAATTTAAGTTCAAAATTCTCAGTGCACTTTCCCCCACTTTGTTTTATCCCTCCTTTCCCYGTTTTCTTGCAAACATGTGGCATTTAAGGATGCCTTGATCTCCTACCAGTGCCGAAATGCTAAAGTAACATGTTTGATAATGAAGTCTAGATTTAATTTGTCAAGGTATTTTAGAGGTCTAACGATGCAAAGATGAGCCTACTGAGATTTTCAAGCCTTCAGATCTTAATTTCCCACTTAAATAAAATTAAGTACCTGGATGTTTCTGAAAACGCCAGTAAACGTATTTTTAAAAACCAATTTACTTTGTAGGCATAAAACCAATTTTTTTCATTTGATGAAAASAGTCAATTCCACATCAAGGTGAAAACCTACTGTTGACAACCTTAAATCTCCACCTTCCTTCATGTCATACAGACTCAAGATTCACATGCAAGTATGTACATCCYGTTTAAAACAAATGACATAATTATGTTTGAGCAAACTATTTCTTGATTAGGTCAGTTTTCTGGTATTACTTACTCCAACAAGACTTGAATTGGGACTTATTAAAAGTGAGATACTGCCCAGAAGAAATCAGCATGGCATATACCATAATTATTTACTCAATAAAAGGTCAAATCATTACCATTTACCATCTRCACATAATGTAAAGAATGATTTATCTATTTTTGTTAAATCTCTAACTATATCATAAAATATTTATACTGAGATGCTCTCAGCCTGCTTTGGATAAGAGGCATTAATCAGAGCAAGATCTCCCGGACACACACTAACACAAACAACAAAAAATCACGAATGAGCTATGGCTCACTTCTGATTATCTCCCTCCTAGCCCAGGAATAAATTACATTACTTTTTAAGGGTTTGAAACAAATCTTTTTAATAAGAAACAGGGAAAGGTGATATGCAGTTAATCCTGTTTTATTCATAAAGCATGGGGACAAAGAGTAGGGAAATGATTCGTTATCCATTAGACCAAGGGAAGGGACTGCAATGGCATCCAGATTTCCTGAGCACTGAGTGATGTCAGCAGGATACATCCTCCATCTTCATAGCTATATCCTTGGAGGAAGGGAAGGGGAAGGAAATTTGGATGAACTAATTCAGGTCTATTATGTAACATGAATGACTGAAGCCAAGCATTCCCAAAGAAAGAGCTGTAACGAGGATCTTCCTGATTGGGGTGACACTTTTCATTGCCTGAGCTGAGGCTATGAGCCCTGGTGATTACTTGGTAAGACTACTCTCCTTGAACTTGATAAGGTTGCATGTTCCTGGTCAGRCAGTAGTATTTTCTTATCAAATTAAGGGAGCTTTCATCTGATAGCTTTACACCACAGGTGTGCAGCCCACACGGGCTGCATCCATCACTCTGAACAGACCAGAGCCCATGGCAGCAGCTCTGAAAGATGAGACCACACACAATCTGTCCCACTGCAGCTAGCACTTAAGAGTGCTCAAATTGTTTCGGCCTCAAGTCCCTCTTTATATATCTGACAGATAGCAGAGCAAATGTGATAACAACTGAATTTCACCTTGTGATACTTTGGCACATATAGAAGACATAAAAATCCAGTTCTGACCTTTCCACTGYTGTGAAGCACATACTTCTAAACAAGTGCTATTTAAAAACACAGCACAGTTTCTGATCAGAAACATCGTGTCATCTGTTTTAGTTTAGCATCAGACATTCAAATTACACTTCTTAATTATGTTATGTCATCTGTAAAAAATTACAGCCTTGCTTAAATGAAATTAGCTCACCTAATAAGGCTGCAGGGATTCTGCATAGTTCTTCACCATAGTCTGATTTTCTGCTTAGGGAAGTATGTTCTCATGGATACATCACCACATTCTGGAACTTTGGCTTCTGTTTTTCTTTCCCTCACTAGCTGAAAGGGTCACCTTCTTATGTTTCATTTTCCCCACCTATAAAATAGACAACCTTCCTTCCTTGTACTATGCTAATAAAGCACGTGCAATTCTGAGTAGTATGACTGGCATGAAGGCTGGATATAAACCATGTCTCTCTACAAGCACTCAGAGAATTTAGAGAACTGCTCCACAGAATCSGTGCAGAACCCCTGGGTAAAAATGACCCTCTGTCCATCAGAGTGTGTGATTTATAGGTGCCCTGTTTTTCCTTCATTCCCAATCAGTTGGAAATAAAATTAACTGTTTCTCTAGGTCTCTCTGCAATTTCTTGAGCTTTACCTACAATTACAGCCCAAAGGGCAAAGTGCAGTCTGTATGGTTAAAAAGTTTGGTACTGTAAAATAAACAGGCCAAAATAAAATATTCACACATTGATCAAACCATGTATTAGAGATGGCAGGAATTGACTGGAAACCATATACAGGAGCTGCAATGTATTTTACCATCTGTCACCTTGCCTAAGGGTCAAGAGAACAAGTCTCAGCAGAAGCTGTTGCAGTTCAGTACCATTTTTTCTCTCCCTTCAAGGCCAGTACAAAAGTTAGACATGAGTGGAATCCATAAGTGGCTATCAGAGCACAGGTGCTGTGTCCCCTTGGAAAGGAGGGAAGGACTCACTCACACTGAGGTCAGATCAGGCAGGGTGTACTGGGGAGGACTCTGAGGTCACTGCCACTTGCAAGACACTCTTCAGATTCTCAGGCACTAACCTGGTGCAGGATGGAGCACACACTAAGCCAGGCACTGCTCCCAGTGAGCCAGTAGCTGTTTACAGCTCCATGCAAAGACAAGAGYTCAGGCCTGAAAGTGCAAACGCCATTCTGAAGTAGCACCACACCTCAAGCTAATTATTTCTGATTTCAAATTTCACTCAGGGAATGTTGCTGGAGTGCAGAATGGCCAAGAAAGGTCATCCATTCCTATTAAAGGAACAGACAGCTTGATTCACCCTGGCTGGGGATTCTCAGTAAGGGTACGGTTATGTTAGGGTAAGGTTTTTTCTTGACTGCGTATCTAGCACATCCCTGACTCCACAAATTCCCAGAACAGATTTTGAGCTTTTTCTGCATTAGTACTCAACTCAAGCTGAATTTTAGAATTAAATTAGAATTTTAAATTAAATGGCTTTACCTGCTCCAGGATATGTTCCCAGAGATCTTTTGCATCTCACCAAGTATGGCCAGCAAGAGAGAYGACTTACCACAGCCCACCTGCCCTACAATCATTGTTAGCTGACCTGTAAGAGAGGAAGGTATACATGAGATCATGATTTATCAAACACCTATGGAAAAGCATCTTATTCTGTATATTTAATTTTGTACCTTGAGGGATTCGGATATCAATATTGGACAATGCTGGAGGACCTTCAGGTGTCCAAGTGAAAAATCCATTTGTGATCTGTACCAAGATGGAGAGAAAAAATAAACAGAAACCCAGCTGTAGAGCTCACTTTTTTTTTTTTTTCCTAACATCAGAGATACTTTTTTTTCATTACATTGAGCACAGGAACAGAATTAGGCTTTGCCCAATGCAGGAACTGGATCTTCAAGTGACTGAGTTTGTAAAGGACTGTATTTCCATGGGCAGAAACCCCTGTACTCAAACAAGCAAGATTAGACTATTAAAGATTATTGAGAATTCATGAGGGAAAAAAAAAGGTTGTCCATTACAGTTCCTCTTATTCTATTATTTTTAAGGTAGGTACACATAGTAAGTGAAATGATTACAAAGCAATTAAATGACATACAYGCCCAGTTTGCTCTCTGCAGAGCCCTGAATGTCACTCGAGACACAGTGCAGTTTATACAGCAACCATCCAAATTCCAAGCAGACCTGCAGAACTTTCCACAAAATTAGATGTTGCTGCCCATCACAGCATTTTTCTTTGTATTTCTAGCACAATTCTCAGATAATCTAGGTTTTGCTAGATACAGAAATAGTTACATTGAAAAGTACTAGAACCAAGAAACAAAGCCTGTTCAGACATGAAATGGAGATTTCTATGGATACTGTGAAAAACAAGGAATGGGAGACAATTTTAAAAGGCCTACATTTATACAAGACCCTCTTCTCTCACGTTTTCAGAGCCACTAAAGCCTTCAAAGCCTTTCAGCCGTGTAAGATACAAYAAATGTTCATCTAAAAGGAGTGGAAGGGGACACTTTTACCATAACCTTGAGAAAAACTGAAACTCCTATCTTGAGCAAAAGCAAGTGGGGTATTCCTCTGTCTGGATTACCACAGGCAGACAGAGGATCCTCTCCCAACAAACACCCCTTCCTGGGCAATGAGCACAGACAGAGAGCACCTGCACAAGTCCCCTGACCCAGGGGCTGGCACTGGCAATGGTGTCAGCAGATGGAGCCAAAGATTATCCTTGGTCCTGGATTTCTGTTCAAGCCTGACAAACACTGTCCTTACAGGGGTTACTGCACTGGCCTCTCCTTTGTGACAAACTCCTCTGTTAGCACTCCAGGCTGTCTTTTGACCCAACACTGCCCCCAAACTCTCTTTCAAATAGTCCTCTTATTTTCCTGGAAGTCTGTTCGAGAAAGATCCTGAACCAATTCAGCATGTTTAAAAAAAAGCTGAAAGCATTACCAGTTGTCCTACTTAATCCCATGAAACTGAATTATTCATCCTCTTTTGCTGGAAATGCAAATGTAATAGCAGACTGCCTAAATAAACAGCTTCATCACTATAACAACCATCAGGATTATGATTACTTCTGGCCATTTCCACAGGAAATCAAGAGCATCAGTCTGCAAAGTGGCATAGGTAATTGTAATTTTTCTCTTCAGACAAGTTAGGTTTTCAGGAGTTAGTTTTTAATTTCAGCTAGGGAAAGGTTACTAGGAATTCCAAAAGAGGGAGGGAAGATCCATGATGAGATTATTTTGAGAATGTCTAGAACAAATTATTTTCTATTTTATTCATCCCATTATTCTGTGCAGACACTGGAAATAGAAGAAAGAGTCTGGTATAGATAAAGGTTGGGCCACATGATCTTTTGAGGTTCCTTCCAGCCTAGGCTGTTCTCTGTTTTGAGTGAAAAATTTTGGACCTCAGCACAGGGCTAATGACTCAAACACTTGAAATAGAAAATGGCTGGGTGAAATCTAGAGGAATAATTGCAACTAATCACAACCTAGAGACTGGTAGTTAATTTTTAAAAAGGAAGACAGAGAGGAGAAAGGTGGAGGTTAATCTCTGAAAAGTGCCCAAGTGCGTGACAGTTCACACCAAACACTGGTCCTTCAACTTGAAAGTGCCATCAGAATACAAAAGTGACTATTAGTGAGCTAATATAAGTGTTATTAGAGTGACCTTCATATCACCTTTACACAAAAATCATCTGCTTCTGTGATGTTAATGGGTCTTCTGGTGTGAGAGCTGTAATTGTTCCAGTCCTCCCTGGCAGGCCTCTTGCGGTTCACAACCTTGAGTGGCTGTGCAAAATCAGAAAGACAGAAATAAGCACTAATTGGTGGCAGCATCAGCAAAATGTCCCAAACCCTAGCAACCACAATGTGAATGATACAGTTCAGGGTATTAAAATAGGTCTTGCAATTGAAAGAAATAATCAGTAGGAAATGGGGAAGTGGAAAATTGATTCTGGGTACGAACTAATGCAGCCACTTCAACGGCACTGAGACAGCTTTACTCACCACTGCCTGGTACTTGCTTTGATTATCTGTGCTTCTTAGCTCTGAAGATTTATCATGTTCTTCTCCAATTTCTTCACTTGACAGGAATTCACTCAGTTTCTGCACACTGAAAGGGAAGAAGGCCACAATCATACCTCAGTCTTGGAAGTAAAACTTTGTTCACTGCAATGTTTATTACAGAGCATCCCTTCTGGTACATCTGCTGCACAGTTTGTCCTTGTTTTGTTAGAGGTGTATGAGAATGTGCAACGGGAAGTTACTGTAAGGAAGTTTCCAAAACCTGTCCTGTTGCCTATTAACAGTGATGATTGTTTAATTTTGATTAACAGTTTGTGCAGACTCTGACACCCCCAGAGAGATCTCAGACAAAGGTTTTTTCAGGTGCTTGGCRGGACACAGAAGGGGTACAACAGCAGCTTGTTTTGAAGCCACTCGCCAAAGTAGAATTAATGTCATTTTTGCTGTTTAAGAGTGGCCCAGCCAGTCCTACTGAACAGTCTCATGAACACTGGCAGCCTGATGAAATCTGTGCACTGTGAGCCAAATTCAACCAGCTATGATGAAATATGATGTGCATAAGGTAACTAGATAAAGGAATATACCTTAGCAGAACAGAGTTCAACAGATGAGACAAAAAAGGAATCCTGACAACCAGCAACAAAGAAGGCATAAAATTTTCACTAGCTGCTTTAAGATTTAATTAGCTAAGAGATAATGTGCCTTTATTAAGACATTTAGCAGATCAGGGCATAAATTTATCTCTGTACCTGACTTTATAAAAGGTATGTCTAATCTACTCATAGGGACAGCAAATTAAATTTGTGAAAGAATTGGATTGAATCATGAACTCAACATCAAAGGAGCTCAATTAGCTAGAAACAAGTTAACTATCAATCTTCAAAACGATAAAGTGCCAGAAGGCCTTGGGTTCCTAAAAATAAATTTATGGATAAGAGCCGAAAAAATTTATTTCAGTCTTTGGCCTTAGGCTAACTGAGGAGAAAGAGGCAAACAGTGCACTGAAGCATTGTGATATGTGGTGATTTATTAGGATGCCAATCTTAAAAAACAAAAATAAGCTTGCCAGAATTTATTTTGCATTTCATATATTTCATTTATAAAGTTTCTGCTTTATAAGGAGACCTAATTTCTTCTAAGAAGCTTGTGAAATACCCCACCGATGCCAAAGCGTTGTTGGACCCAGGCATTACAGCACTGCCTGAGGCAGACTCTGTGTAGGGTGAAGTTGCTCTGCAAGCAGACTTCAAATTCAGCTGGGAATTCCCTGGATGAGAACTGGCTCTACAGTTSTCCTGTCAACTGCCTAATTGCTAATGGCAGCTGAGGACTCAGATCACTGGATTTCTTACTGGATTCAGTGGAGGTAATTCAGGTAGAGTGGGTACTACAATCTAAGCAACAAAAAAGGGAAGAATAACTATTTGGGATGGGATAAGAGGACTATTGATTAATTCAGGATCAATTCAGAATTCCTCCATGGGAAGATCTTTTATCTCCAAGGAAGTGATCAGAAGCTCCAATGCTAGAGATATAAATAACTATTTGCACAAAACTTGAGAAAACAGGGCTAGAAATCTTACCTTTTTTGCTCAGTGAACCAGACATTTAAAAGAACATTTCAAATGTCTCTAAATGGAYCAAATGATGGTTTAGATGCTGCCTATATGGATTTGATATGCAGTTGCACTTTTAATCTCTGTATGAAAATTACATTGATATTTGAGAAATTGCTGTTAATGTAGAAGGAGCAGACAGTTAAGTCCCCCATAAATTTGCTCCAGGGTCTAGAGAGGTAGGAAGAGAAGACAGCAAACATTCTCAGACCATGCATATCCAAACATGACTATATCTGTCTTAAGCCAGCCAACAATTTAATTTTATTTTCTAGTTGTGTATCCAGGTGTCTGTACKCTCTACAAACCCCCTGCCCAATGCTCTGCATATTTCTGGAATCACTGCTCCTGAGGCAATTACTGAAGAAACACAGTACATCTGTGAGAAATCTTTTGTTAGAGGCAAAAGCTCCTATTTCAGGATGTCACACTGTTCTACACTCTTAAAGAATAGGAAAAGGACATTCTCTGCAGAGCTCTTGCTGACAGYGCAATTTCAGTATTCCAATATCTCCACAGGGGAACTTATTTTTAAGCCACAGAGCAGACATATTGATTAAAACACAGGTATTTGCACAGCTGACTGGAAAGATGGTTTGATACTGAGCCCAGTAAAATACATAATGCCACTCTTGCTGCTTAACCTTTGCTGATAGAAAATTGTACACTGCACTTTTTGTCCCTTAGATTCACATTTAAGAAATACATCAGTTGGCTGCTCAGTTTTAATTTGCAATGGCATAAACACTCCACATACTAAAAAAAGCCCCAAAACACCCCTTCTCAAAGAAGTATCACATTTTCTCACCTTTCTAAAGACTTTCAATAAATCTCCTTCTCAGAAGCAGACACCCAGGCCCCATAACTTGAAAAGTTTTTAGGGGTCCTACATGCAACAGCTTTAAATCTGTCAATCACACAGCGGTTCTGACAATGTCAATGTCAATTCATGGGGATGCTTTGCAATTGGGCCCATGTGTAATGATTAAAGACACTGACAAGGTTACTGTTCTTGACAGCATCTGGCATCAGAGACTGTAGCCAATATTAACAGAGCAGGGTTTGTGAGGTGCCTGAGATGCAAAGCCTCTTAYTATCCTTCACATACTGGTTTCACTGCTGGGTCATCTTCTGCTCCACTTAATCCCTTGCTGTCGCTACAGGAGAAGCTGCCTTTGCACACTTGCTAAAAACAGTTAGAATATCTCAGTCTAAARAAAGCTGAAATACAACTTTTCCAAGTTAGGTAAGCTTTACCTGATCTTACTGACCAGTTACTTGTGAGAAGGAACGTATAACAGCAGGACACAGTCACAGCAAGCCAACAATAGCTGTGCTCGGTGTCACAAGACTGACTGCTTTTTAACATTTTCTGAACTATTTAAACAAGCACATCTTTGCATAGCTGGAAAAGATTTGGCACATGCTTSCAAAATATTGCTCAAAAGGGTGAGGTACTCTAGATAAAGTAGCACCAGCAGCACAACGCACTCTGGAACACTACCTGGGTGACAGATACACAGCCAGGAAAGCGAGGACCATGTCAGCTTTGATACAGAGTTTGATCCCTGTCTGCACCACAAATGGCAGGGCAACAGCCTGCCAGCAAGAAGGTATCAACAGAACAACCCGTGGAGAACTCCCAGCTAGCAACAGTTAGTACTGTGCTGATACTAACTGCTTTCAAATTGTTCCTGTGGCACGAACAGAYACAATTCATTTGCAAAGAAATACTTAGACAAGCCTAAATAAATGCCTGTTGGTGGCAGGCAGTGTCAGTGTGGGCTCCCAGATACTTTGCTGCTGTAATCTTTGCATAACAATTTGCCATGGCTCTAGGGACTACCACAGTARCTGCAGAACATTTCCTGCCAGCCACTGATGCTCTCAGATTTCACACTCCTGAGGAGAGGACACAGCTGTGACTTTGCACTGTCAGGGAATTTTCAAACACTGAGGGCAATCAGCCTCTTGCTGCAGCCCCCTTTCCATCTCCAAAGCAACACAAAGGCAATTAAGCAAGGGCTGGTGTCCAGTATCTGCCCCCCAGTTTAAATAAGCTCTTCAGACAGCTTTATTGGGAGGTCATAAAGTTGTCCTAATGGAGATACAAGCCCAAAATCTGCTTCCCCTACCAACMAGGTTACACTGCATATGAAAAGCATTAGGAGGTTTTTACACTAATCTGCTGATATTTAAAAGAAACAGAAATTCTACTTGTTATTTGTTTAGTTTTTCAACACTCAAACCAACACGTTCATCAGAAAGTAAAAATTCATCAATTCTGGACTAGACATGTAATCATTAACTTAACTGTGACTCTWCAAAGTGATTTTTAGGATATTGGCTTGTTTGTTTCCATCTAACTCTCCCCCAACAGGCAGCCCCTCAGGCAGAGGCTGTGAAACAGGAGACACATGCTGAGACACACCCTTCTGTGAGTACCTTTTACCCTTCTACGTGCTTGACAGAGGTGAAAAATAGCTGGGAAGCAGATTACAAGAAYAGATAACTCATCACCATGCTATTTCTAAACTTACAATTGTAAAATGAGCAACAGACACATTCTCAAAAACTGGATAGGTGGTAGCAAAGATATGAATTTTACAGTTCTCACCTTACTAATGCTTTGACAGTGGATCTAACCACACTTGAGAGCAGGAACAACGGAGACACAAGGATATGAAATAGGGAGAGGGAGGCAAATGCYACTGATGGGGAGAAGTCAGCCGTTCTTGTCAGATGAGCATGGACAACAAATGTCTACAAAGAGAGACATTATCATCAGAGCTTTGCAATAAGGAATGAAACAGACTTCATATTTCACAAGCATTTCATTTACAGAATCTTAATTSATACTCTCTTAACAGTTTGGGGGAGTGCTGCATGCTCTGGGCTGCTTCTGGTCCCAGACAGCAAGTGGGCATTTTCCATTCTCTCCCAGAGGAACTGCARATGTGTAGCAGATTTTCATCCTGTCCTCCTCCTTCCACAATTCCACATCACTTACACTTGAAAATGCAGCGATAATTAACATTATTTAGAAAAGTCCATACTTACTATGAGTACAGCTGCAATTGGTATGGCTGCATTCATAAAGACTGTGAAGGAAAACACATAGGAACATTTAGAAGCTATTTTCACTCAGACATGCTAAATGCTAAAATACCACTAGCACYGGGTTACAATGGTATTTTCTAGGCTCTCACCCTGCGTGTCTGTCTCCTCTATCACAACCTGAGGATATTATTTAATCATCACCTTTTCATTTTGACCTTCACTCAACTTTATTTCATGTAAGTAAACTACACAGAGAARCTATATAGACGCTAGAGCTAAAATAGAACTCAAGCATCAGTACAGGTGCAACAGAAAAAGGCTAGACACTTCTTTTGTGTTTAAACTGCCTGTCCTTTTTTCCTACTAGATATAGCAATGCTCAAACAGTAAAAACTSTCCCCAGTTACTGCACCTGAAGTGMASTGTCATTGACTCACAAATACTGCTGGTTGACTGTTTGGACAACCTTTGCTGAGCATAAACTCCTGAAGGACTTTATACACTGTCAGATATTTCTCTGACCTACATTAACATGAGCTTTAACACGAATCATCTAACATATTTGTGAACTCTTTACTCATGTTTATATAAAATAGMTGAGTTATTTCATGTAGCTCTAATTCCTTGACAGAGATGAGAATTTGAAAATGTAAGTATGTTAGTGTAATTGCAAAATAAAAGCTTAGGCTTTGAAAGACTAACATGTATTGAAGTTTACAAATGCATAGTTTACACCTCACCCTAGAAGAAAAAATAGCGTATTTTTCTGAGGAAAATGCTTTTTCTGCGCTGGAATACAAAGCAGCCTCTCATGTCTCCTTAATGGTTCTACATCCTGACCAGTTTTCACATTTGGTATTAACTCAAGGTAGTTACAGCACAGACACTGTAAAGAAGGGAAAGTTGCTGTTTGGAACTTTGTCCTGAATCCCATTAAATCCTTGACTTTGCAATKTACCTTTGAGGCTACTGCAGTACATGAATTTGCTTTTAGGAATGAATCTGGTGAGAGAATYTAGCAAAGCTGATAAACATCTCAGAGATGGATCCTGCTCTTCTCCTGCCCACAGTACAAGATCATATGTTTCAAATATAAAGTTGGCTGGATTAAATATCCTATAGGGTTGGCAAACCCTGCCGCATTTAAGACATCCAATGTATTTGGTGGTTCCCAAGAAGCCAATCTGAATTTTCCCATTGTGTGAGATCACCAGTTCATACAAGGACTTCAAACTTCTTTCAACCAAACAGATAAGAGCAATTGCAATTTGGGGGTTGTTTTCCTTTTTTATTTTTATTTATTAATATTTTTCAATTGTGCAGAATAATAAAATGTTTTCTAAAATAACTCTATTTTGCAGCTAGGACTTGATGTTTAATTAGATTTAGTTGAAAAAGACTTTGTTACTGGAAAAAGGTGGACTAAAATCTAGGAAAAACGTTCAGTAACCAATGTTATTTTCCTGTAACAAAGCTGCTTCTGACAGCTTAGGCAAAACATCATAGAAGTAGGAAAACCTCTCTTTTCTTTCTCTGTCCTTCCTGAGTTTTAATGTAGACTAAATCCTGTAAAGTTGTAACCCAACTCTGATTCTGGTGGGGACATTTCATTAAAATATARGAAGAGTTAATTTTTAGAATAGCTCTTTTAGCACACATGAACAATTCCATATACACATAACCTGGGGGCAAGGCACAYGAGATCCAATTTCCATACGGTCTTGAAATGGAATTTTCTTGTGGTAAAGCCAACATCGCCATGAAACTTGTAGGTATATTTTCTCTAATCCAGTGCAAAACTATTCCTTATGAATAAACCAACTCCAAACACAGAATTTATTTCTGTTAATGGCTATATATACTTAGAAAATAGTTCCAGAGTCTCTTCAAAATGGTATTTTAAAAAAGCTTATATAAAAATCTCTTTTCTGTTTTCTTACTGTTCTAGCAACGGCCTGCCTTCCTCTAGATGACAAATATGTAAAACCTTGGTCCTCTCCTGCCTTTTAATGTTTATTTTTCTTAAAGAAATTAAATAATGTGTTCACTATAATATTAGCTAACATGTTTTGGGCTGATTATGCCTCTCATTCTAATTATATGTATGGTTAGAGAAAAGAGCAAATTCGCCCAATTTATATCCCCTTTTTAGTCTGAAAAAGTGCAAGTTTGTAAAGATAAATGTAATTTGTCGTAAAGTCACAGGGTGTAAGGAACTCCTAAACTSAAACAATAAGTCAAAATAATATGCACCATCAACATAAAGCTGCACTGCTTTACCCCAAGCTGAGAATTTATCTCCTGTGTMTTGCATGCACCTAAATATCACACATAGTACAAAACACAAATGAAGTTGCAAACTTGRAATTTGTCAAGAAKCATTATCAAATATTTAAAAWTCTTTCTAGTAACATGGATTYTWCTRTCATTGCTTCACAGAATAATCAGTWCTCCTGGGATGAMTATACCTTTGSCTAGCAGTTACAAATGACACTGTGAAGATTTAAAATCCAATAAGCCTTCACAGCCCTACAGCTGAAGCCATGGCCCCATTATAAATGGATTTTAATGCCACATGAAGCACTCTGTACAAAGGGAACCWATCTGTGTTGATCTGGGCATAAGASGGAGTTTCCAGTCTCACAAACTCCGGTTTATGCCAAAACAGAAACTCCTCTCCAAGCACACAGAGCTTAGGATCCCCAGAGGGAAATTCAGAAGTCAATGAATACCTCATTTTAATGTCAATTAAATTCGGTGGGATCACAACCTTTTCCTTTGAGTGCATTACCTATGTGATCATAAGGACTAGTTTTCCTTATTATTCCAKAAGGTATTTGTACAGGTACCTTGTAGATTTTGAAAACTTCTTGCTAAAATTTTCCATCTCATTAATGTCTCACTGATATATGAACAGCACAGCATTCTTCAGTGTGACTTCACAAATTATTTCTAAATTATTACAGTTGCAGTTTTATAGGTGTTGCATATAAACTCCTCAAATACAGAGTTCAATTTGCTATAGGTCTTTTTAAAATCACAATAAAGTCTTAAAGCAGCTTGAAAAGTAACAGGAAAGGAAAACATCTGGATACAGAATGATGAAATTGCCAGGATGCTCATATTTTTCYTTCCAGGATATAGAAACAGTTTTAAGAATCACTTATTTTAACAAGAAATCCAAATTTTGAGTAAGAACGTGTAAGTACTGTCTGCTGAAACTTCATTGCAAAGACAATGCCTGTCACATATCATTTGTASGCTCTGAATTATGCAAAATGCAGGAAAAAACCCAACAAATAAATTTCAACATTGGTTTCCTCTCAGAAGCTGTGCTCTAGAAGAGAATATTGCTGGCTAAATATAGTCTGTGAAACAGTTGTCCCTTAAAAGCTTTTSTCCACAAAAAGTCAATTCTATAAAGCACTGATTTTCTCTTTTAGGCATATTTCCCATACAAGCAAAGTCCTACTGAATTAAATGGAGGGTCTGACCACATGGAAAGTGAGGAGTATGGATCAGAGCCTAAAGCAACTGAAGCAATCTCGACAGAGACATGGTAAACTCATTAGTAGCTAATAATTCAGTAGCATTTAGCTGGGCAGTGTGTTACAATGCAGGAAGAGACTTACTGGATATGGAGGTATAAAGGGCAAAAGACTTGAGGCTAGTCATTTCTTTCTGTCTGGTTTCCTCCACGCTGCTGTGAAATATGTGCTCCCAAGCATAGAGTTTAAGGAGCTTAATGCCTCGAAGCATCTCATTTGTCTTCTTCAGTCTCTCGTTGGAGTACTCCTGCAACATTTAAACACACATTTACCAGAAGAGTACAATAAAAACATCTGTTCCCTTATCATAAGGATAACACAAAAACTGTAAGCAGCCACCCCTTACACAGTGCAAACATTTCTATCACAAACAGCACTGCGCCCATCTGCAGGAATTTCCAGGTGACATTGACTGTGTGATTGGACACTGCAAGGATGAAAGCTGTCCACATTTCTGGAAGGCTGCATAGTGTTGATGGGAAGGAATTCCTTTTCACACAGGAAGATGCACAAATAACTCTCATTACTGCCCATGATCTGTGGTGGAAGAGATTTCAGCAAGCTCTGGCTCCATTACAAATTCCTGTGGCTTCCTCACAACAGTTGCTGAAAGGGGGAATGAAGAGGAGYTGGGCATGGGAATTCCAATGAACCAAGGCAACTTTTTCAGCGGTGATGTAGGTGATTCAAATTATAGACAAGCCAAGCAAGGGATCAAGGAGCAGCTTGTGACTGAGCAGACCTGTAAGCAGTTGAGGTACATACTGGGGAGTTAGGACTGCACAGAGTTTGTTTAAATAAATCAGTTTGATAGATTTCCACATGTGGGATCYGAGTCTGGATGCACCATTCCTACTTCCTTTCCCCCTGGACAGCTTGTCCTGCACAACTCATTTATTTATGTACTGCACAAAGCCATTTCAATGATTATTGACCATTTATATTTGCAAGTTAGAAGGTTTTAAAGTTTTTTTTTTTTTTTGCTCTTAGGAAACCACACTTGTTGAAAATATAAACCCCCAAAAATATGTTTTTACTGCGTACATTTATGATCTCACATTCTTGAATGTGGTATTCTTGAAAACTATGAAATGTTTGACAAGCAATTCTGGGTCAACATCCATGGTTAGCTTTGTAATTCCAAGAACAGACCAATGCATAATTACCAAAGATGATATTTATATCACAAAGGAGTTTGAAGACACTTACCAAYGTGCTTCTCTGGGCCTGTGAGAGTTTTGTTGCTACAAAATACTGAACAGGTGCAAGGACTATGATTACTGCTGCTCCAATTAAGGCACTGATTCCAAGAAGGTAGTAGAGCAGAAGAACTCCCACAATTATCTGTTGGGAAAAGAGATGGTGAAGGAAAGGTCCTGGTTTTGCTTTGGGTGTGCACCACAAACAGGGTAAGGGACAACATTCACCCAACAGCAGTTGCAGTCACACCAAGCCCAAATGTCACAAGTTCAGCATTGCTGCCACAGCCCATGTGATCAGTCTGGGACTTKTCTCAGAGAACCAGACACCCACCCTGTGCTGCTCCCCAGCCTGTGCATTCTCTGTGTTTCTGTTCCTGTATTTGTCTCCATTAGGTACAGTAAAAGAAGGTTGTGCAGGTTKGTGTATCTTCTATAATTTAACTCTCTAAACTATTTAAAATAACTTTATTTAAAAAGAAATTAATTTTTTMAAAACATCTTTAAATAAAAATTAATAAAAAAACACAAGTAACACTGAGAACATTCAACTCAAATAATCTCTGACATAATCTGGCAAGGATCTGTTTTAAGGATCTATAGTGCCAGACTGACAATTGCTTATGAAAAGGGGCTAGAGAAACAGCTTAAAAAAAAAAAAAGCTTTGCCTTTGGATAAGTAAGAAAGTAGAGAGAAAGGCAGTTTGGATGGAGAGGGTTTACTGTAAGCAGCTCAATAAACACAAATAATATATACAAGCTACTGAAGTTAATTATCACTATTCTAATGACTGACTCCTGAACAATCTGCAACACTGCCCACCTATGTATTCAACAATTGTGCAAGCTGATAAATTAGTCAGAAAACAAAGTGATAGAAAGTTAATTTCAGACATAATTTTCCTTAATTAAAAAAACCCAATAATTGGAAATTTCCCTTAAGTGTTATCTACTACTCTTGCTATGTTTGCACACTCTCATAACCTTCACAGAAAGTGTCTTCCATCATTTCAATATGTCAATTACCACACATTTRTAGGAAATGGCTGTCTACATGAAGAAAAAGGAGTCTGTAGTTTCCRCTACAGTCTGTAGTTTTCATTAATTTAAAGCACAGAAAGAGAAAATACAGAGGTTTTTTCTTCTTAGGAACCCTCTGATGTCTCCCTACATCTGAACCAAATTAAAACATGAGTCTCAAAATGAGCCATAGYATTGGCTTAGAAAATATTCAGTGACATGAAAGTAAAATCCTATTGTATATGCAGGACAAATCTAGTAAGAGGCAAGGTTAAATTGCAAATAAAAAACCTTTCAGTGACGAGTGAACAATCTGCTTCCACCTGAAGTCAGGAAATTAATGAGTGTATGAAGCCAAACAAAACACACAAGCCCTCTGCCAGACACCCCTGCCTGAGCTCTCCTCCAAAATACAAAATGGTCTTGGTTTTCACAGATGAAGATATTCATTCCCAACTGCTTCATCATGGGCAGACACTCCGGGCACTCAAAATACAGGAAAGCACTGAACAGTGAGCAGCCACTGCAGAACACTGACTCCCTGTTTTCCAGTTTTCCCTCACTACTGCGTGATTGTCAAAGATATTCCAGGACCACCTTGTTCTAAAAAGAGAGCATCAGCTTCACACATAGACAAGGACAAAGTTRTCCCAGCTGGATCCTGAGGGAGGTGCTAGCTAAGCTGCTTTTACACCACTCCTCCAAACTATTGAGAGGGTCAGTCTGTGCAATAAAAATCCCATGTTTCCAATAGGTTAAAAATGATCCCATTTTCATCTTTTKTACAATGGGATAATACAGATAAACTTTTGAAATACATTCAGTATGTACAGCAAAAAAGTGCAAAGACTTGCATCTGAAAAGAGCTGAAATCTATGTATCTATCTTATTGAACGTTCTGCATCACACCACAAAGTACAGAATCAAGAATAAAGAGTACACAGGTAACATCTGAACTCTGGAGGACGGTATCTGGCAGATGGGAAGGCTCTCATTAATATTCCCAAGAAGGAAAAAAATTATATTTTTWWAAAAAAAAGCCTGTGTAATGAAACACTGCTTCTCTTTCATCAACATCCCAAAGCTCCTCTCTGCCAGAGATATATATCAGGAGCAAGAAGCTCACCAATAGCTCTGGTTATTTTATCTTGATTATTTATTGAGGATGGCAAATACTTTCAGCCAGAAACTGCTTTGTGAGCAGTTTTGAAAGAGACAAATGTCCTTTCATTACAAGTGTAAGCTATCCCCACCAAAGAGCCAGAGATATGAGAATACAGGACTTTTTAATAATCACAATGAAATCGAACAAGGGTGTTTATCAAACATGGGTGGAAGGCCTTTATAAGGCCTCATTTTGCTCCCATGGGTTTGAGCCAAACCTACTGAGGGCATCTTTCAACTGATTGGCATCCCTGGGCCTCTTTTCGTGGATTTCAGTAACATTCAAACAGTAACTTAGGGCAATGATAAAGCTCCCATTGACTCCGGTCAGAGCAGAGATGTGGCTCAAATTATCTKGATTGTATAGAAAACCTAACTTGTCATGAATGGCTATTACCAAATCCACAGTAGATGCTGAAATGTTGATTGCTAGATTAAGAGCTACAAAACTATTAAAAACCTGTTTTAAATAGTAAACGAAGTTTGCACAATTTAGTATTAGCCATCTTTCAAGCACACAGTAATTGTTTTCAGTGCCTCATAAGACAAGGTATTGAATGAATGCTATGGAAAAATGTTTTAAAGAAGCCTTTCTGACCAATGTGACTCACTGATTTTGGCAAGGAATACACCACCACAAAACAGAAGCATGATCCAGCACTGATTGTCCTCATCTGGTAAGGAGCATCACAGGGGGAATTTTAATGSAAATATAATAATATTTTCTGCAGACTGTCAGGAAGTCTTTATGAGTCYGTGACTTCTGGCACATTAGAGCAAAATGTTGTTACAGAATATGAAAGGAAATTGGATTAATCCTCAGTTACACTAAAGCGCTCTCTATGCTGAGCTGACASAGAGGTCTTAAAAGTGTACATGAAATTGGTAGCTTGTACATAGTTTGTCCATAATAATTGATACCCTAAACATTATCATTAAAGGGGTGTACTCCTCTTTACACTTCATAGCTTTCAGCAATATCATTTTAGCAGTATGCAACAACTGACTTCTTACTGTGCTTCCCATAAATGGAAGGAAAATATCTTGATAGCCAAATTAACACTAACAAACTGCCAATATGTAACCATATTTAATAAGGTATTTCCCATCAGTTTCTTTCCATGATAGCTGCCCTCTCTTTTGCGATTACACATCAATATCAGAATATGTATCTTGATCACTGTTTTACCCCWACTTTAAAATAATTTAGTTCACATTTTTCCTCCTGCACCCACACTTTCAGGAAAACCACACCAAAAAATGTCAAGTTGCTTTATGAAAAATTCCAGCTGATAATCACTATATTCATCACCCTCTCATAATTCTAGAAAGCAAAATATTTTGAACTGCCATAAAGGTTTCTCCAGAGTGGATCAGGAAAACTAGTCCATACCTCTCATGCAGGAGTAACTGCACTGGAASAGAAAAATGCAGTTAGACTCTGTGAATGCAGCCACACTGTGACCTAAATTTGACTACAATCACCTTAAATCTTAATATTTGAACAGGCACAGTTACACATATCTCACACATGTAGAAAGAACAGTTACAAGAAGCCACCAGTTAGCAAACTGCTGATTGTTTACACCTTAATATGCTTACTGTGCTGATTTGAGGCTTTACACAAGTCTCACGGAGCTAGCAAGAGTTAGCAGAGATGCAGACCTAAACCTTCCTCAACATCCTACTGCAGTCTCAGAAGAAATCTACCCCCACTACCACAGGTACTACAAAATCTGTGGTAACACAGCAGGTTTCAAACATGTGGCAAAAGTGTGAAGACTCAAAGTATGTCAGGAGGATGCACACTGTTGATTCAGAGAAATAAGACTCCCCAAGACTGAGACTACACAAGAGGATACAAGATGAATTCCAAGACTCACTGTAACTGACAATAAAAGCAGGCTTGCATTGTGCCTCCCAAATTTTCCTCAATGAGAGAAAAAAATCAGGGCAAATAGCTAAATCAGGCTTCTTTTTTTCCCCCAGGTTAGGAAGGTAATTTGGTATCACATGATCAGATGAGCTGAAGACTCCATTTTAAGAGGAGGTGCTCACCTGATGTGTAGCAGCTTGACAAAAACCTCCTGTATTCAACAGGCATAATTACAGAATCCACTCAATTCTAGTAAATATCTTTATTGTCAGAAAAAATCCAGATCTCCTTATGACCAGCAGTCTAACACTTCACTCTTTGAAAGACATCCATACAATTTACCCAATCATCTTAATGGCTGGCTTTTCTGCCCCATCCCCAGTCAATGTAATTTTCTTATATGCTTAYGATGTTACAGAAGAAAATCACTAGTTTCAGATGCTGATGGACACAGGAACTCCTAAGCAACACTCCTAAAGCCACATTATAAACTGCCTGGAAATTAGATCTGCAAGTTTCAGTCTATATACAGTCTCGTGAAAACCATTTAATTTTTGGGCAAGAGCCAGCAACCCAAAAGGTTTCTGACTTACACACCAGCCAAATCGGCTTCTGTGTGGCGCTGGAACCAGATTGCCTTTGTGACAGAACACAATGAAACACATCATGTTTTTGAAACTAAATTATACGCCTAGAAAACAACAGGTGAATTTAAACTCTACTGCCTCTTCTGTTTGTATTTACTGCTAGCACTGAAGCACACCCAGCAAAAATGCACCAAATAGCTGGAAGGAAGCAGGAAGACTTGCAGGATACTGAGTATCAGATCAAACTTCTTGCTTTACTGCCAGCTTTTTCAGGAAATTCCTAAATGGAAGTATGGGATGATCCAAGTGGGAAAGGAAACATAAGGGATGAGACCAGTATTTAGAGACAGGAAACCAAAGACACCAAAGGAAAAATAGCAAAACCATTTCATGTAAAAATTTTATAACAAAAAAACMCCTTGGATGAGTTTGTCATCCAAGAAGGAGCAGTAGTTTCAAAGGATGTCTAAAAGATATCTCTGAGCAATCATATTTATGCTACTTCTCTTGCTTCTGCTTGGATTCAGAAGACAAATGATTGCAATATCTTCCAGTTAACTTGCCTGATGTAATAAAAGAATGCACTGCAACCTGCTGCACCCTATAAATATTTGTTACAAATGCAAAGCATGTTTGGCAGCAGCCAAGATCCTAATATAATCATAAACACCTAAAGTCCAGTCACAAATGTGGAATCTATTACAGGCAATGTTTCTAGATGTTAGTAGCTTTTATTTCAAGTTATTCTTCAACTTGTTTAATATCTCCACTTTCATAAAATTCTTATGCAATGAACCACTAGAGACTGACTTGCATTAAGAAAAAAAGCACATTYAACCACTTTACCTGTACTGGCATAGCCCAAAGGTTAGGACAGAGGAARAAGAACCACATCAGCTGATTTGTGTCTATGGCAACCAAGTTACAGATCTGGCCTGCTGTCATCTCTCCCATAGACATGTTAGAAGTTGAAAGCTGCATAATTTTATTGTATATTTTTGTCTGGAAGAGAGATCAAAAGGTGTTAGCACATAGAAATAAAATGAGACTTCTAGCTCCATCCACAAGTCTAGCACGTTGAGAGAAAACTACATTTCCTGTAATTTGACTGGAGAGAATAAAGTTTGGTCTTTTAGGCTATTTTGTAAAATTTAAAGCTTCTATTCTTCACTGACACAAARCACACTGAAGTTACCTGCATCATGGTTGTCTAAGTACTCCGTTTTTGCATCTCTGTGCATCAATAAAAGAATGAAGAGCCCAAAATGCCCAAGAACCACATTAACAACTATGATTTATGATTCAGACCTCCAGCATCTCCACAAAGTGCTCTTCCGTAGCTAACACTTAAGATATTATCAGATTCAATATATAATCCCCAATGTATTACAATCCCTGTTACTTCTGTCTGGCAATTCATTGAGGTCCCATTCCAACTCAGAACAATGTTCCTGGCGGAGAACGTTGCTACATTTTGCTTGGGGAAGCAATCAGATCCTTTATGAAGTTTAATGCACAGACAATGAATGTCACAGGTACAATTCTGTACTGAATTTTGCAGTTGCCTCAGTGCAGAATCAGGCACCAGGTATAAAAATAACTTAGTATACAATAATGAAAGCTCACTTGTACCAGCTGGTTTGGTAAAAATCAAATAGTGCACACTGAACAGGGGCAGATTTACACAGGAGAGGAAGAGATAAAAGATTTAAAGAAAAAAAAAACATAGGAAAAATGGTATAAAAATACTGGCAGAGAGACTGCCATTAACACTGATCTGCTGCTTAGAGCGATAGCTAAAAATTTTCCAATTTGAATAGTCCAACTGGCATTATCTGGATCTGTAATATCCAGTACAGAGAACACTAAACTTTTCTTAAACAAAACTAATTTAACACTATTTCCCACCAATTCCCTTTTTACACTTGCTTCGGTCCATGTATTTTTCAGACAGTTGCAGCTCTTCCATTTGATACAAGGTAAGATTTTTTTGGTCATATTTTTGGGTCAAACTTTTATTCCTGTAGGGTTTTTCTGCTTCACTCTAGTAAGGGAAAACCAGTGGATGGAATCCAGAAGTCTGGCAACTGACAAGTGCTTCCAAGTGTAAGATCAAAAGAGAATTAAACAATTATGCTGCTATTGAAAGCATCCATCCATCACAGAGACTCCCCACAGGATCCATGCAGCTCAGGGGATAAACAGTGTAAGTTATAAGGCCGGATTTCAGGCTGTCACAGGGCAGGTTTCAGCCAGTGCCTTTGGCAATCCCACATTGTAATCTTACACCAAATCCTCTCCTTTCCAGGCACAGAGCTTAGTATGCTGCATTAAACTTTGATCTGCAGTTCCCAGTTAAACAATGATTACAGAGCCCATTTTTGCAATCTTACTTATGTTCTGCACTTGCACTGCAGTGCCTGGCAGATTTTGTGGCATGACCCATGGAATAAGACACCACTCCATCCATTGGAAACACAACCTATCCTTCTGCCCAATGTGTATTTACAAGACATTTTAAAGTTGTATTATTTGCATGGGATGTGATGTTACAAAGAAAATGCCTTTGAGATGGAAGAGGTGCAGTTCACATCTAAACTATTTGTTGTGGTTTCTGTTCAAAACTATTTCAAAAGTTACATTCAGTTTTACTGCCAGCAACTTATTGCTTGAAGATAAAAAGAAATACAGCATTAGACAAGATAAGTGGCAAAGGAAACAGGACTCAGGRCTAACACGATCTCTAATGGGAATGGTACATTCAATACATTTCAGGAGAGAAGCATCTCAGAATGTAACAACTATAATTTGTATTTACAAATACAAATGTTTATGAGTTTGTGAAAAGGTTAATTAGTAATATACTGGGTACCTGTATTGCGCCTCTCAAGTTGATTCCCGTTTCAATAGCAACATAGTASGATGCTTGCAGAAATGTCCTTTGCAACAGAAGGGCAAAAAATAAGAGTACAGCCAAAACATAAGCATTGGACAGGAACTCTTGTGATGAAATAAAGAAAACACCGAGAATTTTAGTCTATAAAAAAAAGGAAAGTTAGAAATCAGGTGCAATAGTAATTACCTGCTTTGCATAATAAACAGAGATAATCACAGTATATTRCTTTGAAAGTGCTCCCAACCTTGTCTGAAACCTCACAGTTTATCAATTCAAAGAAAATCTCATAACATGCCAACTCAGTAAGTTTCATTTAAATGCAAAATGACTTTTATAGGACTTCTGATATCCTTCCAAAATTCTAGGACACTAAGTAACTCCATATGGTCATTTATGAAAAAATGTGTACTGCCCATCATCAGAAAGGAAGAATTTATGGCCTTTGGGAAAAGTTACTCTCATTATTTTAATACCTCAGGTTTCTGAACACTAAAAATGACCTTCACAACTTGTAAAATAACACAAACAGCTCCTGGAACCATGCACATTATTTTGGCCTACAGCATCTTGTTTGCTTTTATCTGTGGTCATTACTTTCTAGCAAGTTCAAAAGATCATCAAAGTGAATTTTGAAGCATTTCTAAAGCCTATCGGGAAAACAGTGTATTTATTTCAGATTATATTTAACAAGCTAATGCTTTTGGTGCCACACAAGTTGAGAGGTTGGCTCACCATGGGAAGCCTGAAATTAAAATGTCTCTATCTTCCTCTTTTTCCTCTTGTCTTCTCCAAAACTTTGGTTGCTGGATTGTGCTTCCATTAAAGGCAAGGTTAGGAAGAGGACTCTTTCTATTCCCTTTCAGAGGGTTTCTTGCCATTTACACTCCTGCTGTATTCCTTGCTCAGCACATTTTTTCTTGCCTACACAGTTTCTTTGCTGTTGCAGTTTTCACAACTGCTGTAACACTTAATCATCTATATTTCACAAACTCTCTCTGTATATTTTATTAGTTCTGATCTGCACCTTGCAGTTAACTTCATAAAATCCCCATATGGCAAGTTCATACAGAGGCAAAATTTAGTTTTTAAAGCTGTTTCTTTGGCTGAGCCAGCTGGAAAAGGAACAAACTTCTTCCTACTGTTATTTATACCTGGGTTGCTCCAACCTGCATTCTTCTGTTGCTTAATGTGCACTAGCTGGGGAGCTAACTGGATTCCTTCCTGAGCCAATTCAAATCATTGAGAAAAGAAAATCAGCCCAGAAAAAAAAATAGGCCAAATGAACCACTAAAGTGCCCAGTCAGTGCCAGAGATAAAACCAAGGAGAAAACGCAACCAGAAGTGACAAGGAATGTAAAGGTGGAAGAGCGAGTCCATTCAGCAGTGGTGACCCACTAGGAGACTTGATCTCCCTGAGAAACTCAAGTCTTACAGTATTTTTTCCACCTCTTTTTACTCCATCTTTTGGCATTCATGATTTCTCCTGCCACTGCTTGTAGTAGGTACACTGTTTATCCCCTGGATGTCGGCAGACTGGATTTTAGGTTTAAAAGCAGACRAATTTATGCTTACCTTTGCAAACAAGTAAACAAAATGATGAGCAAAACASGTTTTGAAAAGATCCTTTGTTTCASTCCATGAGGAGAGCAAATGCATCTAATAACACATCCAGGACTCCCACCTCACACAGCAATACTCTTTCTTATGAGAAGAAACTCTTTTGATCTGTCCCCACAATGGTCTAAMCATTTGTTGAGATGCCTGGAGATCATTCCTCAATATCAAAAARTCACTGTCCAAAAGTATCTGATCACTTCCAACTCTGGTTAACTCTTCTTACATTGGCCACACTAAGCAGCTGTCAAAAGACTTGTGTCTACTATAAAACACAGATGGATTGCTGTGGATTTCTTTGTTTTACTCYCTTTTCCCACTAATGTGGTATTTGTTACAAGCACTGAGATTCAGACTGAGGCTGGACATAAAGAAAAGCACAGTCCTGTAAATCTTTGTTCATGTAAATGTTCCTTTTTTCCATAAGGAAGTATCTTGAAAGTCAAATACTATTTTTATGTAACTATGTGCAAGATCTCCAAAAGAACACGGAAAACTTCCATCAATGACACTCAACAGTGGTGAGTTTCGTGCTTTGAAAACAKGGAATCAAAGCTTATAATAATTTATTTCTTGCTCTCAAAGGTAAATTGCCAGATGATAATAATTCCAGTTGAGCTGGGTGCTTTAACTCAATGCACATAAACATTTCAGCAGTGTGTAGGGGCAATCAACCAAATAGGGAATTAGCCCTCAGAGAAAGTATTCAAGCATACAATCTCCAAAGTCAAATCAATAGAATGCAAGTAATCAATGGGCATATCTGTTTCTTTAAATCTGTATCAAGTGCAAACCTCTGAATAATTATGGTACATGTCAGTAATTATGCTCAGATAAAGAGACATTTAACTGCCATATTACCTATTTTGCACCCTAAAGGGATTTTAAAGCCCTAATTTATTACTTATTCCATAGAAATTCAAGTCGGCTACAGCAGAATTTTATATTAGAAATCATCTACAGTACACTAAAMATGAGTTTCTCTTCCAGATTATTTACAGCCTTACAAGTTCAGATTTTCAGTGCTGTCCTATATATCCATCTGGCCAGATGCCAGACTGCTAATTTCTATAGCTAATACTGCTTTTTAAATAGGTGCTATTTAAATACCTAAGGACTCTGGACTCACACAATCYTAATGTCAATACTGGGCTTTTTGCTACACTGAGCCCTGTGACTTCTAGAGTTTTTTAGATAACGAGTTTGGTGCATCTCTGTATGTGTTTTGCCAGCAGCTCCTCCTAATACTGGAACTGCTAATCCTAACATTGCAATGTGGAAGATGCTACCAGCAAATTATAAAGGTTATCATTCTGTCAGTATCTTCTTCGGTGTGAAGTGATTAACATTCACAGAAATCCATGTCATAGGAATGTTCTGGGGTGGCCATAAATATTGATACTGGAGTTATAAATAAACATGAAGAGCATGACAGAATTTAAGACGCTGTCACGCTCTGACTAACTACAGCACTAACTAGAGCAGYTAATACTGCCTGTGACACCCATGTGATCTGAGTTATTACCCACCATGGAGCTGTATCTGTCACAAAGGACATGAGGAATAGAACAATTATGCTATCTCTTTGCTTTCAAAGATAATTTCTGTTTGAAAGATACAGTTGACTCATTACAACATCTCTTCAATCTAAACTATTTCAGACGTAGGGTAAGAGATGGGTAAAAGACACCCTTCATTGTACTCACACACACCTTATATTTCTTATCTRATTCTGACCCACTGTATGGCAACTCTTTCCAGTGCCCTCAAGCTCAGCACACATCAAGCACAAACATTGCTTGTCCCAATTCACCTTTGCCTCCATGACAGCATTTCAGAAGACTTGTTTCTCACACCTATGAGGCTCACAAGGCAAACAATAAAGCAAGTTTCTCTTCTTTTGACTGTTACAAGCAAGGGTAACATTCCTAGCAGTAGAACTGGTGTATTTCTTTCCAAAATAGACCAAGGTACTTGCACACACATAGGAGCCTTTCTGAACATCCCARTCTGCGTCCAGCAGTTTGAACAGAAACCCTTCATTAGAAAGGCATCTCATCTAACCCAGCAAAAGCAATTTTCAAACATGAATGCAGTTAGACCCTTACCAGAAAAGACAGTGTGTATAAATCAGGTCAAAACAGAARGAAAAGCCTCTTAAAGACATTTTAACAAAGCTAAAATGCACCCTTAAATGTCACTCAGGGACTACCACCATCAGTGAGTACTGCTGTTAGGTGATCCCAAAATGGAGTAAATGACAACAATGACAYTACTGCTTAGCTAGTGAGTGAGGATACCAGGCTGGATGCAGCTCTGCTTAGGRCCTATCAGGACCAGACCTGAGCTTCTTTGTTTTTAACAGAGAAGCACTAGCTGACTYATTTACAGGAAAATTAAATAGGACAATCTGTAAATTATACCAAGTCACTATTTCAGCTGAAACAATGTCCCAAACAAATTACTGAAAGGCAGAGCTCAACAGCTTCCACAGTACTTTGCTRCAACCTAGTCCTATAGTCTTTTCTCATTTCCTGCTTAATTGGTTTCCATTGAACCTACTTACTTTATTAAAGTTTCCAAATATTAGTACAAGGATTACAAAATGGACAAACAGTTAGTTTTAGCCTGAGGCCTTTGTTAAATTTTCTGCACTGCAGCTGATGGACTTCAATATTTACAGTGGACCTAATCCAAAGTGTACTTGARTGAATGGGTATATTTCCATTAGTGTCAACAGACTTTAGAAATAAAGTCTTGTATCAGACACTAAGTGAGCTGCAGAAGTAAACTGATCTATCTCGTAGAAATCCTCTGAGTGACCTCACCTTATAATGAAAAAATATTTCCTGAGTTACATTTTTATTTTTAGCAAATCAGGAAATAAGTCTGCTTCTTCTTGGACAACATTCATTTAAATAGCATCCTTTAGAATATGYTTCAGTTGATCTTTCAAAACTAACCTCCCCAAAGGTACTAGGAGAGATTTTTTTGTCACTGTTAAATTACTTGGCATTTTATTATCATGACAAAACCCTGCTTTAATCCTCTTAGACATCTCTCTTTTTTAGAAATGAATAGCCAAGCTTATTGAAAGCACACTTTTCCTTTCTSAAAAGCACTCAGTCACATACTTGATTCAATGTCTACTCAAGACTGTATCTAATGCCTTATGATATTAATGGGATTCTGGATATGCTTTGCTGGTATCTTGAATGAGGTTATTTTCCAGAATGCAAGGCTGAGTAGATGCACGGGTCRTGTATTTGGCCCACCACACAATCCCAGAATGGGTCAGGTTGGAAGGCACCACAGTGGTCATCTGCTCCAACCTCCCTGCTCAAGCAGGGTCATCCCAGAGCACATTGCACAGGATTGCATCTGAATGGTTCTTGAGTATCTCCAGTGACAGAGACTCTACAGCCTCTCTGGGCAATCTGTTCCAGTGCTTGGTTACCTGCACAGGAAAGAAGTTTTTCCTCATGTTCAGGGGGATCAGTTTCTTGTGCATCAGTTTCTGCCCATTGCCTCTGGTGCTAYTGCTTGGCACCACCRAGCAGTGTCTGGCTCCATCCTCTTGACACCCTCCCTTTGAATATTTGTATACAGTGATGAGATCCCCTCCCAGTCACTTCTTCTTGAGGCAGAACAGGCCCAGCTCCCTCAGCTGGTCCTTGTCAGAGACGCTCCAGGCCTTTAATCACCCTTGTTACCCTGCACTGGACCCACTCCATCACAGCACAGAAGTGAATATCAAGCAGTACATTCATACTGTCATTCCCAGCATTCACAAATACAGTGCAGAGTCACTTTCCTTACTGAGGACAAACAATACAGAGTCACAGCACCACTTTTTCGACTCCTCTCTTTTGATGACATTTTGACAGTACCTGTGGGCGGATGGTGTTATTTCCTTTCCCAACGTTGTGAACAATCCCAGAGATGCAGAGCGGCCCGGCGAATCCGAGCAAGTCTGCCAGAATACGGAATGTGCTACTGAGAAGCAAGGGTCTTCCAAAAGCACAACAGAGAGCACGCCAGATGGATCTGGATCCTTGGGGAGATGATGATCTTTTGTTCTGTTCAGAATTAAATTAAAATCAGTAAGAATTATGTGGTACRTTACCCTCAGGTCTGATAAATCATTGGTATTTTTATCACTGCTTTAATTCATTGWCAACCATTTGCAATCTGGGAGCCAGAAATGCATGGGAACTACAACYATTGTTTCATTTCTTTTTATAGAGCCAGAACAAAACATTATTTTGCACTTCTCTCCACTTCACATAAAGAACCACGGTTTCTTTCCTACCCTTAACAGGGATCAAGGAAGTGCATTGCTTRGGCCTGCTGAGGGAGAAAAAAATGATTGAGGGAGCTGACAGTTGTTTGTTCTCTGGTGAACACAGGGAGCAAAAACCTATACTTTATAGACAGGATGCAAACAATTCTCTTAAAATCCTGAATACACTCAGYTCCCAGCAAGGAGTCAAAATTAATTTGGGCTGAGGTACTATCAGCCCTGAATGCTCCGGTGGACAAACTGTAATTGAAATAAYATGGAAAAAATAACCCTGTAAGGCCTCATTAATACTCCCTCTGTAACTGAATGTTTCCAGGATCTTATTAGGAAGAATAATGGTGTTCAGTGAACACCGTCCATGATYACTTTCCACATCAAAATAGAGGCCGTATGTATTTCACACACATTTAACCAGCAATGTGTTTGACATGCATGTTTGGTTAGAGAAATTTCTTTATTTGTATGAGCTACAACTGAGTATGTGGTCTCTCAGAATACGGGCAGCTACGCTGATGGATAGCAAGTCATCATGTCTGTTTATATCTCTTTGTGTCAAGCTTATATGACAAGGAGTAATGAAAACCACAAGCAGACAGACAGAATTCCATGTTTTTTATACCTTCTGTGCTTCAAAGGCCTCATTAAGGCGAATGTAATTRGTCAGAGCTCTCATAGCAATGGGGAGCTTGCCTATGGTTTTCAAGTCTATTGGTTTTTTATGGGCAGTCTTGATGAATGTGTTCATCCACCAGTATGTTCCTTTGGATAGCAGATTGACAAAGGGCTGCAAGAATCGGACACCGAGATCCTGGAGATCCTCTGGAGGTTTGACTTCTTTAGGAGTTTTGAAGAAAACATATCTCTGAAATCCAGGAAAATACAAGCAGAATCAGAGTAAATTCATAGAAAATAAAAGCGCACAAAGAATAGATAAGGACATTGCAGATAATCAATGAATCAGTTTTGATTTCTCAAAAGACRTTCAAATTCAACCAATACAGCAATCCCGTTTCCTCAGGTACTGAGGAACATCAGAGGCATCCAGTCTAGAAATAAATAATTCTTATCATTCACTATCACTTCCCATATGGTGCAAAAATGTGCAAAAGGTAGGGGAAAAAAAGCCCCTTACATTCCACAGATTCACAGAATCATCACAGATGGAAGAGACATTCAAGATAATCCAGTTCAACCACCAAACCAGCACCACCACAATCACCCCCACACCACATTCCCAGGTACTACATCCAGACATCCCTGGAACACTTCCAGAGATGGTGACTCCACCACATCCCTTGGCAACTTATTCCAGTACCTGACCACTGTTTCAGTGAAAAAGCTTTTTTAACACCTAATCTGAACCCCCATGGTTCAACTTAAGGCCATTTCCTCTTGTTCTTTCACTCAAGACATGTCAGAAGAGACTGACCCCCTCAATTATTTAAACACTACAGCCCCAGCGTTGCTTTGAGTTCCAGGCAGCACAACAGGGGAGAMAGGAGCCTAGGCACAGCCCTGATGTTATCCCTGGGATTCATCTCCCACATCACACTGCCTCACATTTGTTAACTCAGAACATGGAGTTACTGGTGCTACAGAAAGAAAATTTACATGGAAATATTTCTTTCCCTCTTGAATTTAATTTGTGCACACAGTTGGTGAATACCAGCTGAAGGGAACTTTGGCAATTATCTATCCAAGAGTCTCCAAAGTCTCAGTTTAGATTATGACTGCAGACACTGCAGAGGGGAAAAACCAGAAGYATAGCTGGGAGGAACCACAGTTGCCCAAATAAATCACTTATTGTAACTGTTTCCTGGAAAACAAGAGATGTTATTTGTGTGTCTAAGATATTCTCTGATAGAGCAGAAAATTCCTTTATACCAGTCTTCCCTTCCACCAGAGGTACTTGGCTGTCATGACTGAAACAGAATAATTAAAAAATTTACAACAAACTCGAACAGATAAAATTGATCTTAAAAAACAACAGATCCTGAAATTTTTGAAATTACAGATCCATCTGGCCTACTAAAACAGTATTAACCTCTGATTGCCAAATAAATTTCAATTTCTAACTGGATTTTTCTTTCTCTTTTAATAATGCATTTTCCCCCAAGTACCCAGAAAAGGGAATAAATAAAGAAAACCCCAACAATAACTCAAAAAACAAGCAATAAAAACCACAGAAGGAGATTTCGATGATAGTAACTTACCCTCACCCTGATGACATTGATTTCTACAGCTAGTAACATTCCATAAAGAACAACCAAGAGTCCTGTGAGGCAAAATCGAAGCTGAGAGAATCCAACCCCATTATCACAGAACTTTACAAATTTGATGGTTTTAGTTATGAAAGCTAAAGTCCAGTAGAATAGCAATGCTGTAGAGAAAAAAAAAAAAACAATCAGCTCCACAGTCACAAAAACATACAATGACATAATAAACTATTAATTCAGGAAGAATACAGCAGAATATATAAAACCAGAGAGTGGCCTTTCTTATGTCAAAACAAAAGCCTAATTCAATTCCACAAACATTAAAATATTAAGATAATGTTAGTTCTAAATGCCTTTTCTATTAGATTTAGTGATATTTGAAAAGTTTCACAAAGTGAAGTCTGCAGAAGGAAATTTCCATCTGCTGTAAACATGTGTGGACATGATGAGCTCAAGGGAGGGTGTTGCTCCACAAGGTGCCTGTGAACGATGTTCTTCAGATCTGGTTAATGCTACAAGACTGCTATGAATGTGGCTTGAAGGAAAACTCCCTGCAAATCGCTGGGATATGTGCAGGAACAGATATTAAACACTTTGTCCAAACTGCTGCTGCACTACTGTTCAACACAAATTCCACATATGTAATTCACATACATAAAACATCATGGAAGAATATTCTGGCATTCATGAAATACAACTTTTGCTTTTTAATGTTCTACCAAACCTCTTGTCTAAAATTATTCATGCTACCATTGGCTATGGGTAAATAATCCCTGGAATAAACTCTGGCAATTTGGAAACWCTCTCCAAACTATTCGTCACACCAKAAGCCAGCTCCTGGTCCCCATTCTTAAGGAAATGCCTCCCAGGGTTATATTCTTTTCAATGAATCTTTCATTGCTGCTGTGTCTGCCATGGTGCAAYAGATGGAATGAGCTCCAACTGCCAAAAAAAGCTTGGATGTGCTTGGCAAGTGTCTTGCCAGAACCAGAGAAAGATTTCAACCAAGCAACTGTAAGTCTAGCTTAAATAAGAATAATCATCAGGAAGTTGCATAAATTTCAAAGAATTTGTGGTATTCTAGCTACTCTGAGGCATCAGAAAGCTCTCTGGAGATATACTTTGGGGCTACCCTTTCCAAGCAAAGCTAAATTCAGTGTGGAGGATCCATGTGAGATTTGGGACTGCCAGTCCTGCTTCTACAGAAATCAGGTTAAAACCTCTTCTTTAAATGAGGACAGTAAATGGAACGCTACAGGAACACTGTGCATTAGGACATTTGCAAGGGGAACCTATCTTCCTCTAAAAGGAACAGACCAGTTTGCAAGAAGAAAGCTCTGAGCAGTCAGGTATTTGTGCACTGTTCTTTATGCACTGTTCTTTAGTGTTTGATGAAGTTGCAGAGTGGGTTTAAAAGATGTACTTACCAAATTTCTCTTATAAAACTTGAGCTTTTTTATTTGAGGCTTCCTACCATCTTCCCAACTTAKATTGCCTCTCATCCTGTTTCAGACTGCTTCCTTCATTTGAGGCATTCCTCCCTCTTCACAATACTTCTGACTATCAAGTCTCACTTCATCCAAGAATTCCATGCTGTTCTACTCTTAACCACCTTTGTCTGTTAATCTTTGTTTTGTCTCATTCTTCTAACAACAGGTTGAGAACACATCCTCTTGGAATATAAGGGACTTAAACATTGCATTCTGAAAATATCYACCAGCAGAGGACTTCCAAAAAAATAATCAYGCCAAAAAGCRTTGTATGTCTTGGAATTAGAAATAAGAACTAAAATCCTATTCAGGATTTAAATAAGGGTCTATGTGACCTTCCGTTATTATTGTTATAACATTAATTTATCTTTTATCTAACAAGTATTAAAAAGTGCCAAACACAATATTCTCAGGTGACAAGTGACACTTGCTGTCACACTTCCCTAGAAGCATTTGAATTTACTTAGCTTGTCATTTTTGAATACAAGTGTATCTAATGTGATCTGGATTACAGATTACCTGGCTCACAAGTCACTCAAGATAAGGCTCCTTGGAAAATACAATTTTGGTTCTTTTCTTTATAGGTGATGTTCTTATCATCTTGCTGGTGAGTACATCTTGGCTGAAAGTTTCCAGAAATTATCCCTGAGAACTTCCACTGGTCTGAACGGCAAAGGGATTAGATCACAGAGGCATGCTTGTATTTACTGGATTGCTTGAGATCTATTCTAGATGCCTAAAATAGATGCCTTGCTTTTTCTTGGGCCTTGTAAGATGCCTCAAACCACAACACCAGGGAGCAGATTCTCGCCTGGGCCACATCTCTGAAAAAAAGGCAATTTGAAACTCAAACTCTCCCACATTTTTTTTAATCAAGTTCAAACTAAAAAGCCGGACACTAAACTGGATGGGATTTATCAATTAACCTGTGCATGTTTGGAGAGAAATTTTGTGTGCTAAGCAATAAGTCTTACTTTTATACAATAACAGGAAGTTCTATTTTATAGAATAAACCAATTCCAAGGGAAGCAACTACAAYGTAAAGGGAAAAGAATTTTAAATTAGAAAAATAGATCACTGTCTAGAGGGGTAAGGCAGTCRTATAATTAAGATTGGTTAAAAAACAGGACAGTTATCTCAAATAAAAAAATTCATATGCTCCCACACTACCATCCAATTCAGATCAAAACCCTAAAGTCCTAYTGTTATTTCATAATTTTCTCCTACTGCTAATTTCTGAGGTTTATTTATCTATAATACAAGAAAAAAAAGAAACTGAYTTAAATAACAGAATCAGATCTTACCATTCAGTCGTGTGTTTTAAACATCAAGAAAGCAGCAGATTTTCCAATTCAGTATGAAAACTACTCTAAAATGTGTYCTGCTTAATTGTACAAATGCTATGCTTTCATGTGGTGCAAAGAGAATCAAAATTAGCATTATTATGAGAGTTCCCTGGTAAACAGCACTACATGGGAACAGCTACATTCTTTGAAATATAATTACAGGCCAAAATCATACAGAGAAAAACACATTCAGACCAGATCAACGTGGTCCAAGAGTTGAGACACTTAACTGCATCCATGGACTCAATCATTAACTTCAGTGAATAAATATTCCAAACATTGTCAACTTTTTTGATAAGCAGTAACAAAAACGACGACTTCAAAATAGCCAAGTGACTGGGGGAAAGCTGAAAGGCAGGATCAGCAGAGCAACTTTGAGTCCTCCTTTTGCATATCCCAAGGAAATATGCTAATCCCAGGTCTGCCATGTRATCTGCCTCTTACCTGTTTATGAAGAGCTACAAATGGATTTGGTTTCTTTAAGGCACAGAGCATAAAGGCTTTTTAAAATAGAACACATCTCAAAGTTTCACCCTGATCAGAATTAATGAACAGACCTTTAAGGATACACTGCACTGCATGAATGAAAGATCCCCTGCTGGATTCAATGAATTTTGGACAACGCTCTGTTAGCCTTTGCTTTAAACAGCCATCACTCTTTGCATCTGTGAGCATTCATCCTGCAGCTGAGGCAGATGAAGCCCTGGAGTTTTCTGCAAATTCACTGATTCTCAGAAGCAGCAAGATGTCCCATCAGTTCTTTTATTTTACTCTGTGTGTGTGTGCAATTTTAGATCTCTTCTATAGAAGCCCTGTTTCCCGTATGTTTAGCAAAACATTTATCACCAACTTCAGTTTTGCCTGCTGGCTCTCATTTACCTCATAAAATGAGGCTCTAAAGGAAAGCAGCTTCATGGCCACACTGCACTCTAGTGGGTTGAAAGCTGAGTAAAGGTATAATTTAACTATCCATGCTGGGCTCATTTGCATAAAGTGCTCATAGCCTCAGCCCAGATGTCAACACAGAGTAGATGTAAATAAGATTGAAAGATGATGATCCTCGCAGTTTGTGCAGTTAAGAACAAAGGCTAGAGACTTGCGGAAACACCTGTCTCACAAACATGGGACAAATAAAAGAAAAACAGAAGAAAAAATAAAATTAAAATCGGAGATCATCAGCTTGTGAAGACTTTGGATTAGAATTCCATCAAACAAACTAAGTGGGAAAGACTGTGATGGTCTAATTTTGTTTTTTCCTAACAATGTTAAGATCACATTTTCAGAGGGAGTCTCTACTCCTCGRAAATTCTTGCAAAATTAAAATTCATCCATAATACTTAAGTGTAGGTATATATTGGTACAACTGTTTAGTATTCAGGTGTTGCCCAGAGCTTATGCAGCATCAGCACTCTAAACACTGAAAAACATTATCATAAAAGAGAAACTTCTCCTGAGCAGGAATTATGCAAAAAAGGGTAATCAACTATCAGCTGTAACTTTGTGCTACCCTTCTCAGACTTAACAGCAGGAATGTGGTAGTGACACTAAATTATTTACACTGCATTATACATCTGAAATAACAACAAAAAGCCCTAACAACAAAACAACCAAAAAACAAAACCACAAAAATCRCTGCTTGCTTTAGAGTCAGCTGTAACAGGCTAGCAATGCTTCCTGAGGCATAATGCCTTCCTGTGAGAAGGCATCAGATTGACTGTGTTGACTTATTTAAAAAGCAATTAAATGACCTCTCCTGTTCATAAAGGATAAAGAAGAATCTATTTAAAAGAAGGGAACAAYAAGAAAAGCAGTCCCAAATGAGAAGACACAAACGTTGCTAAGCTTAGATAAAAATCTAAGTATTTGGGGAAGAATTTTTTTGTACAGGTGTTACAGCCTCCTTCTGCAGAACAGGATTCTCACTTATCTCAACATGCAAAATAATCTTCAATATTTTAAAATATTTATTTTTCAAATACAGTTATTAATGACTTTCCCCCACCTAACAAAAACTAGAACAGAGCTTCTATACACAGAACTACAATGGCACAACTTCAACAAGACCTACTGATACAGAAATCCAGCTCAAATAAARTTTGATGAGCCAGGACCACCAAAGAAATAACAGGTAAGAGGATGTGACTAAGCATGTAGACATCCTCAGCCTACAGTCTGCTTAAAAAGAAAAGAACATGTCACCAGCTGCACGACTATCAGCAGTGATGGATCTTGCATAGCTACAGTTTATTCACAATCTCACAAAAAATAAAGAGTGGACTAGCTAGTTCTCATACTTAGCAATTTCCATCTAAAAGGCCTTAAAGCAGTTTTCAAAGAGAGTTTTAGGAATATGGAGAACAAGCARGCAAAGTAATATATCCATGACTGAAAGTCAGGGATGTAATTCCTGAACTCCTCGCATATTTCAACAGACCACGCACATGAAGATTTCTTCACTCTTACATCACACTTACACACAACGTGCTGACAAGCAGGRGGCTTTGGATTTAGTAGTTAACAATCTGCAATGCCATTTTTCCCACAAATGTAACTTTTCCTAGAGAAGCCTTTGGCTCATTGAATCCCTGAGAACACTACACAGAATATTATTAGAAGTTAAAATCATTAAAAATAATGAATTGCTTGAGCATACATAGAGGTAGCTTTGGTCACAAAAAACTGCAGTGACCTGTCACTGAGGACGCAGACACAACAGCACCACAGTCACACTTGCAGGTCTGTGGGTTTTGAGACATACCTATTAACAGCTTGGGGAAATTGGATGTTTCAATATTGTGGTAATAGACAACTGATGTGATGGCTGCCAGGAACGCCATTCCAGCCGGCATGTACAGGTGTAAATGACGGGATTCAGAAACCCTGCAGAAGAAAAAACATCTGGTGAAGTCAAACCTCTCAGCTACTTAAACATTTCCCTTTTAATTCATGAACTGTAGCCTGTACCCGGCTCTGATGTAAGACTTTCTAGAATGAGTTATGGATGCAAACCTCTCCAAGTTTTAATTGAATTCATGCTCCTAAATCACACAGTTGGATTTCAAATTCCTCCCCTGTGCTGAAAATGAAAGGTGTGTATTCCTCTTTCCTACTGAAATCAATTGGAACATTGTTTAAATTAGGACAAGCAGCTCATCTCCAAAATGAGAAAAGTTAATTTAAGCTAAACTAGTTTGGGAGCTGTCCATCAAAATATGCAGATAAGACCAACTGACAGCACAGTTCAAGATTTTCTAGAGAAGCATTTTGTGGAAGTGTTTCATTTTTTTCAGTTTGAAAGAAGGAACAGCACCACAGCACAGGAATTACTYACACTGAGGTCTGTCTTCAGTGACTTCAAGGCAACAAAAAAAAACCCTAAGAGAATCATGCACCCTTCTGTTTTGTCCTATAAAGCAAAACTGTGCTGAAGCTTTGCTTCAGGTAGCAGCAGAAGGAGTCCTGCCAAATACAGCCCTTTAGCAATAATGGAATTGTTGGGCCATGYTGTTGGTTTGTGCAGAGTTGGGCAGAAATATGTTTTGCCCTCTCTTTCYTCCTACATCCTCTCTTCCTCCCCTTTTCTTTTTATTATAGAAGGAATTAAGTGCCTTATGCTATCAAGAGCTACAATTTCCTCTGTCTCCCAGCCAGCTTCAAGAGAAGAGGCACCAAGAAGACAACTTAAGGACACAAATTGACACATTATCCTCTGAAGCTAATGGATTTCTTCTTGCTGCAGCTAACACTCCTTTTGTGTTGTTTGGAGAGACAAAAAGAGTTGTGCTGGTAGGGAGATAGGAGATCATCACAGGACATCACATGTCTGAGAGCAGAATATCCCAAATGTCTAGCAGAACCATAGGAGCTCAGGAGGACCATTTCCTGTACCTCTACTTTAGGAAAGGAAAGCCCTCCCTCAATAAAGATTGTGATGAACTCTGTACAGCTGGCTGGAGCCATGCTGACAGCCTGGGACATGAATACTGAATTCCTCTTTTGCTGACAATAGCTGGATGTCAATACAGCAAAATGAGAAAGGATTTCCTGAAATTTCTAGTAATGCCAGGGGCTTTTGTATTTCAGGGCTGAATTCTCAAATTCTCAGCAAGAAAAAAAAAAAAAAAGCAACAGGAACAGATTTCTTCAGACAGCCTAAGCTTCAGTACTCAGAAGGTAACACTGCAGAGTGGGAGGCTTTTCTAAATCTATCCATTTCACAGTTGCTGGAATTCCCCTCTATAACTGTACCTCCAACAGGCCACTTCTATTGCTGAGATGCCAAAGCCTTTAGCACCCAGTTGCTGGCAAAAGGACTCACCAGCATGATCCATTTTGGTTCTTAGAAAGCTGATGAGTCTCAAAACTCTCTTCTATTCACTGGAGCACTCACCAGCCTSCTGAGTGCTTGGGAAGCACACTGTGGGTTGGCACTCCCCCAGTAGAGCTTGGAGCTTTGATTCTCATCAGGTGACACCTATTACTTAACAGCAGTGTTCTGAGTCAAGTTAAACAGCAAGTAAACATAATGAGAGGCATTGCTAAAGAGCAAAATAAAAGAGAAAACTCAAAGCAGGAGATTTTGCTCTGAGCATCCCACACCCTGATAACTCTGAATAAGCAAGAGAAAAATTCCTTAAAAAAAAAACAAACCTGGCATCCAGAAACATCCTATTTATATATGTTTAAGATAAGTTATAATAATAATGATGRTATCAGGTTCTACACCAGAAGACTGCAGTGCCTTTCACACTAGTTGGTGGATACTCACTATATAGATGGCTAATCAGGAAGGTTTTGTTCTATTTAATGAGGAGCTTCAATTTCATAATCCTTGGGTTCAAATTCATAATCATTATGAAAAATCATGCCTCTCTTCAGAGAAAGAAATCATATTCACTGTTATACATAATTAGTTTTTTTCATAGTAAACCACTCTCCTGTATATCACTTGCTCCCCCTGGAATATTTTTTTTCTCCACAGATTGCTGTTTAAAGACACCCTAAGTTGAATAATARTTGATGGATCATGCTGACATAATATGAGCTGCTCTGCTCCAGGTAACAGAGCAGATGTAGTGCACAAACAACAGAAGATACTCAGTGGGGTTTGAGATAGGGCCCAGTAGATTAGTTCCTTTTATTTAGGTGAATAGAACTCATTCTGGGGGAGAATGCTATGACCCTCTGTGTACATGGGATTTTCTCCTGAGTAAGGACTGTGGGACTGGGCCCTTGGACATAAAACGTATCACGAAAATGTCACCATCTGCTTGAATCATTAGGAYTTATCTATGATTACTCCTTGGAAAGACAGTGTCATTAAGCTGAACAAAAAAATGATTAAGGTCAGTTGTGCACGTGTACATCACTTGGCAAGGTCTGTGGAATTTCTGATACAAGGTTGGTAGGTTAATCACTAAGAAAACAGATGCTATGTTCATAACCACATGAATATGGTTTAGATGAGAATTCAGACAGGGAGAAAATATCTGCCCTGAAACCTTTAAACTGCTCAGTGCTACCAGGAGAAGGCAGACATACACTTACCCATCAGACACGATGCCCTCTGCGATTTCACACACCAGCACAAACAAGAGGATAAAAGTCAGTATCCAGCGTAAATTATGGCCAGGAAAATGAAGCCACGTGCTGTGATGTATATGTACTTTGGAGCTCTGACTGCCCCATCCTAAAAGAGAAAAGAGACTTACGGAAAACTTTCTTAAGAAGAGTGACACACGAAGTTCCTGCATACAAAACCCCCCMAACATATATGGAAGAACCTAGCATACCAACATTGACACAGCTGTGTTGTTAAACATACATGAATTTGAATATTATCAGAATTGTGTATTCACCACTTCTCATGCAATAAATCCAATATTTCAGACAGGACACAGCCTTAAATTCCTATACTTCTAGCAACTTACGATCAAATAATTACTTGCACTAAACATCTTTTAAATATATTGAAAGCTTAAATGAACAACAAATCAACGTTTTGCCAAACACACCCAAACACTATAATAAATACACTACTTCCTTTCCCTTTGATTCTTTAAACAAGTTTTTTTTGGTTTTCTTTTATTTTTTTTTAAAGGCTAAGGTGTGAAGCTTTATCTACCTAAAAATTAGCAATACTGAGTGATTCCAGATAAACACAGAGGACCCTAAGCAGCCCTTCGGCTGACCCCGTTTCACACTCGTGTTATTTCCTTTGATAAGGAAACAGGAGCGAATGGTACTCCAGCCCGTGCTGTGGCTCTCCAGGGGCCGGCCCAGGCTGAGCAGAAGGGTACCCGGAGCAGTGACAGCCCCGTGCGCTGAACCGCCGGGCCACCTACCGGCCCCGCCGGGCTTGTGCCATCAAATGACACCCGGCGCAGGTACCGCAGGAGCCACCGCCGCCGGGCAGGACTCGTAATGAAGGGGCTGCCCGGCGGCRGTGACCCCGCACTAATTGCTGGGAGTAATATTTCATAACGCAACACTTATCGGGTTTCCTGGGCTTTAACAGCACATTTCTTTCTGCTCCCCGCGCTCCTGGTCAAAACCGGCAGGTCAAATCCTGCGGTCTTCTCCAGCACCACATCCCTACCCTGCCTGCGCAAGGGTGTTCACCCGCGGGGAGCCCCGGGGCTGCCCCACCAGACGGAGATGGCCCCGCCGCCGGGGCGGACAGCGGGCGGTGCGGGGGCAGCACCGGCAGAGGCGGCCGCCGGAGCATCCCGCAGCTCGCTCCGCATCCCAACACCSTCCGCAGCCTCCCCGCACGGCACGGGGGGCAGGGCCAGGCCGGGGATACGGAAAGGGGAGGCTAGGCAGGCGGGGGGACAACGCGGCACACGCGGGGGAGGGAAACCCACGGCGAGACAAAGCCGGGCGAGGGGACACGGCGAAGAGACACCGGGGGGTGGAGGGGCAGGAGGAAAAGGGGGCACATAGGGAGGACAGAGGCGGCGGGGCAAGGGAGAGCCGCGGACACCCACCAATGAAGAGGATGGGGAAGGTGATGAAGAGCAGGAAGACGTGMGGCACCACGTTGAGAGCGTCCACGAAGCAGCCGTTGTTGAGCACGCCGTGGTCCACGTTGTAGGCGGTGGAGTTGCCCTCGTCGCCGCAGAACGCCAGGGCCATGGCGGGACCCTGCGCGCAGCCGGGCGCCGCCTCCGCCTCCGCGCACATCAGGCGGGGCCGGCGCG
>NW_026623338.1:1318432-1325530 GCF_030028575.1 Malurus melanocephalus | reverse complement strand
GGCAGCGGGATGTCCCTTCCTGACGTGGCTGACACCGATGCCAACGCATCCTGACAGCCCGCGGTACCCCAGAGCACYAAATCCGCTGATCCAGGGCTCGCTACTGAGCTCGCTTTATGCATCGTTAAYGTGGTACAACATAAAAAATCCAACACTAAATTATCGATGACAGAGGAATTATAGATTGCAGGAAGTGTGTTCTTTYAACCTTGTCAGCTTTTGCTTTTTTCTCCACTATAATAAAGATATTATCAGATTAAATCGCCATACCCTATTCTCAAAGGATACTTCAACATCATATCCTGAATAGCCGTTGTGTTCATGCCTTACCTCATTTTATCCCTAAAATGAGTTCAAGCCTAAACTTCTTTTCCTCCTCCACCAAAACTGCCACAGTCTCTGGGAATCAGACCATTAATTTAAGTGGGTTCTGTATCACTCCCTAAGCATTTTTATGCACACCAAAATAATCTACAAATCAAACTTTCCAAACCCCATTTTTTTCTTGAGTAGAAGTTAGGCTCAGCTGAGCCAAAGGCAAATAAAAATTCTGATTAAATACCTCCCTTTTGGGGGATAGCACTAGAAAGTAAAGCGTGATGTGCAACAGAAATCTGCACCTGGCACACACTTCCCAGCACAGAATGAATGAAAGTCCAAGATTCAAGTATCTCTGGGGTGTAGCCATGAAATATTCAACATAAAGATTCCTAACCAAATCCTTCCTTTCCCATTCCTAGTCTYGCTTTTCCATTGCTTTGGTGAATATCTAACACAACTTGCCACATCCTTCAAAGAGAAATGYAAACAATTTTGCCCATATATTCAGGCTTCACTCTCCAAAATGCAAGTGCTACAAGCTAGCTAAATGGCTCTAAGGGAAATGACCCCACAAATGAAAAATTTCCTTCTTCCTTCAACGTAATAGAGCACATTCAATTTCTAGGACAGACAGCTCCACTAATAGACCTGAAAATTACTTGTGTCATGCTGCTTTTATTGATCTTGCTGTCGGACAGGAGCCAAGAGAAAGCAATCCTCTGCATGGAACATTATTTTCTATATATGGTCTTTTGAAGCTACAGCAGTGTGGTTTAGAATAAAAATTAAAAGACCAACCCCAAGCCAAATCCTGTGTATATGTATTCTCAAATGTGAAAGTTACACCCACACTGGAAAGACTATAATTATTTTAAGTTTTGGACAGAATCCAGCATTCATTTAAGCTTCTGGTCAAGCTCAGCTCTGTTATCCTAATAGTTATTTAATAAACAGTATGAGCAGTTTACATGCAGATAATTTCAAAGCCATTTATATTTTAGCATTTCCTGAGTCCCCAAGTGACACAAGATCTCTGTGTTACATATGAACAAAAAGCAACAATGAATTCCTGACAGTTTACACTCTGAAGGCTGAAATCATGGTTAAGATTGGGGAAAAAATAACTGCGGCCASAGACTTAAACACTGAAATCAAAGTTTGCCACCATCTCCAAAGAAATCCAAGAACTGAGCTCACATGCTCAACCTGTGCATGTTTTTTTGCAATCTTTAGGCCCATCTTCCTTTACTACGAGGTGTCAATCACGAGATTTTAAAAAACATATATCACAAACAACAAAACATAATCCATCATGGGTTTGAATTTGCAATTTAAATTTTCAATGATTTTCAGACACAGCCTGGACTGCATAGTTAATATGGTGGCTTAAAATTAATGGACTCAGTTCCGGACCTACAACAGATCTGCACCAGTCACAGAGCTAAAATTGAGTCAGAAATATGTTGGCACCCTGAACAGAAAAGTGATGGATTAAATGGAAAAGAATCTTGGATTATCATTAACTACTTAATGAAACATAGAAAAACCCCAGATTGACAGAAATCAAAACAGTTGGCAAACTGAAATTGGTAAACTGAGCATTCATAGCAATGAACAGACACACACACACATAAAAGTTGTTTCAATAACTCATGCTTCAAATAACCATGTTCCAGTTTTGTCCCTACAGTTAAAACAAAATCAAGTGAGTAATCTGGGCAAATACTGGTCTTTCTTACTAAAGCATCAAATAACAATTTAATTTTCAATCACAAATGGTGAAACAGCTATTTTGTGACTTCACAAAATAATGCTAAACCAGTTTGATCTTTTCTCAGGAAAGGCTTAGATGTGGTTTTGATGCCAAAGAACTGAACCTCCTTACCCAGTCTATCTCTGCTAGTCCTGTGGGCTTTGGAGCAGCTCACAGAGGAAAAGTTTCTTTCTCAAAGCTGCAATTTCATGAAGCTTTGTGAGAGCAAAATTACTTCTCAAAGTACAGAAAAGGCAAAGAAAACATGAAACCAACAGCTGATGGCCAAGTTTATCTTCATGCTGCAAATGCAACCTATTTTTCCACTGAAGTCCCTTTAGATTTTATTTCCCTTACTTCTGGCTATTTCCATTCCACAAGAAGTCAGTTTCCTTCTTCATTATTTCAGTATATCTATTAGAAATGAGACATCAGTTAGATGCTGGCAGCCACTAGCACATTCAGTAGGTGACTGGAAATACTGTGAAAGCATTTTGATTATGTAAAATTGATTTGCAGAGAGACAATGGCAATATTTTTAACTCAAGGAAAAATCACTTTTTATGCTTGCCTTGGAATTTGACTTTGTTTACAGGATGCAGACAGGTTTTGGTTTTGTAGTAAAGCACTGACACTTCAGAATTCAGCTGTTTTAAACAGATATTCATTTATGTGGAAGCTTTCATTTTTGTTTCCTACCTTTGTAATTYGTTTCTTGCTCTTACTCAGCTGCTTTGCACGGATATCTCTTTCTCATCAGTGCTATGTAGGGAAAGTGCTCTCTTCCTGAAAATCAAAGTTTGCTACTCTAGATCACTCTGCAGCTTTTTTGCTCACATTTGCATCTAGAAACAAAGAATCAAAACCCCACAATCTTTTGAAAGTTCTGAACAGCCACAGCCCATTTTGAAGTTAGGATAGATAGGCCTATAAATGTAGGCACCAAGGAGGAAAATTTCACTTTTCTGCATATTTTAAAGTCATTAATGAGACCAGTTATAAACAGGAAATCTTAGAAAAAAAAGCTTAATGAAGAAAATTCTCATTGTGATTTAGAATTAGCTAAACCAGATACACTATGACTTTTGGTTTATATTAAATTCTGCTCTTGAAAGAAGAAAGGAAAAGCAATACACATGTGTGGGAGGAAGCCACCAGTTCCTTTCTCAAGCACATAGGGAAAGGCTGAGAGGAAAAAATTGAAGAAAATCACCTCCAGAGAAAACTATTCTTTTATTCTTATGGAACAAAGAACTCCATTATATCATTTAATAGAAAATATCATTTAACAAAAAAAAAAAAAAAACAAACAAAAAAAACCAAAAAACTTTGTAAAAATAGCCTAATGTGGTGCTGTAAAAATTCACGCAATAAACAAAATCATAGAATCATAGAATGATTGGAGTTGGAGGGGACCTTAAAGATCATCTCGTTTCAACTCCCCTGCCAGGGGCAGGGACACCTTCCACTATCCCAGGCTGCTCAGAGCCTCACCCAACCTGGCCTTGGGCACTGCCAGGAATGGAGCATCCACAACTCTCCTGGGCAACCTGTGCCAGTGCTTCACCATCCTCACAGTGAAGAATTTCTTCCCAACAGTTAAACTGAACCTGCCCTCTTTCAGTTTAATAATAGAGCCGAAATTCACAGAAATAGCTGTTTTTCTCTAAATAGACCTCATTAATTTTTAATTACTGTCCCACATTAAAAATGGAGAAAGAACTTATGAGTAAGCAGATCTATCTTTGAGTGGAAACAAAATACAAACTCTTTGTAGGACAATCATCTTCAGCCAAACACTCASATAAGTGTCTTAGATTGGAACAGCTTATCTTTAAGTGTGTTCAGACATCTTGCAGCTTTAGCCCCATCCATGACCTCTATTATTAAGTCATTTTATTAAGTGCATTCTCCAACATCCAAAATAGYATTCAGGCAATTAATCTCGCTTTGAACTAACTCCTCAGTTTAATACTAGCTTCCTGGTTCAATAGAGCCAGAGCAGTGCTGACCTGGCAATACCRTGTGGCACCTGAAACCTGGAGAAAAATTCACTTTTCTCTTCATTCACCTTCCTTTGCAGTGTTAAACAAACAGTGACACAACTGGGGCTCCCTGGCACAACTCAGGGTGAATTACCTGAAGGGCTGCAGGCTATTTCTCTTTACCAGCCTGATCTAAGGATACCCCTGCTGCTCCCCCCACCTCCTGCATCACCGGGATCTTCACAACAGCGAGAACAGTACTGAACCAACTTTCCATTAACTCCTGACAGTCCTCATGCACAGAAATACTTTCACAATCCCTGCATGTTCTCACTGATCACCTCATACCCTAATTTCTTTTCCAGTATCTAAATGGTTAATGTTTTGAGTACTCCCTGTGTAGTACTTGTAGCACAAGTGTTGTGTTTTCCTCAGGGGAATAAGCTGAGTGCTGTGAACTAACTCATGCCAATAAACAACTCGCGTGCTGACTCCAGTGTGATGTTCTTCAGAAAATATTATTTTCGTTACCAGTTAAGTGCTGGTTAATGCTTCCCTTGTATATGGGCTCTTGTATGTAAACGACTATTTCGCCTGTTTATACAAAAAAAATTATACAGACTAACAAATAACCATAACAAATATCCAGCATAAATTTCCAAAAGATACCAGGGCTAAAAGTCACTGGCCTTTTTAGGAACATTTTCAAAAAACAGAAATTAGACTGAAAACTAAGATTTGAATTATTTGTTGGAGATAATTAGAAACAAATCAAAGATACAATCTTTCCTTTTCAAAATATAAAATAGTTTTCTGCTCAGGCACAAAGAATTTTAGTTAGTTGATTTGTTTATTGACCACCAGGAATTGTTCCAGGCTACTCTCAATTGATCCAGTGGGTAAAATCGACTCAACAATTAGAGGGAAACAAAGCTATTAATTTAGACTTGGATTTGGAATACTTTTATCTTGTGTTGCTATTTGAGAAAATTATACAAAAAGTTAACAAAAAAGGTGTTGCAGTTTAATGATGTTTTGCCCTAGAAATTTTTTTTCTATTTCTTTCTAACAGGTTGCAATGTGGCATTTATTCTAGCTCTTAAAATAATGACAAAAAGTTGTATTATGGATTTGTTAATAAAAAATAAGTCATGGGTATGCATAAAGCTTGTTCCTGTTTAACAAATACTGTTAATTCCCTGTTGTATATATTGATATATATATGTTGTATATATAGATCATATAACTAATTAATTTTAAAAGGCCTRTTCCAGGAGGCTTTCCTCTTGAGTTCAGCCCACAGGCAGAGTACATTTGGGATCTTCAGAGGCTCAAGGGAGTTAAAACAATTAATACCCATAAAAATATAAAGAAAACTAATTTAATAGTTTAGTAATTGAACTTCCAGTCAGTAGTATTTTTTTCTTTTCYTATTCTTTGCTCTCTGTAACAAGAGAAAAATATATTTTTAGTATTAGTTGCCTACAGATTTGCATAGGGAAGTTACAAATTTGTAACAATAGCAAATAAGACAGAATACCAAACCTTTAAATCAGTATGCACTATAAAACCCCCTTAAGATGGGCAAAGTAATGCAGCATCAAGGGGGCTAAAACTATTTGCAAATTTYGGACACATTTAATTGGTGGTTTTAGCCAAAGAAAAGAGGGAAGATTGTAAACACGAGCAAAAGCAAACAACAGAAAATAGCACCATGGCAGTCRTGTTAGCACACAGGAAACAGGCTTTGCTGAGACAGGCCAGGCTTCCAGTCCCTGCACAACAAATAGTTTGTCCTTAGGATTCAGGGTCGTGGAGTCTCTCAGCTGTTCATGCAAATGCCACAGGTCCTTCACACTGTGAATAGCACAGAGGAGTCACCTCCCAGACTGATCATGCCCTGGTATTTTGAACATACTCCACTCTTACAACCAGGAATTCCTGAAGTGGCTGAAATAATGGGTGAGTGGGAGTAGAGAATATTCAGGTTAGTTTTAATGTGTTACAGTGCATTTACAAGTYGCCTTTTTAAAGAGCAAATAATAGAAACAAGAGCTTTGTACAGCCACAGCATCCCTCTAAACTTAGTGTAGTAGAGAATGGGTTGAAAATAATTGAGAGGTTACTCTCCAGCAGCACTAAAATTAAAATACTACAGCTATCAGCAGTCTTGGCTCACCAGGGAGGTCCCAGTTGACTAGAGGTTGGCAAATGTGACAGGCATCTACAAAAAGGTCAGAAAAGAGGATCTGAGGAACTAYAGGCYTGTCAGCCTGATGTCAGTGCCTAGGAAGGTCATGGAGCTGATCATCTTGAGTGCCATCAGGTGGCACAAATGGGACAAACAGGGGATCAGACATGGGGTTCATGAAAGTATCCTGCTTCACCAACCTGATCTCCTTTTATGAAAAAATGACCTGCTTAGTGGATGASGGAAGGGCTATTGATGTTTCCTGGACTTTGGGAAGATCTTTGACATCATTTAGTGACATCATTTGACAGCATTTTCCTGGAGAAACTGGTTTTCTGTGGAGAGAGCAGTGTCCTGTTCACCGGGTAAAAAACCGGATGGCTGAGCCCAGAGAGTGGGTGTGAGCAGATTCCATCCAGCTGGCACCTCGTACCAACGGTGTCCCCAGGGCTCAGTGCTGGGCCCAGTCCCRTTCAAAACCTTTATCAGTGATGTGGGTGAGGGGATGGAGGGCTCCCTCAGTCAGTTTGCAGACACACCAGGCTGGGTGGGAGGGTTTATCTGCAGGAGGGCAGGAAGGCTCTGCCGAGGAATCTGGGCAGGCCGGCTCCATGGGCTGAGGCCGATGGCGCCAGGTTCAACAGGCCCAGGGCCGGGGCTGCCCTTGGCTCACAACAACCCCGGGCGGCTCCACAGGCCGGGCCAGAGGGGCTGGGAAGCTGCCCAGGGGAAAAGGAGCTGGGAGTGCTGGTGACAGCAGCTGGACAGGAGCCAGCTGTGCCCAGGTGGCCAAGGAGGCCAATGGCACCTGGCCTGGATCAGCAATGGTGGGGCCAGCAGGGCCAGGG
>NW_026623338.1:1313381-1318252 GCF_030028575.1 Malurus melanocephalus | reverse complement strand
AGAAGGGAAAGGGAGCTGGGGAAGGGTCTGGAGCACGAGCCCTGTGAGGAGCAGCTGAGGGAGCTGGGGGTGCTGGGGCTGGAGAAAAGGAGGCTCAGGGGSCACCTRAAAGGAGCGTGCAGCCAGACWGGGGGTGGTTGCTTCTCCCCRTTCCAAGTAATAGGATGACAGAAAATGGCCGAAACTTGCACCAGGAGAGAGTTAGATGATATATTAGGAAACATTTCTTCACCAAAAAGATTTTCAGGCACTGGAACRGGCTGTCTGGGGACTGTCAACTACAACAAGGTTGAGTCTTCATCCCTGGGGTTATTTAAAAGCCATTTAGATGTGGTGCTTAGAGAGATGGTCTAGTGGTGGACTTGGTTAATGGTTGGACTTGATGACTTGAGAGATCCTTACCAAACTAAACAATTCTCTGATTCTGATTTTATTCCTATGCAATATTAATCTCTCCCTGAAAACAAAAATATTTAGAGGTGGGACAATGTTTAAAACGTATCAGGAATCTGATGCTGAGTGGCACTTACATGCACTATTATGATACAAGTGATAGCAAACAATTCTAGGTGCTCAGGTTAGTGCAGGATGTAAAGCAGCAGCAGGATTCTCTAAAAGAACTGCTCTAAGGAAAGGATGAGCTATTGGTAGGAAGATGACACCCCTACCATGAAGACTCACATAATTAAGAACAAAATCCATATTGCTGTGATAAAGAAAAAAAAAGCTGGAGAAGTTCTTTGTGTTCCTGACAATGGTTATAAAGAGATTAATTCTTTTTACCTCAGAAGTAGCTCTCTCCTCTGAGCATGTATTATTTTTTTGCTGGGTGAAGCCTTTTTCACAAGGCTGAAGATAATGTTTCATGTGGTATATCTCTTCTTAAAGGAAAAGCCATATTCTTTTGTTGCAGATTTTCTGTAAAAAAAAAAACAAACTTTCTCCAAGTTGAATATGTCACACTGTTTCCATCTGTAGCATTAGATATTAAAACAATTCTGACTGGTGAGTGCAGCAGTCAATTTGCAGTATGCTGAAACTGTAAACACAACGGTGATTGATAGAGCTGAGGTTATAATGAGAACTAACCAGTAACATGAATGAACACTGTGTGTGGGGTTCTATAGTTTTTAGGATAAATAGCTTGTGAGAYAAGTTTGGAAAATATAATAGATAAAAATGCCTTTCTTTACAGGACTTAGTTTGTAGAAAGCTTGCAGGGTCTCTTTGGGTGTAGACTCATGTCCTACAATGGTCCAGGTACTTCTCAACCTAAGCCATGGCTCCTTAGCAGGTGGAGGCACCAACACCCTTGGCTGCCCACCTGACACTACAAGTGAATGTGGCAGAACCACCTATGCAGGGCATAACTTTGATCTTCCYTCCCACGTGGAATTATTCCTGATTCTCTCTTTCTCTCAGGGCTGTARGTAGTGTCTCGGCATGCTTTCCCCAGGCTATATTTGTCTGCTGTGATAAGGCAGCAACACGAGCCAGTGGAAACGTTCTGCACGTCTGCATTTTGGCAGCCCAAATGTGAAGGGGGATGTCAAATGTTGAGGCTCAGCCATGGAACTTTTTCATGTGCAATCACTTTTTCACTCTGCTGTCTGCTTCTCACCTGCAGTGTAACAGCAATGCAATGGGGACAAGAACAACCATATCCAGCTGGAGAGTACTGACAAGGGATGACTTTCTCATGTGTGCCAGGGATACATCCTTAGGACACACTCAAAGTAACTGGGCAAAAAAAGTAAGATTGCTTGCTACATATTCCCAATCCTGGAACTGGCTGTGGCTTCTTTAACAAACTGAATTTAAACTGAACTGTTCTTTTCACCACATCATAAAAGGGCACTTGCCATTTTCCCATTTGCCTGTAGTTTGGGCCATTAAGGCTGATGATACTGCAAGATAAGGAATGGATTATGCTACAACTAGATAAAAACTCCTCTCTCTTCTGCAGCTGGGAACACAGCTGACTAGAGTGATCATTGCCCTCTGATTAAAAGATCACATCAGTATTAAAGAAAAAATAGCTGAGATTTAATCCTCAGGTGTTATTTACTTTCTATGAAAATGGTGATGGGCCTTGTACAAAAGTTACTTGCATTGTCCTAGTGCAAGGAAGGGCAAGCATTTTGTCCCTTTGTGTTCATTATAAATCTAGCCACTTTTCTCTATCTGTTTACTTAGGGTTTAAAACATCTGTTCATGTATACATGGGTTTAAAGACATCATTAGAAAAGGCAATACCAGGTAATTTTATCATTGAGAAGTTATACTATTCCTGATGTACTTCAATAGCATAACAAAATAAACCCCATCTCTGCACCTGCTTGTCTGGCTAGAGGCAAAGAAATGTGAATATGTCACTGTTAAACAGTTTCCTGCAGCAGCACAATCTGGGACAAACCATTACAACTTAATGGCAACTTAATACAGTCAATTAACTTTCCCCTGTGAACAATCCAACCACAAAAAAAGCTCTATTTCAATCAGCCCTGTGAGTGTTAACAGAAATTTGCTGCAATCAAATTCTCTGCTCCAAGAAGAAAAGCAACATTATAAATTATGTTGAACCCACCTGTAAATTCTGAAATGATTGATGAGAAATGTGTATGTTGGTTAGAGAAAAGATCCGTGTGTCCTTCTCTCAATCTGGATTCCTGCTACATATGCCACTCCTCTGCATGAAAATGGAGCTGCCTGGTTTTCACTGAAGCAGAGACTGCAATTCCTTCTGTCCTACCAGGTTAAAAACATTGAGAGTTCTGCTTCACCACAATTCTTTGTGAATAATCAAATGGGAACATGCATTTCTCCTCTTTGTTTCCCTCTGTCCTTCCTTGCAGCTGGAATTGTTGCTAATCAAAATCCATTCCTGGGTGCCTCTCCTCTAAAAATTCCACATTTGACAATGGGAGAAGGAGAAAGAATAACAAAAATACTGATATTTGAAAAATTACAATCTACTTAATTTGAAAGGATAACCATGAATACCTATTTCATCCTGTCAGGGAAATACTTATTACAAAATTTTAGTCAAAGCTTAATTTTCTGTCTAGTGTTTCTAAAAATGGTTTTTATCTGATGTTCTCTGCACTCTGTTAAGAGCCATTAATGCTCAAGAGCTTTAAGCTGTTGCCAGCATGAATATGGGGTCTTGGTGCTAAAGCACCCAGAACTGCCCAGGGGAAAGGCAGAGGAAAGAGAAAAAAAATTTCAGAAAAAAGTAGTTTGAAACTCTCTTGGYTTTAAGTAGTAGCATATATGTGTGTAGCTTTGCATGAAGAATAACCATTAGCAACTTTCCCTCTCACKTCCTTACTGTTTAGAAAAGTCTTTCTCCTCAAAAAAGCTGTCTGATTTTTATCTTCCTCAGTTTACGCTGGGAGGATCCCACTCTCTTTCTCCSAAACTTTCCTCTGAGCACCATATAAACAAACTCTGTTATAGCTGWTGAAGACTAATTAGTTTTACTCAGTTTGGAAGGGAAATGGCGAGAAAAGATAAGATGAGGACAAGCAAAGAAAATGGGCAGTGGGAGCTGGTTGGAGGAATAACCTTTAAAGATTGTTTGAGAAAATGAGAAGGAACTAAAATTCAGTATGAATACTGGAACTTCAGCATTAATAAGTTTCCATAACTAAGCATTTCTCGGACTAAGGCATCCTTTGCCTTCAGGCCCCAATCCAGCAAAATACTTAAGCCTGAGTAGGATTATTGAACCCAACATATGTCAATGGGATGGGCTCCTATGCTTAAATGTAAGCATTTATTTAAGGGCTTTGCTGGATCAGAGCATTGCTATTTCTATTCTGTGGTTACCATCTAAGTGGGAAACACCTATCAAGCACAATTCTGGTGTGCAAGGGATACCCATTGCTCATCATGCARCAGGTTTTGTGGGACTAGATGAAGCTGCTCTCTGCAGGGCATCATAATCCACATTGTTTCCATTTAGAATTCTGAGTTCAACAACAGCCATTCAGGCTTACATACACAAGTGCTGCCCGCCACTTTGCAACTTACTTATTCAAAATTAATTCCTTAAAACTTCCTTCCAGTGGATTTTACTTATGATTGATATTATGGTATGTGTCCAGCACTGCAGTTTGGAGAAGACCTTTTTTCTTAACTGTAAGCCATGATCCTCTGAAGATGCGTGTTTTAAAAACTTCCTTCCCAGAGAACAGAATTTTTTTTTTTTTGCATTTCCTATGTCTGTCTCCACTTCTTTCATCCTAGATGCTTTCAACAAACACCAGAAAAAGCCCAAGTTATCTTGTTGTAAATATTTGTGTAACATGGGCTTCACCAAAGCATTGTGCTTCTATCTGTGGCCTTCAAAAACACATCAAATGCCGATCTAGTAATAGAGGAAGAAGTATTCCAGCAGATGCCCCTAGTATTSCAGCAGAGGCAAACCTTTAGTTGCCTTCCCTAGGAAGAAGGAAAGAAAGCAGTCTCCTTGAAAAAGGTTTGCATGACCTGTGAAAGCCCACCTGGAGTCACCTCAGACCTTAAACCTGCAGAAAAGCAATTTTGATATCTGTTCCAGAAATTTCTGTCAGTCAGAAAAAKAGAAACCTCCTGAGAACAAGGACAATGGCAAAAGATAAAATTGGCAGGTATGCAGAAAAACACTGAAGGTCAAGCTCAGTATGAGAATCAAGCACTTATTAGCTTATCATAAATAGATTATAAGGGACTCACTAGATTTATAATCCTAAGGCTCAGGTCCTTGCATTTAAGATAAACAGATGAAGCAAACAGGAGAACCCGCTTCAGCTACTGCATATCAAGCTCCTTACAACCAGATAGGCATCTTTTGACACAAAGCCATGATTTTTCACTCTTGGTTTTTT
>NW_026623338.1:1295240-1313369 GCF_030028575.1 Malurus melanocephalus | reverse complement strand
ACACCTTATTTAAGTTCACATGTTTGTGAAGTGCTGAGATCATTTGTGTATGTGTGCTCCTCAAATTAAACTGATTTTAAAAAACCTTACTGGTGTACGTGCATGCATACACCCCTCCTTATCCTGCACATTTCTTTGTGAACAAAACATTTTTTAAAAACATTAACTTCTCTGAAATGAATGCACAGTTCCTAAAAGATGCCATGGCCATGTGACAAATAGTAGCTAAATTATAAATTAGCAGAATGGCAGTARTAAATAGATCAAAGATTTCCCTATGCTAATATCCATATGAGTAATAACCCATGGTATTTCCTATCCTGTAATGCATACCATGGTGCTGATCCATAGGGCCTCACATTTTTTGCCTGCACACAAGCACGCACAGGCTCACAGAGCAGATGTGAAAGTCACAAGTCTCTAATGTAATTCATGCTCCAGTTCAGCAACTGTGAGGGCTATGCTAAAGACAACGTGGCCAAGAAATTCCTGAGAGAATAAGAGCGGTTGTTAACAGTTCTGAGAAAGTCTTGCTCTGGGTTATTATCCCACAGAGAGAGATAGTGGGGTTTGGCGTCTTAACCAAACAAACAGGCCTGAGAAACTACACGTATTCCCTCTGAGATTAGAGCAAATGAGAAAAAAAAACCATCTTCTCTTAAAAGTGGTTGGAAGCATTCAAGATACTGTCAGTGAAGTACTTGGATTTCTTCCTGCTTCGTGCATCAGGTCAGAGTTTCCATACTCCCAAAGGAAACAGCACTGGCTGAAAAAAAGAAAAGTCCCATTTACTCTTACTGTTACCTTTTCAAAGCTGGCCTTGTTGAACAGGGGTGAGGCACAGGCACATGTAATGACTATTACAGCCACCAAAAAACAACACAGGAGCAACTCAAAATGGGCACCCCTTTTAAATTTTTTTTTACAACTGGGACCCTCTGCTCACACACATCAAAGTAACTGGAAGCAAAGTTGCTTGAAAAATGTATTTTCTTGTAGCATTTTCCAACCCCTTGAGCTAGCTGGCAAATAAAAGATGGGATGCAGTCCCAGGGCACTGGAAATTCGAAATACTGTAAARACTACCTGGATAATGGCTTAAGATAATTTTAAGATTTCAGAAACATTAGGCTACTTTCTCCTAACACCACCTCCTTACATTACCTAAAGCAATGCTGCCATCCTAACACAGGTTAAACACTAAAATAAACACTTTCTTCATATACCTAAAGTTCTGAGCAGGAATTATTTCCTCAACTGCCTTCTCATGCATTTTAAGCTGTATCCAAACAAATCAAGTTAACAGGGTGGATGGGGAAAAGAAAGATAGTTATATGACTAAGAAGCAAGGCTACAACTCAACTGCTGGTACTCCCACAGATTTCCCAGMTCAGTCTTCTGCGCTCCTTCTGTCTCTGAAAAACAACACCAGTAGAAATAGCTCTAATATCAAACCTCTAAGTTCTGTTGAGTTATGTTTCTTAGTCTGCTGAGAGAGTGTTTAGCACAATCAAGCACTGGCTGAAGTTCTTTACTGGTGCATTAGTGTGGTTCTCTCTCTGCTGGTACAAAACATGCGAGCAGCCCTTGAGAGAACATTTGATAGCACCCCTCATCTCCCTGATGCATTGTCATATGGTCCAGATGGTTGCACTATGTAGGCAACTGAGAACCAAAGCAGCAGGAGAAGTACATCCTGCTGCAATTTCCTTCTGGTGCTGATCTTGAGGGATTCAGCATGTAGATCAGTTCGCTGGTTAGGAAGTCTGCAGGCCTGGATAGATGCACGCTAGGATGTAGCAAAAAAATACACCGTAGCAACYGCATTCAGTAGCTTGCCAGCTATYATATGACCAGATTTGCCCCCAAAARCTCTATARAAGATTACTGCAGCTCAGCCAAATCACAATTCCCTTCTGTGCAGAGCAAATTACGAGTTCCACAAGGGTGGCAATCTCTTGCAAATAGGTCTGTTACTAAGAAAAACTCAGAAATCTGTGTACTCTAGATGATTAACTATTACTATGATGTACAAACCCAGAGACAAACGGGAAACTAGATTTCTTCCATTTAGCAAATGCAATTTTATTTTTGGATTAGTTGTAAGAGTCAAACATTTTAAATATTCTAACACATATACCCYGCCACACACATCAGTTGGCATACTGGAAGAATACTGCAAATAAACAAAGTCAACATAAGTAAGCATCAGCAAATAAACACAGGGTTCTCAGAAACATAATTGTTATTTTTATGTGCTGGAGGAGGGCTTCCAAACTCGAGAAGGAAAGACTTCAGTGGAAATCTGATACACCAAAAAAACTATAAACTGTCTCTCATTAGAACAGGGGAGAAAAATCTACACACCGCACAAAAACCAGAACACAAATTGGAAGATACAAGGAAGGAAAAAATGACATTTCTAAGGAGGTACCTTGATAATATAATTACTAAATCTGCAACTGTAAAAATATTAAAGCCAAATTGATATCAATGTTATGGCCTTACGGAATTTACTGAAACTGAAGGTACACGTTCACCRAGAGGAAAATGTTAAACTTGGTGGCATTCTTTAGTCACATATAAAGGCTCACTGACAACAAAGTAGAAAACTGCAGAGTGAGAATCACAGCCAAATTTCCGCATTCGACAATGGAGGCACGTGTTAATCCCTGAAGCCTTAGATCCAGGGCTTGAACTCCAGGTTCTCTTGCTCTCTCTTAGAGTAAAGGGGAAATCCCCACCAGATAGAGGCAAGAGGTGAAAAACACACTAAAGCTAACAGGCAAAATTAGCAAAATCAAAGACATTTTTGGCAAAGGATGAAATACAACATATAATTTGACATTCTATCACTTACCAAAGCAGTACTCAGTGTTCATYTAGCATTTAGCTACCATTAATTTAGCCCAACCAGGAAAAACCTTGAAACTCATCAAATGCTATGTTAYCCAAAAGTTCCAGGCAAAGAGAAGAAGGAAAAGAGAAGTAGTGAGGAAGACAGAAGGAGAGAARAGATCTAGAAAAACACACATAGATACTACCAACTCCTAGGATTGCAGCAGGGGCAGCACAGGAACTCCAAGAAGGCTTCTAGACTATGGCMATGTGCTGACGTCATGCACCACTCTTTAAGGACATTTTGCCACCAATACAAATGCTCAGTAGTCTGAATGTCACTCCTTGTAAAGATTTTGTGTTAACTACTTTCTAGTTGTTTACTCTGCTGTACAGAAGATTCTCTATACATCATGAGCAACACAAACAAAATAATTACAAATAATGCTAGCGTTCCTGGTATTCTCACTTTTTCCACCAGCACGTTTTTTATATTCAAAAAAATTTCCCACCTGAGACACAAAATTGGATGTCAACAGAGCTACAAAATATKAGTAAGAACAGAAGTTTCCTGTGTACTTTCTCATTTTCCCAGGAATTTTACTATCCAGGAAGTAAAAATATAATCCTTTTTACACYCAAACTGGCCTGTGAATGTGTATTCACCAGCGTTGCATGTGAGAGCAGACATCTGTGTTCCATCTTCATTTGCCATTTCAAAGTATATTACCAGGAAAACAGAAAGATAATTTTCAAAATTTGGCCCCTCAAAATAGCAAAAAGAGATTGAGCGCTCGTAGACTGAACTGTGCTAGTCAGCGGTTCTTCCCAATCATCTTGCAAAAAAACGTTCACTTGTAGGTATCTAGAATGACAATAAATTATTCAAATCATCCGAAGAATCTGAAGCCTCTCATTTAATTTACACATCAGTCAATAAATATGCATTTCATGGGGTTATTGATTTCCTATTTATTTACTGAGCAGCAGATTTCTCCAGAGGAAAGACTCCATTTCAACAGTTTCAGTCTTCCTTAAAAAAATGTCCTGTGGAAAAAAGAAAAACATAGTAAGAAACATGTTGTTAGCTCTCATGCAACTTTTAGTCTTTCTAGTAAGCACAGTTTTGTAACTGTGTCTTAAGTAATTTTGCTTTGTACTGTAAGTAATAACTGAGAGGATCCACATGCAACAAGAAATCTTACCTTGGTAGCTCTAGAGATCTATGTATTTACAGCAATTACAGCACAGGGAAGCAATACAGAGTAAACTGAATTTCTAAGACAAGGATAATTTCAGAATAAACCCATTGTATAGTGAGACAAACTTCAGTGAAAACCAAACACTCATGAATACTTGTTTAYAGGCACACTGTGAATAATACAAATGGGRATTTGTTCTTTGGACAAGCCTTCACAAGAAAATAATTCTTAGTTGCTTATATATTTATGAACTCAMAAAGCCACAGCAGTGGTCCACAGATAAAGGAAAAAGCCTTAGGTTAATCCTACTTGTTTAGACAGGGCCTATTTATTTAATAGCCTGGTGGGTGATAAACCAATTCTGAACAACATCTCTAAGGGACTTTATGAAGTAGAAACTAAATCCTTATATTTTAATAGTGCAGGCATGGCAAAGGCCCAAAGAACACTCCAGCTCCAGCATGCCAAGAAGAAAAGCAAGCATGGCAAGCAATGCACAGGCAGGCACATGCTGAAAAAATAATGCAGCCTCACAATGGCCAGTCATGTTAAGAAGCCAGGTGTGCTATTCACCATGAGGGACACTGCAGTGGCTACAGCTGCAGGAGATACCCTTGTCTGTACACAGGTGCACTGCCTTCAAAAACCTTTCTGTGTGTGTTGGGACTGACTGCTGAGGAGGGAATGGGAGGGCTAAATATACAGGATATGAAAACAAAAAATAACAGTGATAGTTATTTCCTTGCTTGTTAGTTTATGCACAGGTATTAAACAAAATTTCACGTTAACTACAGTTGGTATTAGCCAGCACAACTGATTTACAGCAACTAATACTCCAGTATTCTGCATGGAACAAGAGCCCAGGTTAACAGYGACTACCAAACCTTACTCTGCCATKTTACTGGCTATTAAGGATATCTTAAAATCTTTTCCTTCAACTAAACTAGAAAACACGGGTCTTGCTTTTGAATCTGTTTGTCCAAAGTAAAGCAAGTTATATYGACTTGAAACCTCTATCACACTTGTAGCTATGTATTCTTCTGTTTCACACCTATGCTGATTATCTTTAAAACAAGGATTCTTTGAACATCACTAATTTCCAAGACACCCAAATCGTTTTATCTCTATTGAAACTTTCACATGTAGGTTTGCTTTGACAAGGACAGTAACTGCAATCTAATAAAAAACCCCCAAACCAACTACAGAATTAGACATCTGGTTGTGATGAAGAATGCTTATKGGGATTTGTTCCCTAAGTTATGAACTATGGAATACAGTAAATGATTCAAACTAAAGTTAAGTGGAACTTCTGAAAAAAAACAAACCCCAATTTCTCAAACTTTGAACTGAAAGTGTGAGTGTGTAGTCACGTACAACCAATTCTGAGAATCACAATCYTGCAGTCTGGGAACCACTGCTGTAATGCATGACAGCTACTTACAACTACCAAATTAGCAACCATCTAAGGCAGGAGGTTATATGGCYCACAAGAAGAAGATATTTGAAAAGTGTCTGACATAAAAGCAAACTGGCTATTGTTAGTCAGCTTTTAATCCCCAGAGAAAATACTTATGCACTTACATTTCATCATCATATTCCTTTGGAGGTGATGCTGCAATGACTAAGTCAATCCAATCCTGAAAAAGAAAAGCACAGGCAAAATCTGCTGTTGAGTACTGCTTTTAGAGGTGGCCAGCAGACCACCATGAAATGTCAGGGAATCAGAGGAGTAATCTATTCCTGGAGAACCACAGGGAGCAGCAGCATAGTCTCTATTTAGAATTTTCACAAGATCATTTAAAGATTGAGCTATTCTATTTGTATCTTGAAATTAAAGAAAAATCTACTGTTACAACAAGATTTTAAAAAAATAATTCTATGAATCATCCTGTATTTGATCATCTAAGTCATTAATAGAGTTCTTGCTGAGGAAACACTAGCTAAAGTGCAGTGTTGCTTGTAAAAGAAATCAGAAATAAGATAAGGTATTATCAGAAAATTCCAATCAGCTTGCAAGTAATTGTCAATATCAAAGAGTGATTGTATTGATAAATATACTATAAACACTCAGAATGTAATGTGTTTAAATACCAATCTTGACATGTGGCTAAATGCCATGAAATTTCCTGGTAAATCCCACACATGGTTTTCAGAGATACCACATATGAACATCTTCTGCAGATTTTAACTCACTTGTGTAGTGCATGACATACCCCCTACTCTAAATGTTTGTCACCTTATTTGTGACAATGTCATGATAGAAAAGTATTCTCTCATATGAACTCTGTAGGCAGAATGAAGCAGTATTCCAGGTTACTTACCCCACCCATGTTCCAAGCTTTTGCTAGAGTTGCCTGTGCTTCTGCCAGCTTGCTGTCAATTAATATCTTGCCATTCACAGCCAGTATTTCATCCCCTTTCACTATGCCTCCTAGGGAAAAGACCAGTATGTTTTACCTATACATAAGCAAAATAAAATTCTGCAAGTCTTTGCCATATTTGTGCAGTATTTTGTATAATGAAAAGTGTTCTCACTGGATGTGAAGGTCTATASTAAAAATTGTAGGAAGTTTGCTACAAGAAAACACAAAAGGAATTTTCAGTCATGGCAAAGACGAACTAATCTCTTATTGATCATGACCAGTAAGAAACAAGTTCAACAAGGTTTTCCAGAGTTTGCCTGTTTGGGAAATCCAGCTATATACATATATTATGAATGGTGACTGGCTCTASGCTGTTACCACTGTGCCCCATCCCTGGAAGTGTTCAAAAACCAGGTTGGATGGGGCTTTTGAGCAGCCTGATCTAGGGGAAGGCGTCCTTGACCGTGGCAGTGGACTTGGAACAAGATGATTTGTAAGGTCCCTTCCAACCCCAACAGTTCTGTGATTCTATGAATCTATAAAACCAGAAAAAAATAATTAAATTTCTGAAGGAATAAACTGTTTTGCTGTCAACAGTTTGCACGACTGTTATTCCTTTGCAAGTGTACATGTAATGTTCGTTCCACAGAACTGACTTTGACTTGCTAATCTGGAATGAAGAGCAACCAATTATCTGGGACTGGATTTGAAGAGGATGCTAAGGGGACACACAGCTTTAGTTATGAGAAATCCTAAAAAGAGTGAAGGGTCAAAAAGAGCCCGAGGAGACCAAATGGCTGTTTTCACAGCAAGAGTGACTTGAATTTAGGTGCTGGCTGGGACAAGGGCAGCAAACACAGTGTAAGGGGATATTGTCCCGTTGTCAACTTGTTCATCATGAGCATTATCAAGAAAAGAAAGGGAGATAGCTGTCACCAGGTGCAAAGCCCAGATGTGTTGGTGAACACCTTCTAGAGCCTTCAGAATGCTAAAAGTTCAGAGGGTCTGGCCTTTAGTTGGGTTTAAGTACAGCCAGCTGTTTAACTAGACAAATTTCTACTTAAAGCAGCATAAAGAACAAAGCTGATCAGTGCAGTGTAGCTAYGGTCAGGTAATTGCTTTGTATGTAGAAGTACTACAAATGCCATTGCTTGCAAATTGTGAAATAATGGATAACATATTCCTTGACTAAAGAATACACCAGAGAATCAGGTGTTGGTTTTTATAAATTTTACATAACTATTAATTTAAGCAGGATTCTTGAAACCATATGGCTGCTCCTAGACTTGAGACAGAACTTATGCCCTTGGACAATCGAGTGAGCCTTTCAGTACCAGCCTATGAAATCAGCCAACCATTCTCAGCCAGTGTAAGGACACACTTTGCAGCACCATCCAAATTGCTCATTGTTRCTCACCATGTTTGTCTGCAGCACCATCCTCATAGATGGCAGAAACAACTATCTTTCCAATTGGAGAATCAATTCCCCCCTCGACTGCAAGGTCCAGTGATCCTTCCTATGAAAAAAACCAGTTCTAGTTCAGAAAAGACTCAATTTTTGCCACTAACGGGAGTTAGTCTTAGTCTTTCCTTCCTCCCAGTAAATGATGCTGTACATCAAATGCTTACATGAACCCTTTAAATATGAATCAAACTACAGAGTATTTACCTTTTTAATTCGTAATAGTCGTACGTCTTTTCCCATAATCTGGTCTGGGGTAAACTAGGAAAAGATATCATGATTAATCATTTCCACTTTGGAAACACAAAACAATTAGGCTGATCTATGTCATTTTTGGGGTAAAAGAGACCTTTCCCTCCTCTTAAATAATGTTAGAGGAAGATCACAACACCACATCACCTTTTCCTGCCAGAACGCTTCTGTTCATCATGACTAGAAACGACAAGAACACAAGACCAAGCAAAACAACAAGCAAGAATCTTACCCACTCCCAGCCCTCAAAATCAAGAACATGGCTTTTTTTCCCAGTGTATTTCATATCGAACAGTGAGGCATTTTTAAATTCTCTCCTTACCATTGAATATGGATCAAAATCTTCCACATACTTCTGGAAGCCCTGAGAATAAAACAATATTTAATTGCAAAAGCAGCTACTCATGCACACAACACACAAACTCCATCTTATTTATTAGTGAGAGAACATGTGATTGTGTAAGCTATGAAAGAAGACAGTAACTGAAGAAAAGCAGAGARAGACAGCAAAGAGTCCATCCTGACAGTCAGAAAACATTTCAAAACCTCATGACAAATCAATAATTTGAGTTGGTCATATMATGGAGCAGTTCTGAGGAAGAATTTACCACCCTGTAAGCTCTACAGTTCTTCTCTACATCTGACAGAAGAGAAACAAATCTTGAAAGCATCACTAGCAGGTATGTTCTGTGACACTCTTTGGAGAAATATTTCTTGGAATTATCAACATGTTGGATGGTAACAGGTAGAAACGACAGGCTCCAATTCACCTGTCAGCAACATTACTCCACCCTGCCTGGGTTTTAGAATTCTTTTTCAGGCCCCTTCTCTCCCCCTTGATGTGGAGTTTCAAGGAGTTGGCTCCATACCACAAGCAAGAGCAGGACAACAATTCGTTGGACAATTTGCAGGACAATACGATTTTTGTTTTCATACGGTGTGGAGGACTTAAAAGTTCTGTCAAGCAATGTCTGCAATGCAGAATGGATAGCACTGCAGTTTGGCACAGCAAGATTTAAGCTTTGAGAGGACCCAGAAAACATAGTGTTTAACCCATGTCAGACTGCAGGGAAAACAGGAGTTCATCTCTTCTACAAGGATGGGAGTTCCTTCATCAGCAATCAGGAGTCAATGGTGTTTGMGTGGCAGTTTCTCAAGGAGGATTAGTAGCTACTGGGTGAGACTGTATGGCCAGTGCTGGAGATCTATAAAACCTCTGCACTTATCCTGCATGTTAAAACAAGGACTTCAGGACTTAAGAAGATCTTTACTGAGGCACCTAGCTGCCACTCTTGTGGCCTCAAGCTGCAATAACTTGCTGATAGGGGAACAGAGAACCACACAACCCTATGCAGACTTAGAAGGAAGGCCAATATCTGACACAGACCAGTGGTTCAGTGCATGATCAACCTTGATATGTTCATTATGGCCCTCTTTTCTACTGGATCCATTTAACAACAAAGTCTACTCCACTCTCAGACTCAGCCAAGCCTTTTTCCACTTGTAAACCAAGCACACAGCTTGAGATTGCTGTGGTATATCTAAGGGCTAGCTCTTAAATGGCAGAGTTGCAGCAGAAAACTAATTTACTGTAATAAAATTACTCTTTACTCTACTCTTTATCACCTCTCTCAGTTGCCTGATTTTGTTGTCAATGATCCTCTGGAGTCTGATCTCAATCCTCGACAGCACTGCCTTACATTAAGTTTGTTACATTGCATTCCATTGGTTTACCAAATAAATAGGGATTTCATCACACACATCAGCAAGGAGGAATTTMATCCTTTAATCAATCATTCATTAATTTACAAGGTGTATTAATATTATGAACCACTTAACTAAAACTGTATGAGAAACATTTTACCATGATAGCTACCTAAAAAATTAATACTTTGAACAAGTGAATTAGTAYTGCCTTTTGGAATCATGGCTGAAGTAGATATCCATGGTTTTGGAGCAAGCAATTCAGAGAAAAGAACTCCAACCTCAGCCAAGTCACTAAGTCATTATGTAATCTAAAGGAAGTCAGTGAACTTTTTGTCCCAGGTTGTCCTGATGAAAAACAGATGCTGCCCTTGAAGGAAGTTTTCCTGGGAAAATAATCTTTAAATGGGAAAATAATCTTTAAATGGGAAAAAAACCCCAAAACTGACAAACAGGCAAAAAAAAAAAAAAAAAAAAACAAAACAAAAAACCCCATCAAAACTACCAAAACAAAACATCAAATAAACAACGTGCAGGCAAAAGTCATAGAAACACAGTATATTCTGAGTAGGAAGGACCACAAGGATCATCAAGTCCAACTCGTGGCCCTGCACTGAGTCACACCATGTGCCTGAAGACATTGTCCAAACAGTTCCTGAGCTCTGTCAGTCTTGGTGCTGTGACCACTTCCCTGGGAGCCTYCTCCAGGGTCTAACCACCCTCTGGGTGAAACAATTTTSCTAATATTCAGTCTAAACTGTTGTCCCCTTGGGTTGATATGTCTGTGTGTCATAGGTATGATGTTGAATCAATAATGTACAAATATAACTAAGACAGGAAGAAGACACTCACTGAACTGTAAGAAATCTTTCCCGAAATGGGCACCACAAATTCAGAGCKCAGAGAATGCACTCCATATCCAAGCAGGGACTAATGAACCAAGCAACACCGTGTGGAAAGCACAGCCCTAAGCCTACCCTCCCACTACTCAGGATGTTTCAGGTGAAAGAGTTAAGACCATTCAAATTCCTTCGTGGCTTACAAAAACATTCACAGGACTCAGCATAAGCTGAAAATGAAAAATAAAATATCTGATTGCACTGAAACAACTGTCTGGACTTCCAGATGAAAGCTAAAGTTACTACTTAAAGAAAAAACAACCTCCAAAACACAAGCACTTATACCAATGACACTGCTTCACTGGTTTCTAACCATGTCAAGAACAATTGAGACCTCGCTGAAAAAACAACAAACCACAAAAAGATAACACCTAAATAGCAACCACAGAAAATAATTGAAAGAGAAACTCATGACCAKATATAACAAAATTTTAAAAAACCACCTCTTTTGAAAACATGACTGTTGTACATTCAGACCATATTGGCATTTACTGGTAAACAAATAATCTCAAAATTGTATTTTTTTTCAGTCAAATCCAGTTTTTCCTTCTAGATCTAGATTGAAACTGGGTCAAAGAAGGAAAAAAGTTGTTACTGATCTTATTGGTTTACCACCTGAAAACTCATATTTGTGAGCTCATTACTGTGTGTCAACTTTTCATGCAACATGTCAATGCATTTAACTTAGCTCGCACTAACGAAGAGGTTTTTCACAGACACTGGCACATTTTACAGCAGCAGAGAAGTTAAGCATGAAGTTTACTTCTTCAAGGAACCATCTATTGAACCACCAGCCAGCTAAAGAGAAAGAAATGAAAACTTCATCATTAGGAACAGAGGAAAGCAGCAAAAGTAAAAAAGCAGCAGGAAAATCCTACACAATGCAGGAAGGCTGAATGACCAAGTGCTTTCCACCACTGGTTCCCCTGATTTCCTACCAGTAGCCATGTTATGATGATAGCTCTATTCATTAAACTAATAAAGTATTTTATTACAGAAAGTATTGCAGCTAGACACAGAGAAACAAAGAAACTTCAGGAATATAAGTATCAGATCAGTTATTAGTGTTCAACTACCTTACAGGTTGCACTTAACCATGTAAGTAGTTACAGATGGTTCAACCTGAAGGATTTATTCTCATTCTTCTTCTGCCTAGACTAGCAGGAGCCAAAGGCACACACTTAAAAGTTTACAAAAACCAGCAATTCTCATGCATTAGGGCTGCCTTGCATCTTCTGTTTTAGAAACTGAACAACAGGATTAGAAAGAAAGTTTTAAATCTGTGATCAGTCAAACAAGAAGAACCACACAAACACGGAAGATGTTATTTTACTTGTTTTTTGTTAGATCTAAATGATGAATTGTAAACCACCATCCTTTTAAGCATCTCTTGTGGCTGCAAAAGAAAGAAAATTGCCAAACCAAGTATTAACTTTTTGCTGTAAATAAGTATTACCTATTTATAAATTACCTTACTGCTTATTATGTTTTCCTAGGGACTGAATCACACTTGCACTCTTTAGTGTTTGTTCCCTGTACAATTTAGAAAGGAGAGAACACACACAGTGAAATAGTACTGAATGCAAAGTAGAAAGAATTCTAGAAAAATGATATAAATAATGCACATTTCCATACTACAAGATTTCTTAAAAATATTTTCTATGACTGTTTTTACAACTTATTTTTGCAAGACACTGTTTGGGTCTCGTATCCATGATATATGAAAAAAAAAAAATTGACAGGAACTCCAATCCTAAACATGGACAAAAAGGTAGACAATAATTTCCAAAATACTGATAAGTCATGATAAATATATGTTTATGCATTTGTTTTCCTACCAGGGATTTCCTATACTGAAGAGGTGAATTCCATAATGAAACGGATTTTATTGTGTTTAGCTCCAAGGATTTAYATTTCATATTCATTCTGTTTTTCTGTCACTTCCACTATTCTAACAAAAACTTCCACTGTAGTATCGAATTACTTAAAATAGAGACTATTTTATTAGTCTACAAAAATTCTCAAAGATGAAATGGGCTAAACCAGCATATAAATACACAAAACACTACTGACAGTTCCCCAGCCTCCACTCAAAACCTTGCAGTAAATCAGGTAACAGATTTGAGTCTTCTGAAACAAGAACAACTTTCTATAGGCCCTGGCATTTACCTTTTCAAACTCAATTTGCTTWAAATGAATTACTATGTATCTGTTTCACTACTGGTTCTCTCAGTGCTCCATAATCCTATCACTACTTGGAAAAATATACTCTGGAGTTAGTGAAATGTGGTTTATGTTTAATTAATACAAACTATGAGTTTTTGTGTTGAAGGATTTATAGGCAAGTTTGGTAAAATTTTCCACAAGTCTCTTTAGACCCTCTCTAAAAAAAAAAAAAAAAATATTTTCAACACAGATTGCTTTGGGAAAGCTATAACCAATTCTAACTAAAATTTCCAATTCTCATACATCTTGACACATGGTATCTGAGCACATCTTGACTTCAGTCCTGCAGAATCAGGCTTCTAATCTTGCAAATTAGAAGAACGCTTAAGTATGTTTTTTTTTTTCTCCAGGAATTCTTCATCGAACCCCAGAGGATTGAGGGAGGAAAAATCTTTAGTAGTAGCAAGTGCACCAGAGCCTTGTAACTCAACAGGATGTTTGTGATAGATGGGAGAGCAGAGACTAATGTTCCTGCTGGTTTTGCTTCTATGAAAATCTTASCACTAAATCATAACAAACCTCTCCTGTTCTCTGAGCCAAAATTTAACTGGCTTTGCCATGAGTGTATTCCAGTTCACTCCAGTACAGCTCACACTGATTTTGACCCAGAGAAGCCCTCAGCATTCAAGGCCATGCTTATTATTTAAAYAACTGCCATCATTTCCCTATTTGTAAGTGAAACCCATTTCATTTTCATTAACTGTTAAAAGACCTGGTAATTCTGACCTGAATTTAGTCAGTAAGATTAGTTAAGCCACAACAGTATCTGGCCCAACTTACTTCAAGGTAACAGGAGGATTTTACTCATTCTTGCATGTCTATTTTATTCCTAAATGCATGCTTTTTCATCTTCTTTCCTAGTGAATTGCTTGAGTATAAGCCAATTGGATTAGCTGCTTCAATCAAATAAATCCATGAACATCAGTTTCTAGAGTTTGGTACTCAGGACAGTTAAACTCAGCTAAAAACAAGGTAGAAAAAATTATTTGCATTAAGACAACCATAAGATCCATGAAACCTAGGAAGACAAGAAACTGGATAGTAAATGATATTTTGTCTTCAGTGATACTTTCCTCCACTAAAAGAAGCTGAACTGGTCCTGTATCTGAACCATTAACTTTAGCAGACACAAAAAACACGCACACCCTACTGCCAACCAACCAAACCCCATTGCCCTTGTGCATGAAATGCAGTTACAATTCTTACACACTTCTGGAGACAGGCAGGTAACATCCTGTTGGTTTTGTCACACACTGTCTTTTTCTTTTTGCTTATAAAAGTAATCTCCCTCTTTAGTATCTGTGTAAATTTTACTTCACACACCACCGTGACTTGAATGCAGTGAGGATGAATAAATACCCTTTCCTGCAGAGAGCCATCAATGCAAGCAAGAGGTATAAGGTCTATCAAACCAATTTATAGATTGATCTTTCTCTCAAAGTTCTACCAGAATATCATTCCCACTGGAATTTTGATCTTCCAACTAATACAAGGCAGCTTGGGAAAGAAGATGATTAAATCTGAAAGATTTCAGCAGACTTGTGATTTGGAAAATGTGCATGCATGCATAACAAATCATAAGACATTTGCCTGTGGAGGTGGATCTTGTTGCCAGTTTCTTAAACTAATTGTGTGTAGTCAGTAAAAAAAAAGTGCCTTTTAAAATTTGTACCAAGACTTGATCACACTTAAGGGTATTATCAATTTTGCAACTAGTTCACATATACACACTTTTTCAAGAGCTAGATGATATTAAGTGCAGATTATGACTTTGTTCATTCCTCCCCTAAATAATTTTATATTCATTAGAGAATGTTAAATTACTGCACATAATCAAATGAGAGCTCCAACTGAAGGAAACAACTACACTAGAGGGATCTGAAATTATTTTTAGCTCATGTGCCTGCCTTCTCTTAAGCAACTTACAAAAATTACTTACAACCATTATTCAATTCATTTATAATGCAGAAGTTTCAAGATGACTCTGGCTGTGGGAAAAGTGGTGACTAAGTATCACTTAAATTTTTTCAAAGTGTAACTGGGGAAAATAAAGGAACAAGAGTATCTAAATTATTAAACGGAGTAACGACAAAGAAATCCAGTGTTTTAATGAAACAGCTAGGAATATTGTGCACATAATTTATTGCCAGAAATAGCTTTTAATTAAATAAATGCAATGAAAAATTGATGTTTTTTCTGTCACTTACTGTCTCACAAATTCATATACATGCACGTGTATGCACACGTGTGCCTGCAACACAGAACTTGATAGTAACAGCATAAGCCATGGTGAACCTCAAGAATTACAGCTACTAATTGGTCYACCAGCTATTTTAGGTGAATTTCAGGGACTGTCAGCTGGGAGTTACTACCTGAGCAGTATTGGTCTTTTCAGTAAGCTTTGGCTCACTTTTCCTCATATACTACAATTCCCAAGGACGTTACATGGTTGGTCCTAAAATGTTTAGCCTCTGATATTTCTCTTCATTTATATTTGAAATAGAAAGGGAAGATAAATAAGAAAAAGAATCTGATTGTGAGCCAACTTGGCAGTAACCCCACATGACCAGTATATTGAAATCTGATATAACAATATGTTTTTTCCCCTGGAATATAAAAGATATATATAATGATATATATATAAATGATATATATTCATGATCAATGATATAATGAAGCATGCAACTTAAGTTCTTGACTATTTAAAAAGGAAAAGTGCAGTTGACTTGATTTTTATTATTTAATTTCTGAAAAATAATTCAGAATTTATAAAAATAAAACCCAGCATGTGAATAAATGAAAAATAAGATGTACAAATTCCAGGGCTCTGTGCTGCTCTGGAATTATGCACCCCTGTACAGAAATTATCACTGAAAGTAGCTTTTCCACCATGGAAAAAATGGAAAAAAACCAGTTTTTTTTTGTTTTTTGTTTTGTACTTACCATTAGTGACTGCTTGAAAATCTACAGAAATTTAGTTAGCAGACAATGAGACAAATATTGACTCTTTGAGTATGTGTCAAAGAACAATATCAAAACAAAACACCTGCAGTACCAGAGCACTCAGCAAAAAACATCAAAAGGCTTACCAGGGCCTCTGATTTGATTGTTGGCCTGACCACGAAGTTTGGGTCAGGATGCAGCATAACTGGTTTAGAGACTACTGGTACCCCTGGATGACGCTGGGTAGGTGGACTTGGAGCAAGTTGCTAAGGAGTTAATTTAAGAAAATTACAGTTCACAACATAATTTATGCAAATCCGTAATTTCACCAAGACTCCTCAATTAAAATGGTTCATCATAATGAATTTAACAACACTAATACAAGAAAAAGCTTAGAGTTATTTTAACTAAGGGTCACGAAGTCAGCAAACCAAAACAATTTCTCTTGCATCCAAGTAGTAGCTTTACTCCTAAATTCTGGCTTCACCAGCAAGATTATGGAAAAATCTCAGCCTCGGTTTTGGTATTTTTCCCCTAAAGCCAACAAACTGAATGAGAAACCAGAGGGGGAAAAAAAAACCCTGATAAAGTTCAGTGTAAGAATACAGTGAACCCAAAATAAGATTTTAACTAATCTATGGCTAAATAGATCTTCTAAGATGAAATTCAGCAGGGCTGAGGCAAACACTTTTCCATAAAGAATTTCAACTTAAAATTTCTTGATTTAGCAGCAAGGGTTCGTGAGGTTAATTCCCTGGCCTTGGCTCCACAAAGAACAGATACCCAGAGGCATCTGAGACTGAATCATTCAGCACGTGCTAGCCCAATTCTACACTTCTCACTCAGGCCAAACTCCCACTGATGTGAAGCACAGCTTTATTCATGAAAAGAGTCCAAAATGGAGCCCAGTGGGTTCAGTTTCTGACTTAACCCCAGGAACTCTTGGGACACTTTTCTCAATGTTTCTCAGAGGAAATGTGATGTATTCCAGAGATCATTCCTATAGTACAAGCTGTATCCTCTAAAACTATTTATTTGCTTCCAGCAAATGGGTTAAGCCACTTTTTGGTTTTGTATCTGGGTTTTTGTGTTTGTATAGTTTCCCCTGTGGGCTTTTTCTTTTCCCTTTCCCTTTCTTTATGATTTTTTTTAAAGTTTTAATCAGATATTTGGAAGTCCCTGTGGGTATTCCTCAACTAATGCTGTTCCACACTGCAAAATACATTATTAGCAAGCCTTCCAAACTTAGAAGAACCAAAATTAACAGGTTCACAGATRTCAGCTTGTTAAAGCTGCACTGGAAGTGGATGATTTCTCCTGGAGTAGCACAATTTAGCAACAGGATTTTCTAGAGTGCAGAATGGACAACTGGCCATTCCAACTCAAAAAATCAGTGTAAAGAGATACCAGTGTTGGTGGGTCTGAGATGAAACTTGCTTCTTAGCATGTGTTATATTTAATGATAGCTTGAACCTAGCAATTTTCGCCTTGACARAAGAAGAAAGTACATGGTCTGTCAGATACAGACATTGACAACATGCAGATATGGACYGTATCCTGCTAAACTGTTTAAATATGAAATCCTTGGACCACTTCCACTACTTGTGCYTTCAGCACAGCAATGAATCCACACRCATCATTCCCTGTGCTGAACATTAAATGAATCAGCCATGCAGAGTGAAGCCCTTGACACTTCCTTGCCATCAGCATTCCATGGGAAGTTGATGAAACTACAGCCACCATGAACAGCACGTGACGTACCAGCGGGGTGCTCGGCACAGGGGACGCTTTGCCGACGTCGGAGGTGTTTCTCACAACCTAAACAGCAACACGCTCAGTACTGGGYTCGTGGAAAGTGGAAAGCTAATAATAATTTTTTTCGAAACAGACAATTTACACCAGATATTTTAATAGCTAGTTCTCAAGAATGTCTCTGACAGGATTTTGTTCCTTTTGTCAGGTTTTGTTGGTGCTGAATTGGAAATTAAATGATCCAGGTTAAAAACAAAAATGTAGCAACGTAGAGAAGATTTGCCAGCTTGAGTAAAATTAGAAAAATGAATTCATGGGACAACTACAGTTATCGTATTTTTTAACTTTAGCAGCCATAAACACAAGATCTTTAATCCATAAAGTCACATAAATGCACCGTTTTTGCTTATCTGTGAGGTTAAAAACTGACTTTGTAAAAGGCACCAAGGATAAATTGACAAGCTTCGGATTTTTTTTTTTTTTTTTTT
>NW_026623338.1:1187240-1295214 GCF_030028575.1 Malurus melanocephalus | reverse complement strand
TGAGTTATAAGTAGACAACTTTGGCTTTGGCTCAGAATTAATTGCCCTAAGAGCCTAGTTATTTCCTCATATACACTAATTATATTCAGTAAAAACTGACATGAATTTTGATGGCTACATTATTTGCTCTTACCCAATGTATTTTTTTTACTTATCAATTTCTTTTCTCTGACATACCTAGCAGTGACAAACTGCCAGAGACACATATTGGAATACAYTGATTTGGGGGCAGATCAATATGGCAGTTCCTGAATATTTTTTCTTATCTGAAAATATCTGAATATTTTTTCTGATCTTCAGAACAATGTTTTTCTCCTCTCAGTGCTAATATTGTGTACACTTGTGTCACTTCATGTAATTTTTGTTTAGCAAATAACTTGGGAAACCTGATATTTTTAAGAACATTTGATATTTCCATTTCAGTGGATCTAGCACATTCTTGGCACTTCAGATGTATAAACCACATAGATCAAGAGCTATCAGAGGTCCATATTAGTTTAAAAGAAATCCATGGGTCACATAAGGGCAGTTATTCATATAGAGAGAATCTCCCAGTGACCACCAAAAAGTGATCAATTTCCTATCCTTCCCCACCCAGAATCGTGCAAATACTCAGACTATTTAGTAAACATGCAAAACTCCCCAAAACCAACAATGCAGTCAGTCAACCCATGCAGGAAACTKTGTAGCAAACAAGTGACCATATGGGATCCTCTTCTGCTGCTTGAAACAAGTAAGAATCTTTTGCCAAAAGAAAGAGTAAATGAATCTCACTACAGTGCTTAACAAAGGGAATTATGATGAATCAGCTGCCATTTCTTTCCTCAAGCGAGATTTGACACAATAATTCTTATATTTGATACTCTTTTGGACTCATATGGCAATAAGGAGAAAGTCAGTGTTTTCTCAAAGTGCAAAAATTCAAACCTGGTTACCAGCTGTTGCTTTTTTGTTTTACAGTTTTGACTTTGGAAAAGTTTGAGCTTCTGATTTTTAGCCAATTTTCTTTGTCCACTCTTCTCACCTAACAAAGCAATTTGATGCTTTGATGACACATTTAAAGCACTTTCACAAGTCATTTTCCCCACATGGATACTTTTCTCAAATTTAACAACTAATTAAATCTGCTGGCTGCCATTTTGGGATTTTTTTTTAATCTTTAAACATTCAAGTCCATCTCATCTTTTTTTGCAACTGATACATTTTGCCAGAAATATGTGCAGGTGATAGGATTACAATGTAAGCAGGAGAGCAAAACCCCCCTGACTTATATTTAAAAATGTTCAAATAAAACTACCTCCAGCTGCATTCACTACTGAAAAAATGAAGAAACTGCCTCATTCCYTCCTGTAGCATTGCAAGGGGCAGAAGGGTAGATCCAGTGGAGAAAGAGGGTGATGGATCAGGCAGGGAGGCACTCAGGGGAAAGGCAAAGGCGCATGCATCCAAAGAGATGCSGAGGTCACCTGGGCAGGGGGTGTTACCGACAGGGCCGGAGCTCTTGGAGCACTGGWGGCAGGAGGTGGATGAGCTGATGGCGCTGGGGTGACAGCGGGCGGTGGTGGCGGCAGAGGCAGCGGAGGCGGTGGTGCGCGCTGTTTGGGTTTGTCGACTTCATCTAAGTTGATGTCATCGAGATCTGTGGTGTGAAGCTGCAGACCCCCGGCAAAGCGCCGCAGGGACGAGGCAGGAGGAGAGGCAGAGGGACGCCCGCTTGCCAGCTAGGTGTGACACAAGGGAGATCCGCCTCAACACTTGTGCCTGCAGGGATCAATGGCCAGCCCGAGAATGCCACTCAGCCTAACTGCTCCTCAACTGAGAGCTCTCGGCTTCTCCCACACAGAATACACACCAACATTTTCTATGAAAGACTTCCTAAAAGCATTCCGTGGGATTCTAGTTGAAAGAATAAAAATGGGAATGGTGTGAAAGTAGCCTTGGCTGTTGGAGTAACAGTGACAACGAAAGAAACCCCACAAAACTCCAACAGCATGAAGGCAAAAAATCACAGGACAAATCACAGTAACACAACTCTTGCCTCTCTGGCTCTTATGGAGAGAAAGTAAGATTTACTCCTTGCAAAGGTGATTAACGGAAGGAAAATAATCAAAGACAGGCCCTGAAATTCTATGWCATTTAAAAAGGGAAAGGGGTTAAAGAAGTGTAAACATGACCACTCATTAATACAAGAAAGGAAACTAAGCTTGAACAGCTATCAAAACAAAAATGTTACTGTGCTACGAAATTTAATCCACACCAGATCTATTGGGGTRCTAAACAACTCCAGAATTTAAACACAATGAGCAGCCCATCAAAAAAAAATAAGGATGTGTATGAAGAGGCATTCTACATATGCTGTTAGAGTTGCTAACATTTCTTTTATCAGTGATCAAACTGAAGTATTTGAGAGAATTCAGTCATTCTGCTGTTTCGCAGAGTCAGCTTAAGAAACATTACACAGATAAGCTGCCTGACAGACACATTCATCTTACTCTAATATGGCAACTCATCTCTCAAACTGGTAACACTTTTGACATTCTTCTTATCTAAGACGTTCACCCCTTTGTACTGAAAAAAAACTATCTCTTTGGCAGAGGTCAAGAGAGCTTGACTTCTCTTGTTCCCAAGAAACAGTTCAAGCCTGTGGCACCTGAACATTGTTCAGCTACATTTATTCCTAAGAACCACTCAGGTTTTGTGTTTTACATATTTTAACTGCTTAGCTAGGTTTGTAGAGAAATTGTGATATATAATGTAATGGAAGCATTGTTGGAACAAAAAGAATACAGAGTGCTTGTCTTAAATCTARGTAGAGCTCTGAAAATACAACCACRTTTGTAATCTGTAATGTTCCTTCTTACTTTACAAAGTAAGGGGGACAAAGTTCTAGCGGAACCCAAGCTGCCAAGTTTGGATATAGAGAGAAAACTGCATAATCATGCCACCGTCCTAAAGACCTTTACTGAAAAGGATCTGAGCCTAGGGCCATGAGGAACAGAGGATCAGCTGCTTTTTTCAGAGCTGCTYCACACTGACCTGAAAGGAAATCATGTGAAAATGTTCCCCAAGGTCCCTTTAGTGGTTGCAGTTTCTCGGGGATCCCATGGGAGCTTCGCAGACTCCAGTGTTCCTCTGGAAAGTGGCTTTCCTTGGAAGACAGCCAGAGGAGCTGAATGGTGGGAAAGCCTCTGCCCACATCTAGAACCATCAGGCTCCAAGGAACAATCACTATCTGCTGCTCCCCTAATTAAAGAGGACTACTTAAAGCACAAACTCAAACCCTATTCCTTGTGAGTTTCATGTATTTTTTGTGATTTCCTTAACCTGTACCTTTATTTCATGCAATACAAGGAAGCTTCCAAGAGCTCATCATCAACAATATACCTATATTCATAGGATATTAATAAATATAGCTGGATCTAGCTATTGTTATTGGTAGTATGTCCCACYTAGCCTAAAGGTTTCATGAGACAATAAAACTGTTAATTTTGTGGTGATAATACACTTAAAAAGGACAAAATACAATCAGCTCATTATKGTATGAAGATTTAAACATAATTTTAAAGGAACAACAAGTTCTAGAGATTATAAGTCATCAATTACTGACTTATTCCCCCTCCTCTTAGAAAGAAGGCTGAGAGGGAAAGACAAAGATTTTTTCACTGGTGAAACCCATTGCTGTTAGGAAACAACTTTCAGTTATTTAGAAATCATGCAATATACGGAAAAGCCAGAATTTTACCTCAGGAGACTCATTCTCCACAGAGGAAATCTGTTCTAACCGGGTTTGACAGAGTCTTTCCACCCAGTGCTGCACCTTTTCTGATTCTTCCAGGTCTTCTCGTTCTGTCTCAGATACCTTGATCATAACATTGGTTCATGAGAACAGGTTATAGGTATGGTCACAATACAAATATGTTTCAATACTATGAAACACTATTTAATATAGTTTTAAAAATAATCATTATTTTGAAAAGAATTTTCTATTTTGCTGTCTKTGATTAAATTCGTCACTACACATGGGCACTCATTAACTGCAGAGCTATCCTCATTTGGGCAAAAGCTGACTAAAAGCAAGCAAATAGGGGAAAACAGGTTTGCAATTAAACAGCTTTTAAAATTTCATTATCTTTGACATAATTAAACAAGCGTCCTGCCAAAATAATTCCACTAAMAATCCATCTCATTTTCTTTCAATGTAGTTTTGCACTTGATAGATCATAACATACCTCTTGCACAAGACGATTTATTTTCAGYTGTTTTTCTCTCTCCAGCATTCCCTCCTTCTCTTTGGCAAGTTTTTGCTCAAACTCCATTTCCTTTTTGTTCTTCTTCTGTTCACTAAAACTATCACTTTTTGACTTCTTTCCTTCTTTCCCTTTCTGGGAAGGTTTTTTAACAAAAATTTTTACTTCAGCTAAAAACATCACAAACTTTAATCTTGGTACATGAGTGCCTGCCTWGAAAATTTAATTGCAGTCTCTGCAAACATGGGGACGGCCTTTTAAAAGAAAATCCAAAATCCATTTAACCAGCAAATAGCAGGAAATTCAAACTTTTTGGAGGGCTTGTGCTCATTAACATGAGTTGGAYGAGATCAGAGAATTCAATTTTTTTGTTCCTCTGTAAAGTTAAAACTTTAGGGCACATAGACCCACTACAAAAGCTTTAATATTCAAACAGCTTTGGTTGGGCATTGATTTGCCATTTTTGGCATTTATATGTAAGACAGACTGATTGCTTTCAGGTGACAGATGCTCATGTATCAGCAGATGTGAACAGTCCATGCATACAAAGCTTCATGCATATGTCCTAAAACCAGCACTGCATCCCCTAATAAACCTGAAATAAGGAATTATACAAGAAAGGCTTAGATCAGTGCAGAAACTAAATTGTTTCCAAGAATGAACACTGCATCACAAAGACCATGTAGCTCTTACAAGCACTGGATAAAACCTACTCAGATGAGTTAAATAATACAGCACAAAATGACTCTAAAATTTTACATGTAGAGTACAACCAAAGGGAAATGATACACAGCCTTTTGGAAGCTTCTGCTCCCGTCGTCTTCAAAACACACACTGCTCCTTATTTCTACTTTAATCATGTCACATTTCTGTTACCCTTTCACATTTSTACAGGTAGAAACTTAGTTCATATTGGAAATCCCATGTTCTCCTTYTATTTATGARAAAGTAAAACAGAGGAGCAGGTGGCCACTTATTTTCAATTAGTGCCCCTGCCAGAAAGGCTGCGCATCAGGTTGATTTTGCTCTGCTCATCAGTTATTGACTTTTCATGCTTTGAATTCCCCAAACCACCATGAACTGCTTCACAATAAATAGCATTATTTGTCTTCCTATYACCTTTTGCACATTAATATTGATAACAAAGCCTTGGAAAACAAACATTTTCCCTGACAGCTACAAAAGCCAATTCTCCCAGTCAAGAAGTTAACTGGAACTTTGTTTTGCTGAGTTCTGTGGGATATTGTCTATTGTTTCATGGTTTCATGGTGGTGGTGCTGTAGGGAGGAGAGCAGGGGGAAAAGAAACCCCCAAAACATTGGAGATAAAGCTTAACTAAAAAAAAAAAAAAATCTAGCTCTTCACACTAATGTTTTAACATAAACCTAATTCTGTGGCCTATTTTACTCAGGGACAATTAATTTTTACCTTAAAAACAATTGCCAGCATTATCCTCAAAAAAATTAGAAGGTAAATTTAGTACTGTCTACTAAATGCAGTATCAGGCAGGTCAACCTGCTAGGTACCAATATGTGAAGAATTACTGAATTCAAAGGCACAGTAAGCAATTCACAAGCCAAAGTCTTCCAGAACAGGAACATATATCTGACAATCTTAACTTCATTCACTGCATTCAGATACAACAGKATGATTCATCCTTTCCTACAATTTTCCCCATGGATTCAGTTTACTTCCTATTACAGACATTTTTAGTACAGAGCAAAATTTTGTTTTTAAAATAAACAAAAAAATCATTTGCAATAAGCAGTAGGATGAAAATTCATGACTGCCAGATTTAAAAATATTTCTAAAAGCAAATGATTTAAAACGTAACTTTTCAAACTTCTAGTGCACAGTCTGTGGTAAAGTTCAACAGGAAYTGTGTAAGATCTTCATTATTATATRGAAAGGTATTTGGACAGTCTCTAAACTATATTTCTCAGCAGCAATACAAAAGAATATCGCTTTGTGTGAAGAGTTTCCAGTTTTTTTTCAAACAAAAATCTTAACTGCCCTGGCTTTCACACAGATTACAGACCCATGATGATTTACAGTCACTAGCAATACAAAAAGGTATTGGAACACACTATATTCTCCCAAGCTCTTTTAAATGGAACAGGCATAAGCTGGGCACACAGAAAGTTAAAATAATATTCCTAAACAGTGACAAAAACACTTGATCTGTSAGATACAACCCTGACCTCCTCTGAAACCCTGAGTCCTCAGAAGATTACCCACACAGTCTTCCTAATACTTTTGCCAGTTAGTTACCAAGAAAACTACCACTAAAGCACAAAAAAACAATAGCAACCCCTTTAAAATATGGCTAATATACACTGCAAGAAATTAAGAGAAGGAAGTAATAGCAAGTACAAAACAGTATTTGAAACTCTTGTAAATTCAAATTGCAACACTTCAGCAGCATCTCTACAGACTTAAAAGTATTCTATCAGCTTAAAGATAGTTAATTTTTTTTTTTTGTTGTTCATATACACATTCCTAAAAAGCCTTTTGCCTTCAGCCTTTTGCTTTCTCTTCCTACAGGAAGATGTGCAAAGGTGTAACTGGTTTTTGTCTCTGTACTGTTTTTACATCCACATGATTGAGGATTTTTGGAGAACAGGACAAGCACTGCCCACCTGTAAGAAAAACCTTCTGACATACAATTACCTCTGCAGCTGGCAGAACTCAAGAGCTTGAAGGACTCAAAAGGACAAAATCCTACACATGCATCCCAAATGCATCTCAATTTGTGCACACGTTAAAAGTAGGAGCACTTGGCTATAAGGAAYATTTGCTAATAACACAGAATAAGAAAAATGAAGAATACCAATACAAACACACACASAGCAAACAAATTCACATTTCAAACTTTGTACCTTACGGATTGTGGGAAATTTKCCATCATACCGATAAAACCATCCAAAAGCTACAAAAGGCAAAGGAAAAGTTGTTTTTTGAAAAAAAGCCAAGGACTGGCTTGTACTCAGATCAATCCATGCTGATGTAATGATCAAAATTTATTTGAAGGCGCAACACTGAAGGTTTGATCTTAATTGACAAGTTCTTAGTCAAATTCTTGATAAATTGTTCTAGTRCACTCAGTCATAGGTTTCCCTTATTTTATTGACACACATTTTATGTCAAACAAAGCAAATGCAACAAAATCTTCATACAGACCACACATTGCTCAGATTCTGATGGTCACAGTCCTACTTTACACTAGTTTTAGCAAGCCCTATGAAAATTAAACAGATATCCAAACTCATTCAAGCCTTTACCAGAACACTGGGTTTTGAGGAGACATGAAAAGCTCCGTTTCCCAGGACAAAGTATTTCAAGCCAAGTGCATAAATACTACAAAATACATTGCTAAGTGAAAACATACAAAAGAATATATTACCATAACTTTATATAAGAAACTACTAACAAAAAGCACTCAATATAGTCCACATTTCTGCAGGGTGGTTAGATTTCATATCAAGGTATCTTTAGAAKGCGATAACAGCAGCAGTGTCAAAACCTTCCATAATTTACCAAAGGACCAGGCACATTGCCTCAGGAAACCAAATGGTCAGCTCAGTGTCAAGACTGACTGTCAGGAGGAGGCGAGACACAAGAAGAATCGGAATCAGGATAGGAAGTTAGGGCTGAGTGGCAAACCTGTTTGTCCTGCTTCACGTTCACTTCATCCATGTCATCTGTTTCAAGTTGGTCATGTGCAACTCCCTTTAAATCTTCTAGAGAAACAAAGGAGGAAAGGAGTGAGGAGATAGAAGTGACAGTTCAAATGGAGGTTCCCATGAAATGAAAAAGAGATCAGCAATGTGGGACTAGAARTTTCCATGAAATAAAAGAAAGAGTGGGTAGTAATGGGATGTTTTTCTACAAAATKATTTAARMARAGSCTYTKYTTAAATMAATCTCCAACCTCCTCCAGTCCTGAAGAGCAGTTAGAATCTGCATGTGGACAATTAGTCTGCTCTGTGATGAAGAGAAGCCTGTAGTTCGGTGGCTTTTCCTGTCACAGAGCCATSAGCAGACTTCCCCAATGTCACACACAGTCACAATAAATTAAAATAACATGGGGTTATGAATTGGCCCAGGTCTCTTATAAATTATGCAACAAGCACTTTCCACTTTTTTCTTTAAACAATACAGTTTTAGTACACATACAATTTGCAGCTTTCAATTTAGCTTCTTAACAGCCAACTAAGCTCCAGCTGTCTTAGTTCCCTCCAGACAAGAAGGTCAGAAAGCCAACAGCATTCTGGGCTGTACCAAGAGCACCTTGGGCAGCAGGGCAAGGGAGGGGATTGTGCCCCTCTGCTCTGCTTCCATGAGACCCCACCTGCAGTGCTGCATCCAACTTTAGGGCCCTCACTGTAAGATGGATGTGGACCTGTTGGATGGGTCCAGCAGAGGGCCATGAAGATGATCAGAGGGCTGGAGCACCTCTCCTGTGAGGAAAGGCTCAGGGAGCTGGGGCTGTTTAGCCTGGAGAAGAGGAAGCTGTGGGGGGACCTTAGATCAGTGTTTCAGTACCTAAAAGGGGCTACCAGAAATCTGAAAAGTGATTTTTTAAAAGGGCATGTGGTGATAGGTCAGGTGGAAATGGCTTTAAACTGAAAGAGGATAGATTTAGATTAGATATTAGCAAGTTCTTTTCTGTGAGGCACAAGTTTCTTTTCTACAGGTTGCCCAAGGTAGGTGGCAGATGTCCCATTCCTGACAGTGTTCAAGCATTCTGAGCAACTTGGTCCAGTKGAAAATGTTCCTGACCATGCCAGGGGGTGGAACAAGGTGATCTTTAAGATCCCTTCCAACCCAAACTGTGAAAAGGTTGACAAGCAAACACTGAACAGAAAAAATGTGGGAAAAATGTTTATTTTTCACCCCAGGCTAAAGACGCTGATGCTTCAGACCATTTCTCAGTGAGCTTTRTTCTTTTTCTTTTTCCTGCTGCTGTTGATTGTTAAAAACCATGACTATTTGAGTGGGTAGATTTTGCAAGATAGGTACCTATTAAATAGGTTATTAATGTATCATATGCTTCCATCCTTGTGAAAAAACCCAAATCATCACTAGCTTGGATGGACACAAACTGGCGATACATTCCATACGGCTCAGTGATGTGTCTGACACAAATGCAGAGAGGCAAGCTGAAATCAATTACTTACTTTTGTGTTTGGAACGAGGGGAGGAGTGCACTTCTGCAGTTACAGTTTTTAGAGACTTGGGTGGTTCTTTGGGACCCCAGTCTTCTTCCCACTCCTTTTTAAATTTCTCTTCCTCTGCTGTTATCCTAAAGGAAACAAATGCAGTYAGATATTCTGAATACAAAACCAACAGCATCAGTATATATTTATTACCATGATTTAGTATTCAGCATGTTTGTTTTTTCCCTTTATATTAAAGCATAATAAGCTGCTCTGTCCTCATAACCAAATTCCTTTCAGCAATGTGTTTAATTTACAAAGCTACTAAGATAATTTGCAAAACAGAGTGTAACTGAGTAAGATATTCTCATTTACTATTGTGACTTCTAAGGCCAGATATATAAACACCTGCACAGATACTAAGCCAGGAGTGACACACTACAGTACTGTCACCTTCATTGCAGTAAAAAACATCTCTCACTCAGTMGTATTTCATTTTTAGAACTGGAACTACTTATTAAAAAAGCTGCCAGTTTTAACTAAAACACTGAGTGACAGAACATCTACCATATGTCTCAATCAGATGTCACAATGGTAAATTATATCTAAAAATTGTGTCTTTCTACATCTTACACCTATTTTGATAATTGCTGCCTAAACACATAGTTGTAGGTTGCACTAAAAAGGGACTCTTCCCAAAAAGAATTGAATACTGTTGAAACACAAACTACATTAAATTCCTTATTCTAGGGAAAAAAAAAATTCAGATGAGACAGAGGCTTAGATAAGTAGAGATAGAGGATGGGTGTGGTGCAGAGAGTGTCACACTTCAGGAAAACAGCAAGGAAATTACCAAGAAGGCACCTAGAATCGCACCATTATGAGAAAAAAAAGGACATTTCAACCCAAAAATTGGCAAAAACCAAGTAAGTCACAACAGAAGTGCTGAATAACCTAACAACTTGTAGYTTCATATATGTTGTATTATGTGATCTGAAATCTATTCTTGACTATAGCTGGCCTTGAATTGATTGTGTATTGCCAAAATTTACCAGGTCTTAGATGTCTATGATGCTATTTATACTTGGATTATCTTTCGCATCTCTCAATTAACTTAAATAAATTAAAAAAAATACTCACATGGAGTCAAAACACTCTTAAATCTGTAGCTGAGCTCACAATTTAAATTTAGAGGCATTGTCAGGGAACAATGGACAAAATATTTTTACATTTAATTTTAATAAGCTGGTGTCACAATGTGACTTGAAGTACCTAGAATTAGGGACCTCTGCCATTTAGGCACATTTGAAATGTTTTCAAATGTAAGATACTAAAATAGAGCAGAGTGACTTTATACAAAGAATTCCTGCAGAAAGGATCTTAAAACAAAGCAAGGCATGATCCTCACAAACCATTAATACAGAAAAACATTGCAATTTAGCGTGCCACAACTGCCCATTCAATTCTCAGCTTTAGATTTCATCTTGGTTCCTCTATGACCATTCCCCCTCCTCCCCCCCAGGAGACTGACACTGSCTTAACAATTTGGATTATGATATGGAAAAGCTGAGAAGTGCCTGAAACACTTGAAAATTATACAAGAAAGTATAAAGCTGTGCTAGACCTTACACTGAGCAGCCCTCAAGGAATGAAAGCCCTCCCTGCGTGAATAAAGATGCTCTTAGCTCAGAAGGAGAACACGGCAGACATCCAATATCCATTATAACAGACAGGCAATCTAAACCTGGAGAACAGAACCATCCTTCACCTGTGATAGCCTGCTTTTATAGCAGCTTTTGGCTATTGCAGGAATTTCTGTGAAGGCCACAATAAAGAACAGGATGTTATCAATCCCCCAAGATTAGAAAAGGGAAATGCGTAAGAAKTCATCCATGTGCTGCAGTAGAGCCCCACAGAAGAATTGTCTGAAGATTTTTCTCTCCRTGACAGCTGAGGAATATATTTCTTTTTGCACCTTCCAAATCCAGGAATCCCTATGCTTTTTCTATCAGAAAATCTTAACTAATACAGGTACATAAAACAGGACTTAAATTAATTAAATGAATTAAAACCCCCTTAATGTATCAAAGGGGCAAAATTGAAGACTTGAGGACCAATCTTAGCTCTAAAGAGCTGAACCAAAACAGGTATTATTGTTCAACTTGCATTTCTATGCAATTTCCAGCATCATTTAGAAGGGAAGTTAATTACTGTGATAACAACAATATATAATACTGGTTAATTTCAAACTTACAAATGTAAAAGATGCTTAAGTTACAAATACAGCACTGATCTGTTTCTTAACAGTACTAATTTTTTCTGTTAGAATGAAATGTAGTGTTTCAGTGACAACTGAGTAAACAAGCTCTCCCTTAATCATAAATTTGTGTATATATTAATAATATGTTTTGAAAATAAGTGCTCAACTTCAACCTCACATTGAATTTATTACTGCCACAAGCCTCAYGTTTTCCAGGTGCTGATTTCAGATCAGTTCCCTATTCTGTAACTGTGGTGTACTTAATGATATATATTGGATCCTACTTTTACCTAAATGGGAATACRACACAATTTTATTTWAAAAAAAAGAACCTGCGGGATGTTTTCAGCCAGATCTACTACACAAGAACCCTTTTCCAGGTGACACATTGCCTATGCAARGTTTTTACTCACTGCTCTATTTCTCTGCGGTATCTCTCTTCTTCCTCTGCAGCCTTCTGGGAAATCTCCAGCTTTCTTCTATAAKAAGATGAATTAGGACACCATGATAAAAATAGTATTTTCTGACTAAGAACCTSAACAAATTGTGTCAGCGTATAGTTAGTAAAAGATACAGACAGTAAATATGCATGAATTGAGGCAAAATGCTCCTTTTTAAAAGAAATCTTTAAGATACCAAGGGTTCAGTATAATTTCACARGAACCCTGAGGACATTGYTGACCATCTGGATCATAAGGGGATACCATCTACTTAACTCCTTAAGTTACTGCCTCTGACTGGGACARCTCCATAGTATGTGGCTGGTACAAAATTTCTGTCTTGCTAGAAATAAAGCATGAGTGCAAATCATCAGAAAGATAACTAATATCAGACTTAATCACTGAGGTATGGCTCTGGGGAACACAGACACCCTTCTACTCAGGATGGCTTTGCATGGTATCAGCTCTGAAGAGCTGATATCAAGAGCATCACAGGACAAACATTTTATGAAYAGGGACTCTCAACAGCAAAAMAAAGTTAAATCTAAGTTGAGAATCTTCTCACTTCTGTGAGAAGCACTACAGAAATAATTATATGCTCCTGTCTTCTGTGCCCTCTCCAAATCCAAGCTAAATTTTCCAGACTGTCCTATATAGAGAGTTCTCACAATCTCTCYTTCTCTTGCTGCTCTTTGATGATTTTGTTGGTTTCCAGTGCCAGACGCTTCTGATGCATTAACTCCTGGCGTTCCAGCTCACGGAGGCGCGCTTCTCGCTGCCTTTCTTCTTCGGTCATGAACAGCTCCTTTCCCTGAGGGMAAAACCACCACATCGGTCAGTTGTRAGAAAATGTCAGGAATGCAGCTCTTCTRGGAAATAATTAAAACCCTAATACATGCACATCTGTAATTTCCTCACATCACCTTTCCTGAGGAATACCACCCAAAAGATCCTCAAATATCTGATACTCACTYCAAGGACCTATTCTTGTTTCAGCCTCCAAGTAATTATGTGCCTAACACCTCAGAAGAGGATTGCAGCTACTAAAGTCAGCAACAACACTGTGGAGGTCATRCCAAATACACACTCACTGTGTCACCCAGAAAAAACTTGACATGAGACTTTGTTGACATCTCAATGAACAACGAAATGCCAGAGAACAGAACACTGAATGATTCCCAATGTGAAGGCAACTACAGTTACTGTGTTTTAATGCTCTTGTGCTGGTTGCTGCAGAAAAGTGTCATCATTCAGGGAACCCAAATGCATGTATTTACATGCCCAAAACACTGTATAGTTGATGTACTTCAGTTGGTTTTGTTCCTGTTTCATTTGCTTTACAATTTAGACACTAGCACTATTTTCTATTCAAGAAAGATATTGCCATAGTGCTATATGTAGAACAACTCTGACAACATTTATCTAYTTGTTTCTGAAATTAAAATCCCACGTTAATCAGGAAGGAAGGATTTTTCCTGTCTCTAAAGCGCAAAGACAGCTTGAACAAAAYCAGGCACTGAGGAATGCCTTGGCACCATGGTAGGGAAACTTTCCTTTTGCTCTCAGTTCTCCATCACAAAKATGTCTATTGAGGAGAGACACACAAGGTGAAGGAGTGAGGAACAGAAGAGTTCCATAGCAACATTTTGCCATTTTAAGGATACCACCCCAGTGATGCATGCTGAGGTAGATCTCATATTTTTAACAGTTGTTAACATAACTGGGAGTTGAAACTAAGTCCTTGGGACGCTGAATTCCTGGAGCTTAATCAACTAGCCCAGAACATTTGTTTAAACAATGTCTACAKCACCTTTGGACAACTGCATCGTTTGTTACTGCAGGAGTAGATCAAATAAACCCTTAACACCTTAATGTAGCTACACAGTATGTAAGCCCTTAGGAGGTAGCTGAAGTGAATTATTAAATCTTTTTTTCCCTATTTGATTCAGTTGCAAGGCAATTAGAAAACACACTATTTGATTAGTCTATGGAACTTGATTATCCTCTTGTATACAACTACAYACTTCGCTCTAAGAAGGATTAAAGCAGTAAAAACACTGAAACATTTATTAAAAGCCACACTGAAGTCAGAGGGCAGGTTTAATTAATTTCAGCTGGCTTTAGATTTGGCCCCAAAGGCTTATAGTTCTGTTGCACAGAACAGTGGAAATGAAAAATGGAGCAATTTTCAGCGTGTCAATACACTAATGAGATCAGATAAACAATTACAAAAGGAACTAATTTTGAACAAGACAGAGACATCAGCTATTCRGGATTAAAAATTATTTGTCTCCAATCCAATTTACCTTTCATGTTTCAGCAGATGCAGACACCTCTTAGAACAGAAACTCTCAAGCATGAGAGATCATTACAATAAAGTTAATTTCCATCCTTGTCAAGGGAACAGTTTTGCATTGGCCCACAGTCATGTTTTATTTGAGAAATTTTGTTAGTATGAAATAATCAAAAGCCACTCAAAAATGTCCTGGCCTGACAGAGTTATAGATCATATAAAGAAACACAGCTTTTATTTTTATTCATTTATTTACCCACATAGTAATTTTCACAAATGTTCTGCTWTTACAAATGTATCACTTACAGCGCCTGCTACCACAGAGATAGTCAAAGTACGACTGCTCTTGAGCACTCTGACAGCCTGCAAATTAAAACAAATCAAAAATTACTGTGAATGAAGTGATAAAAGGCCAGTAGATATTGGATGAAAAATGCTGGTTGTCATGGCTGGAATCTCCAGAACTAAATAGGGAGGTACGTAGGCAAATCTCCAAATTCCCATGTTCAATACACAACCCCTTAAGTTAGTATCCCAGTATCAAAACATGCTTTTTGTGGACAGGAAAATAGTACAGCTGTTTAATAAACTGACAACTACAAATTCAGAGGATTAAGAAGACTTGATTGTACCTCTTTATGATCCACATTAGAGAAATCCACTCCATTCACCTCAACAATCTGATCACCAACCTAAAGAAATTCATATAAATTTTAGTACAGATGCTAAATTAGAACTTGTATTAAATGAAAATAGAAAAAGATGTGCTCTCTAACACCCTTTATACAACAACCATGGGTACTGGCAGAGCACAAGGGAAGCAGACTGGAAACTGGTCCAGCTTGCACATTCTCCTGCACTGGCATTTTCTATTACCATTGCTTGGGATCAAATCCTGAGCTTGAAGGAATACTGGTCTGACCCAGGCCACTCACATTTTTTAAATTTTAAGAAACTAAGTTCGTTTGAAATATAACCACAAGGTATTTCTTTCCCATGGGGAAAAAAAACCCCACCAAACAATAAACACCACACAGGTAATTTTACATTCAAGAATTTTACAGAATCCTTGAAGCTGTGAAGATAAAACAAGAGTTCTTTATGACACCTACCTTGGAAGATGGCAAACTTACCTCTAAGCCCACCTCTGCTGAAAGAGAGCCTGGCTTAACGTTGCTGATAAAAATGCCCGGTTTTTGTGTTGGACCACTGGAAATACTGGTAATGTAAAAAAACCCAAACATTAACAGGATAGTACTTATAGAATAATATTTATGGAATAGTACAATTTACACAGTGAGTAGTTTTAGTAACTTTTTTTTTTATTAAAGAATATTTCTGGTATTAGCCTACTCCAAAACTAACACCAAAACTTGCCAGAACACATAATGGTTTGTCATCCTATTTTTTTATTCTTCATATCACAAAACCAGTTCTAGTTTCTAAATATCTAAGAAATCCTACCATATCCCTTCTACTCCAAAACCTCCACAATTATTGCAAAAGACAGGGGTCCGAGGATCCCAAAATCATATTCCTAAAATCTCCTGCAAATTCAACATTAATTTTAGGAACTGGATAGAGCTTTGTGATACTATCTTAGCTTTAAAAAGGGTCAGAGAAAGCAGTCTAAGTGCAGGGAATGAACCTGACAGTGCATAGTGATGGAATTTGCTAACATCACCAAGCAGCAATTTTAAATATTCAGAAACATAAAAGCATTTAAAAGATGCAATTCCATGACAACTTGTCATGCTCTTATTTTTAAATCTTTTTTTTTTTCACTTTATGACAGAACTTTCAACAGAGGTTGAAAGTTATGCTTTGCCTAAAAATATCTACCATGTGCCACAGGTACCCTGTTGTTGCCGTTCACTTTCCTGATCCAGCATTGATCTTTATTTTCCTGATATCATCTCCAGGAAGGATGGAAATGACTGCCTTGAWTGTCTCCCTTCACAAAGCAGTGATATGAAATAAAAACCATGTACCCACCTGCATCCCATGCCCTTTGTACCAATCAAGCTAATGAAGACTTTCTTCTCTTTATTGTCTCTCCCTCCAGAAGAAGCAAGCCCAGCAATGCTGCCCTTTCCTTCCTGCAGAGGGATTAAACAATGTGGCAGATGCTAATTCTGTCTTGAATTCATATCAAGACTACTATAAAATTTCATGCAGCTAACATGAATCCCAAACAGCAAGAAGATAAGATCCAAGGTTCTATTCAAGACTCCAAGGTTCTATTCTGCTGGAAATGAATGTAAAGTAGAGCAATTTCAGTGGAGCTGCATGGCTGAGGTGAAAGACTGAACTTATCTATTTGGAGAAGATTACTTAARTAGTCAAAATTTGTCTTGAGAAAAGGGTGAAGGAAAATTAGAAGAAAGTGATATGGCAAAATAATCATTTAGATGTTCCCTGACAAAAGGGCTGGAGAAATACATGATAAGGCTCACTATTTAACTAAATATTTCTTCCTGAAAGAAAGTACAAGTAATTGCAGTATTTCTATTCACTTCTGCAACTCTTAGTCACTTGCATTCAAAGTTGTAATTCCTCCACTAATACACCTAAAATTGGTCAAATAATCTGACAAATATTTATGCAGCAGAAATACAGTCTGGGAAGTTAATAAGCTCAGGCAAAATCAAGTATCAATTAATGAKTAAAAGCTATTTCATTTGCATCCTGCCCTTTCCCTACCTAATAGCTCTAGAACCATTTCAWATCACAAAAGATGTTTCTCACAGACTATTTCCAACAAGATATTTCATTATAGTACTGCATACAATAGCTTCTCTGATAAGGCCAGAGGAGAAAGTGTTTCAGAACCATTACSATTTCCCCAGAAGACATTTCACAAAACACTGATCTCTTACCCCTGAGTCTGACACAAACTGATCCACATATTGCCATTTAAGGGGTTCATCTGCTGAACTGAAAGGAAAAATTATTTAAAACAATGGACAAAACAAATGTCAGCATATTCCAGAAGCTACTTTGGAATGCAGCCTTCTATTCTGCATCTGCAACTTTCTTTGGATCCCATTCACACCACAACAGAACATCAATCCAGCATACAATTACTTGGGCTACTAAAGCTGATCAAACACAAAATTGATAAAACTCTCTCAAGTGAAATAATTTTAGGAGACTTTGAGAAAGACTCTGAAACTACCCATAACCACTCCAACTTCTTACACAAATGCCTGYGCAGAGCAACAYCTCCTGTCATTARTATTTCTCTTAATATTCCACTTAAAGATACAGCTTCTCAACAAAACTTGGAAGAGAAAATTAATTTAACATTTTTCTAAACTCTGGAGCCATCAGCAAATGCTACATACACAGAGAAACAGTGGAGCGCTCCATCAAACTAGGTGCATTAATAATTAAATTTTCAGGAGATGTCCTTGACAAGTAAGGAACTAGAAATTGCTTCATTTAACTGGTATAAAATCAAATTCATCAAACAAGACATCTGCCTGTTCATCACAAAGGATGTGACATTTTAATCAGCATTCACACACTTTCATAATTAAACACAGATTCTTTGGATAGAAAAAGCTGTTTGAAAATCAACAATCTAATCTGTTTTCAAATGAAAAGCCATTACCTTTTGACAGGTATCATGCCAACATCTGAAAAAGAAAAATATTTTGTTAAGTTTCTACAGACCACCAGCAATCTATTAATGGCAATTTTCGGTGAGAGAGGTGATTTTTTTCTGTGCGTGTTACTTACGTCTTACTTTTACAGACACGACTTTCTTGGTACGGATGAGGTTTATGACTTCTTCGTGTGTGCACGATGAAATTGAATATCCATTTATGCGCACKATCTCATCTCCAACCTCACAAATGCAAGGGAGAAGAAAAAATAATTGTGAGTTCACATTTTAAACAGTTTTTAAGTTTGGATACAATCTGGAAGCCATTTGATGCAAAGGATAATAATATTGATTCACAAATACTTGCTGAATTTCAGGTAATGCCCAGATCAGACTTACCTGTATTTGTTTTGAACATTTAACATCAAAAGGCCAGATTAATGTCCAAATTACAATTTTATGAATACTACCTAGTCCTATCAGATTTTTACTCCATGGGTTACCTTAAGTACAAGAGTCTGTGTTTTAATCCAAATAATTTTGGAGTTATTTTCTTCTTTTATACTTCAGCAGTTTAAGTTTGCTTTTACCATGTTTTCTGAGATAACCTCTTAACTATTTTTGATCAATAGGAAACTAAACTTGGTCTTTTTATCTTGCCTGACTCTGGATTAAGTCCATTATTTTAATGGACTKTACATCTTTTTCTTTCTTTGGGGACCACACCAACATTCATCAACAATCCAACAGCAGCACCCCAAGAACATTCCCTGACARTGTTCAATTTATTGACGTAGAACAGACAGGGCGCTTTCAGCCGCTTCTATAAAATTTAAAATCTTATTTATCAGAATACAACCAAAAGGTTTTTCTTCCCCTAATATAAATCAGAATTTGATATGCTATGATGAGTAGAAACTGCCAAGTTTCTGCAAACTCTTCTTAATGATCCTCTTAACCAGGCAGGCTGAGAAGGAATCAGTGATAAAGGCATTTCCCACTTCATTTAAGTTGTACCTTATTAGTCGCTCAAGATTACTGAAAAATGCCAGATCCTGGCCAGAGCATCAAAAGCAAAGACTTTTACTTGACACGAACTATGTGATGTGGTTGTATAAAAATTAGTGCATTTCTTCCATTAAGCAACACAGATGGAACAGTARGATATACAAATGATCACCAGGAAATTACCTTTACAAACCACCAACAATATCACCTTAAACCTCTGTACTTTGATCTCCACCAGGACAAAGTCAAATACTTAGCCTTTACTGCTCTCCAGTAGCCCCTCCTCTGAGCTACTGTGAATATTTATTATGTGAAATGAATTTGATGAGACTTTTCTCATTAACACCACCAGCATGGGATTTGGTTCTTAGCTGATGAAATTTTGTGTCCCTCCTGACAAATGTGTCTGGTTTCGTGGCAGCACTACCCATGGTTAATGATTGCCTAAAAAGTTCCATTTAAAGACTTGAGTGTCAAGCTCCCAAATTTAACCTTAGGCTTAAGTTTTCCATGCTGGCATCTGCATTAGGATGATTTCAAGTTTCTGCAAAGCCAAAGCAACTGTTTTTATTCAACAAAATTTGGCTGGAATGCATTATCACACTTAAAAAAAAAAAAGACTGTCTAACACACACAGAGACAAGGCTCACACTTTGGGTGACAGGATATTGGCCATGCTGTCACCTTCTGCTTTTTTTGATGTATAATAATGACTATTGAAATCTCCCTACTGTTACCTGTCCAATTTAAAAAGAGAAAAACACAAACAACAAAGGAAAAAAACCCATTAATGTATCTTCTTTATTTCTTTCACAAGTTTTTCTAATTTTTCTGGGAAGTGGCTCTTGCTCTGCACTACTACACAAAACATGAATATTTCCACTCTACCAGCATCACTCATGTCTCACACTTTCCACTGAAACCGAAGATTTTTGACTGACAACACAGCATCAGAAGGCTACAAGAGCAAAGAAAACTGTCCTGCAGAACAGAACACTGCGGTCACTCGCCCCTGACTGGTGGGGCATCCGCTCCCTCTGCTGGACATCCAAAAAAATCTCACCCCGGGCAACGGCCTGCACTCCTAAGAGCTTGACAGCTTTTATTTAATCCAGCAGGCTTTTTCAAATAATCTTCAATAGCAGCAGAAATAATGAAGTCTTTTGAATACACAACCTGTGGGAAAAATATAGAATCCAACAAGAAAAAAAGCACACAGGGTCTGCAGTTTAGAGTTATACCCCTGATAGCTCTTTCTGTGAAGAGTGCTCACTTAATTTGTTCCGAAGATCCCAAACCACATCCATCCACTCAATCCATTTTATGTTGATTTTACACATGTGATGGTGGTGGTGGTGTGGGCTTTTTTTTTTTTGTTTGTTTAGCTCAAGATCCCTCATGTACTCCCATCTTCCACATCAAGCAGACCATGGAGTTCAGGTGTGCACAAACCCAGCTCTGTAGAAGAGTGACCCATCACACTGCTATCCACTGCAATGCCCTGACACTCAGAATCCCCCAGTTTTAAGGCTGCAAATGACAACGCCATCCTGAGGCTTCTGCATCAGCAGAACTGGTCCTGTTCACTGACTCATATCTGCTATCATTTCCCCAAGAGGCACTTGCCAAATTTTAAATGCCCACAAGAGCCTATTTTATTTTTCCCTCCAGGATGGGAATGAGCTTTTCCCATACAGATATTTTTCATACTCCTCTTTACTAGATTCATCTAATTTCTGAAACCCAACACTCTTCACTTAACCGAATGACACTTCTATTAGTGACAGACAATGACTGATGGTGCTTAACAAATAACTCGATCTAGGCTGAACTACAGGAGGTGTATGGGCATACAGCAAATTAATATCTTTAGGATACTTGAACAGCTTTTACTGAACAAAGGTATCTAATATTGAGGTAATTAAAAGCTGTTTTCATGTATTTTGTTACTTTTATACTGGTATCACTGTATACCAACCTAATGAATCAGAGCAGTAGAGATAAAAGTCTGTGGAACTGAGTAGAGTAGAAAAGTAACAATTATTTTGGTATTATATCACAGTTTCCCCTTTCCCTATCAAACAGAGAGATGACAGACTTTTTAGAAAAAAGATGCAAACCTAACTTTTCTCAAGTAAAGTGCCTATTATTTGTAACTTTTAACATTGGAAATATAATATTTAGTGCTTCTAGGAAATTGAAGGGGTTCATATAATAACATCAACTGTTTCAAATTTCCCATTTTGTATACTTCTTCTACTTTCATCATTCACACCAATCTCTTTGTATTCAGCAGATTCCTCACACACAAGTATCAAAAACCAGTGTGTAGGGGAGAGATGAGTCCATTTCTTAATGAAAGGACAAAACACCTGGGCCTTTCAGAGAAATTGTTATCAAAAAAGGGTCAAAACTACAGGTTCCACAGTGAGCCTTCATGAGTAATTGGTCATTTTAACATAACCTGGAAAGTACTTCAAGGAGAAAGAAATCATGCAATATGAACAGGAAATTTTAAAAACAGCAGGACGTAAAACCAAAAGCATAATGGAAAATCATTATAYCTTTCTCAGACAGCATTTTTGGGATGGAAAATGTGTAGAGATTTTGTTAAATAAAGCAGGTGGGTGAAATTTCAGAAGCAGTTGGCTTYACTGTGAGACAGCAATTTAGAACAATGGGCTGCCTGTCAGGTCTTGTTATTCAGTGAGGTTCACAAAGTGCCTAGTGCCACCTATTATTCAGGCACTTTAGGCTCAGCTTTAACATCACCTACCAAAAAACAGAAGCCAGGCAGTTACAGGAGCTGCRAAGCACCATCTGCCCTTATAAATTCATATAATCTAACCCTAACAAACTCACAGTCAGTCTCAACCATACTTGCCCCTTACTGTCCCATGTTCTGAGTTGCAATAGTCCGCACACTTCAGCCCAAAGATCCTTTACAGTCCCTGACACCAAGATGTACTATGATGACCTGAGTCACAGAAGGCCAGCAGGGCCTTTTTGTGCAGAGAAAGAAGGAAAACTGACATCCTTCTAGGAGCACAAGAACTGAACAAAACTCCTTATCTAGTGATGGCATCAAAACGTTGGTCCGAAACAAGCAGAGAACAGAGCTACAACACAGCACTAAGATGTATGTGCTAGAATGGCAATTTAAGGCAGTGGCCAGTAAGTCCTTTATTGACCAGCCTCATTAATGCCTTCCAGTATTTTCCAGGAGATGTTTACAAAAGCCATAAAAGTTTTTCTCGGGYTTCTAGTAGTGGAGGAAGGACGCAAATGGAATCTCTCTACTGAGCAAACCACATCCCAGGAMCAGCTCCCTTGTCTACACTTCCCATTCTCACTGTGTTCTGCACASAGAACACGGAAACCTAACTTCAACTGCCTTGTTGATAGAGATTTATTTTTGTTTTTTTAATCTGAAAGAGTGGTAGGGCAATACTGAAGCATATCTTCAAAAATGGGTTAATTTTAATTTAGTTAAATTCAAGTTTAATTCAACACTGTAACCAATCATGCCAGTCATTAATATATTTTGGGTTAGCGTTAAACATAATCCTTAACACCATCAATATTTTAGCAAATATTCAGCCTTGCAAATTAAAAGTAGCCAGGCATATTAGCCTGTCCACTCAGAAACTCAGACCCTTAAYATACCTTATCAGATTCAAAAGATGATAGAAAGATGTAGACATTTCCCACAGCAATTGCTCACTTCTCTCTTCACTAAGCAATGCCACACCCAAAAAGAAACCAAACATCCAAAACTTCATTAATGTAAATTGCATAAGTACTGCCGTGTTTCCATACATAATTATTTTTGCCAACCTTGTTGGCAAGTTTGTGCATCTAAAATTTAATCACAGAAAGTGCAATTCTATACAGCAGAGAGGACACTGGGAAGAGTTAAAAATACATCCTTTCTTTTATTACATAAACCAAAACCCCACAATTTATACATGAAGTTCAAGTAAACATTTTGTTAGACCAATTATATCTGTGCAAGGTGGAATTAACACTTTCAGTATTTATATGCTCTGTTCTGAATTTAATCAGAACTTGGCAACTTACCCTTTGAGAGCAGAGATCTTCCTTTCCATCTGCTTACATATGAATGCTGCTACTTATTTAATATAAGCATTCCAGAAAAAACCTGTAATCTTCAAAAATTATCATATCCCCAAAAGGGGAAAGGTTTGTATATCATTAAAAATGGTGAAATGGAGTTTTAATACTCGATTCACCACTGGTGTGATGTTTACTATGGCGTTGACTTGCATACCTTAGGAATTTTATTAGACTTCAAAGAGTAGTTTAGCAAAAGCAGCTCCTAGAAAGAACAATCCTTTACCCCTAGCATCCCAGGAACATAATATCCTTACCTGAAGCCCAGCATTGTCTGCCTGTCCTCCTTTAACTAACTGGGAGATGAAGAGGCCACAGCCGAATTCCACACCACCTCTTACACTYACTCCAAGCCCCTCAGGATTTAAACGATCCAATCTCACCTCTTTCAGCTTTCTGCAAAAATGGAAAACACTTGAGCGTTCAGCTGCACAACACCTTGTGGCAATAATGTCTCATATCAAAGTCAGACATTATTCTTCTCTTATATAATTTAGSCATTAAAAAATCAAGTTGACTGAAGTTGGAATGGATGTATGTTAACTAAAGCCATCAAGTTTTTTTCACATGAAAAGACAYTTGCAGTCACTGAAGCTGCTTTTAGAGGGTTAGAACTAACTTAMCTATCAAATGCAGGAAAAGTGAGAAAAGATTGGTTTTGACTCCTTTGGCTTGCTTTTATTAGATTAAACTATTTGGAAAACAATTTCTGGTAGCTGTACTTCTAGCAGATATAGCAAAAATAAAATAACTACACACAACCCCACACAGAAAAACAATATTTTACTCTGAATTTACCTGGAAACTCAGTATTTCCTTCTTGTATTTAAGTTAGCTGCTTTTTTTTTTTTATTCTGCATTCTCTTACCGTGATCGTTTGGGTGTAAGCTGATCGTACTCCACCTGGTGTTTTAACGGGATGAGTGGGCGGATGGCATCAAATAGAGGCAACCTGCTTGGTTCATTAATCACGAGTTTTAGGTCCCCCACAAGCACTGGGAGATTCATAGACCTGCAAAAACACAGTGACAAAACAAGCACAGGTAATCAACAAACCAAAAAAAAAAAAAAAAAAAGCTTCATTCCAAACATTGTTTTATGTGTGAAGTCAATAAAATTTGCATGTCCTTTCAAGCTACCAAAATATATATTTACGCAGATATTGGTTTGACCAAAGAAAAATAGACCCTGAGAAAGCAAGCTTTCTGTAAAAAAAGAATACTTCAAAATAGCTGAAATCTTTTATACATTCACTTAATCTTTAAAAGTCATGCACATCACATTTATAAACGGCATCTCTAACTTAATTCTCAACATACCCACAAGATTTATGGAACCATYTGAAAATAACTTTCCAGATTAGACACACCTGCCTACTGGATTTTTATTTCCTTACTAGTTAGGGATACTTGTAAGTAAATCTAGGCTACCTGTTCCTTCTTTTCCTGAGCCTAGAGGACTGCCAAATTGATTCAATCCAGGAAAAAAAAGTCACAATTTTCAAACTGGAGGAAAGACTTGGTTTAAGTTCCAATTTTTGTTCAAAATCAAATTGGAATGGTGATTGACTAATGAACAAAACCTACAGAAATTAAACTGTTGTGAACATCTCTTTCATGAGAGCTATGCTGAGTGGCCTCCTTGAAATAKTCAGCACTGAGACAGTTATAGGAATACAAAATATACTTTGTTGTACAGCTCAGGAGAGGAGGAACAGCTACATGAGGTTAAGTGGAGCTATTCCCATACAATATCCAGTTAAATTTGCATTATTTGCTGTTCCCTTTCTTTCAATTTACATTTCCTGGCATGCAATATTTCTGAGGCATGGGCAGTAAAAATACAGACCAGGAATATCTATATGGGATTAGAGGTCAAATACTTCTGGAAATGCCATTCACAGTGAGGCAGACATTAAGTGTTAATTCCACCAGCAGCTGCACATATTTTTGCCCTGGGATATTTCATAATWTATTGCCAGGAAGTGATGTATCATCAATATATGTTCACAGAGAAATTGAAAATTTTGTCCGAGCCATTGCCCAATTTTGGAAATTGAAGAGCAGTTGCTGTATGAATTGTTAATTTTGTAACTGCAAGAGGATTTTAAATAATTCAGATCTACTGAATCAATTGGTTTCCAAACAACAGTCTTTATGAATGGAAAAGCAATTAGACCGACCTGAGTGAAACTGAATCAGATATGCAGCTTAATACCCTCATAACTATAGCTGGGTACAAACATCAGAYGGAAACGTCTACATTTCACTCAGCTGAGATGCTTTTAATTACAATCTGAATGGAAACAATGTCCAGTACAGCCACTGGTCTATAATTAGTGGAAAATATATTATCTTATTTGCAAAAAAATGGATAGGAGACTGATACAATTTCCAGTGATAAAAGTCCAAGGCAACTGTGGTTTAAATCAGTTCAGCAAAAGGATTGGTAATAGGCCTATCACCTTACCAATTTTTTACCACTGTGTTGTAATAACCCAGAGTCATTAAACATACCRAAGAGATTCCATGACTAAATTTTGCCAGCTTTCTGAAGAGCACTTRCAAAATTTTTATCCAAAAAGTTAGCAAAAAAATCTTTGAAAAGTGATATAAATGAAAACCTCTGCATCAAATAAATAAGCATTATYTGGAACTATTAAGCATTATTAATGCTCTCCTGCTGTTTCCTAAGAAYAGTTTTATCATGCAGGAGCTTCCCCCCACCCACCCCCAAATATGAATCCACCAAGTTCTTTTACAAAACTGCCAAGTCATAAAAATCAAAGTAACTTTACAGAAATTACAGACATGCTCCTTCTTCGCCTGCAGGTTATGCTGCGAAACCACAAGTTTTCATTAAACAGGATAAAAACCTCTCATTTAAACTACTTTTCTAGTAGCATATAGAAAGACTTCAAAGAATCTTGAATACTAAATCTTCAGAATCTTGAATATATTAACCCTTCAAATTTAAAAATATTAGCAAAGTTCTACACAAACATWTATAGAGCTAGATCTTACTGGTGGTACATCCGCAGCACATCATAAAGGTAATCCTTCTCTGCTTCATTGTCGATTAACAGATTGACCTGAAAACACAAAGACATTATCCTTAATGTCTGATTTAATAGCCCACAAATGTTGAACATAAGAGATTKTCACAGATTCATAAGCCATAGAGCAAAGATTTCATCAAGGAAAAAGACTTTTTTAAAGAGAAACATTTTTTTTTTCTACAGACTATTACCTCACAATGTCACACTTACAACAAGATTTTCTAAAATCACTATTACAACAATTGAACAAGGTGGTGAATACTGATATTTTCTGTATGGTAGATCTCCCCTCAGCAGTAGTACTGTTACGATAGTATCACRTTTGTCTTACCTGATAATCACTGTACTCCTCAATAAATGTCTTCAGAAACCTTTTTGGCCACTCGTTAATGTAGCACATGCTGCCACAGATAAAACGACAACACCGATATAATCTATGTCTTGTCGTCCAAACCACCGATTTCAGGAGCTCACTTATAGCATTATGCAAACTGCTACCCCTCTGTTCCTCTTTGCTCCAGCTCTTAACTGATAGACTTGCTAGTTATTCTTTCCTCCCCCACCAATAGTACCTTTACCTAAACCAGTGTCAGATTACTATGCCTGCTCGTGGATAATTACAGTGAATTAAAGCAAAAGAAAACCAAACTCGAGTTCTTACATGAGGAGTTCAATTTATATTCAGTGATAGTGAGACCCCCACTAATCTTAGTAGTAGTGAGAGGTCACATCACATTAGTTTTACATCTGGACAAGCCCCATGTCTAGGAAAACAATTTACATCTGACCTAAAGGGTAATATTACTGTGACGTGAAGACCGAGAAGCAATTTGCATACTTAAAGAAAGGCCCTTTCTTTCTAGGTTTGCAATGGTTTGTATTATGTTCTAAACTAAATACATGCTTCATATTTCTTTTGTCCCACTTGGCTCTCTGAAGCCAGCAAGCCTTCACATACCAGTGGTTTTCTATTACTTGTACCTTTCGGCTCTCTAAAGCTGGCAGGACTTTGCATACAGGTGGTTTTCTGTTACATGTCTCCTCTGGAAAAAGTCATTTTCAAAACACCTAAAGGCTGAAAAGCTACATGCAGGTCAAGACTGCTTTACAGTAACACCAGTGAGTAAACCAATTTATTCACAGAGAATTTCAAAACACAGAGGATAAAATCTGCCTGAAAACAAAATAAAATGTTTGCAATCAAAACTTCACCAGTACTGTGCACAGACTYAAGGCAAGGCAATATCTGTAAAATTAATTCCAGCATCCATTTTTCTCTTCCTTGAYAGGTAAAATACAACATACAAATCAGTTTTGGTTCTGGTACACAGAACTCGGTCCCCAGTGCTAGCTAAGATACTACATGAGCAGTGTCCCACAAAGAACATTAAAGGTTTAAGCACATCAACCCTACACAGCAAAGAGCAAAACCATCACCATCATCAGGACAAAGCAAACAGAAACAACACTTTCTTTTCCTCCTGATACGCTCACTGGTGGATACCTCCCCACCACATCTCAGAAAATGGAGGGCCACCTTTAAATTCTGCTGTTTCTTCTCACAAAGCATTCAGTCTTCCTGTTCAACTTCAGCACTTCGCATCCTCCACCAGCAGCTTCCTTATCCCTTGACAAAAACCCACCCAAATGACTTCTAATATATTCAGAATGCTACAGCTGGGTAAATTATCTGAGCCATCCCACTAATGGGTGCTCTCCCCCTGCTGCCTTCTATTTCACCAATTATCAGTGTATCATGGCCACCTGCATATCTTTCCATTTTCCTACTGCTTTACCACCTTGGGAGTGCTGTGGAGACATATACATTACCTGGGCTTACCATCAGCTTCCACAAGCTGACTCTAATTTCATAAATTCTAAAATATCTTGTCCCCCTCACTATCTTTAGGAAAAAACAAAAAAAAAAACAAACCAAAAAAACAACAAAAAAAATATCAGTGGTGACAGGGTGTAACTTGAATCACAGACGTATTTCAGTATCAATTTCCCAAGAAAATAACTGTAGAGTCATAGGACAGGTGATTTCACACCTTTTAAACCAAGAATATTAAAGAAAAAAAMCCATCTGGACAATCTGTTCTTGGTGGCCCTGAGCATGGGGGGTTGGGGCAGATGACCTCYAAGTGTCCCTTCCACCCTCAACCCTTCTGTGATAGCTCAAAGAGTCTTAATGGTAGTTGCATAGTTTACAATCCTAGAGTACAAAGGAGTTGCTTGTGCCCTATTTCTCCCTACGAAMATTGCACTGTCTTTCATAGAAATTAATAAGAAGTCATCACAAAATCTGCATTTACAATTCAAAAAAAAAAAAAAGTCTGTCAAGAAGTCTATCTAAGTTTATTCAGTGGAAGGGAAACTGTGGACAAGAAAAAGCACTTTTTGGTATAGAGAAAAGTTCAGATGACAATAATGCATTATTTTAGCACTAGGCAAATGTGTCAGGTTTCAAAGAACAGCATGAAGTCCTATGTAAGATAGACAGATTTTGAAAAACTATAGAAGGAAAGGAAGAACTGGTCAATGTGTTTGTGTACAATACATATTTTACATTGCTGTTTGGTTGACAGGGAAACTGATTTAAATGCTAAGAAAAAAGAAAATAAAGGAAGTGGCAATTAACTCAGGAAATTTAGATCCTGCAGCTGACCATCTTCACTGGTATGTCACAGGAAAAGTAAGCATCTAGGACTGTGGATGCCACAGAGGCCACTAGAAGCAGGATTATACAAAAAAAATTAAAGAAAAGACCTCTTTGAGTATCTTCTAACTCAGAAAAAGTTGTCACTCACATCTTCATYCCAGCTGTTGGCAGCAACATTGACAACACAGCTTACGTTATCGGGGTGGRGCCTGAATGATTTATGAATTATAGCAGCAATGAAAGGGAGAAGGTTTAAAGTTCAAGAYAGTAACCATCCGCCTAGAAACCAGAGTCTTTAAAGGTGTGTTGCACAACCCATTGTGGAGTTATACAGTAACAGTGAGCAAGGCAGAAATAAWGCCCTAGATGGCTATCTTCCATCACTCTGGAATATCCAGGAATATTCTTAATGTTTTTGAACTACAGTTTGACATATAGGGTTTTTTGCAGTGCCTCTGTTTCATCCTAAAAATCCTTTAGTTCATGTGTTTATTACCAGGTGACAGATACTTGTGTAAAACATTACATTACTTTACAGAAACTGGGTGTCCTAGCTGAGCAAAAAAAAAAAAAAAAAAAAAAAAAAGCCAAACCAAATCAACCAAAACCTCCTTCGAAAAACAAAGCCCCGCAAAACACTACAAGAAACTTTAAGAGAGTCCTAAATGGCTTCACAAAAACGTTTTTTACTCACGTAAACTATTTCCCCCCTCCTTTCCTTAATTAGAGCTTTTTGAGCTTCCTTCGCTCATACAATTTTGCGCTCTGCTGAGCACTTATTTAACTGGGTACATGACAAAACGCCGGTGCCAGGCAGCCCGAACCATCCCAYGTATCGAGTGCACTCGCACATGAGTGCGCACGCACAATCGCGCCGGCAATGTKAAGGTGAAGTGCAGCGGCCCGAGCCCCGTCCGGGCGCTCGCAGGGCTGAGCGGGCACCGCCAGCGCTTGGACTTCAGCACCTTCCCCGCCGCCTACCCCGAGCGGCGCAGGGTGCAGCGGGGTACCAGGCAAAAAGAAATTGTGCCAAGCCCTGGAAAAGCTCATGGGTTGGGAAACGTTCCTCTTCTCTCCCTCTGTTTCGCAGGGTTTTAACAGCCACCCCCTCCCAGGCGGCTGCCATCCGCGCCTTTCCAGGGCAGTGCAAAGTCCCCGGGCTTSTCCCTTCCTTCTCCGTGCCTCGCTGGGGCAGAGCCGTGCCCGCCCGGGGGGCTGCGCTGCCCGCAGCCTCYGCTGCTGCCCGGGAGGCGGCCCGGGCCGTCCCCGCTGCCTCACCTTGTGCCGGAACTCGCGGGCGACGCGGCGCTCCATGGTGCGGGCTGCGGCGCGGTGCCGGCGCTGCGCGGGGCGGCTGCGCGGAGAGGCCGCGCCCCGGGGCGGTGGGAGGCGCGCCCGCCGCCGCCTTCAGCACCCCGACAGCTCCGGGCACCGACAGCCGGGCACCGAGACCCTCCCTGCCACCCAAACGGCGGAGAAAGGAAAAGGAGAAGGAAGATGAACACACATCCATCGCTGAATGCGACTGCCCCCGGCCTTTCCCACCAGCAGAATGTTACTGCTTACAAATAAAGCCTCTCACATGGCTACTGTGAGAAACTGCGGAAGAATCAAACTCGGAGCGCCTGGAAAGGAAACTATTTCMGACTAATCTCTTTCATACTGTTTTGTCTTGAGCTGTTCTGCTCCCACTTGCCCTACTTTAGTACAAAATGAAAGATTTCTGCAATCAGGAGGGTCCCGAGTGGAGGACACCTGCTAACCTTAGTCTCAGCCTCCAAGCAGAATCACCTTTAATCACACAACTCCAGAGAGAGCAGGACTTACTTAAGCACAGGTAGCTTACCTGCTACTCTTTCCAACAGATGGAAACTTTTATGAATACATAGAAAGCAGTGATTAAAAAAAAAATCCCAGGCCAAATCCTTCTTGGTTTCTATTCCATTATTTCTGAGTGATAACTTTTGTAAGTTACACCAGCTCCTTTAGAAAGTGCCCTTACTCCTTTCAGAAGACGATTTTGCTATATTGGAACATTTCAACTTTATGTACCAGGTGTCAGGAATGAAAGAGGAAGGCATTTTAATCCTGCATACAAACAAATACAATTGTATTCAGAAAACAATTTTCTTTTAAAATTGTAACTATTAACATAAATCACTTTTAACTAAGTTCCAGTATTGCACAATATAAAATAGCTATTTCCTCCAACACACAGATAAAGAATTTCTTACGTGCATATGCAAAACAAAATTGAAAAGAGAAAAATAGAGACACAAAAAATTAATGCACACATTAAAAATCATATATGTCACCTTTAAATTTACATATAGACTATAACAATCGTTGACAACTATGAATCTATGACATCTACGAATTGTTTCCAGAAGTCTTTACATTAATAGATCTTTTACAAGCTCAAAGTTATTTATGTTTGAAAGAAAGCAACTGGATTTTATAATACAGATGAACTTCCCAGGRGTCAGAAACTCCTCCAAGTAGTAGACAATTGTGAAATTAACTTCACTTGTTGATGTGAAAACTGCTCTGAATCATCATGTGAAGGACACAGCATGGAAAGGATGACAAACTTGGAGGGCCGTTAGTCTACTGTCGAATGAATTCCTTGCATAAATACAAAGCAAACACATCCACAAAGCTACTCATACTCCAAAACTGGAAGCTTGATAAWCAGTGAATTTCTGAGATGGTTTTGAAATTTTCTTTGTTTCAAAAGCACCATACTAAAAGGTGTTAAAATTATGACTGTTTAGTATTTTTAGGCAATGAAATATTTCCTAGGAAGAACAATTGCATCTAAATTGGCTCTAAATTAGCTTCAATTCTCGTTTGCTTCTACTGGCATTAAGGGAGAATGAACAAAGTGAGCAGCTCATTTAGCAGCCATAGAAATACATTAAAGTGTATGTTGTATAACCTGATTCTTGTTGCTTTTATCTTTTTTTCTCTACTTCCATTAATGTAACCTGGATCAGAGAAATTGCACCAAAGCCAAGCACATGCTGCATTCAGAGCAGATGGGCTCTGCTACAGGCTGCAGCTAGCACATAATTCTAGATTTTTTTTTTGAGTTATTGGGAAAAGGCAGTGTCAAAGTTCAAGACTTTTATTTCTTTCTCTATTTCTTACTAAAGATCTTTCATTTTTCACGTTATATTCTCTCATGCACAGTCTCCCTCCAACACTTACATGAGGGAACAGAATTCTCAGTGAAAGCATCACTAGTTTTCCATCATTTCATTAGAAATGAAACACAAGAAACACAATCCACGGGGACAAATTACAAAGGCAGAAGAGAGATCTTTTTAATGACTTACTGTTAACAGACTTCCCAAAGCAGTCAGAAAAGGCCCCTTTTWATCTGAGACAGTTTCTCACCTGGTGTGGGCAGCTTCTAAAGCTTCTGTCATAAGATATGCAAACCCGAAGAATGATGGGGAGAGAGTAGCAGATGGGAAAGGGAAAATAGCAGAGGAAAGGTAACAGTGATAGGAGGAGAAAAAAGAGAAGAAATCTAGTGGAAAGAAGCAAATTTAACCACAAGTGGTGAAAAAAGAAAGAAAAAAGAAGAGAAATAAACATGGGAAAGTCTCTGCAGAGATCATGAGTGTGAATTGATATTAAAAAAGAAAAAAACTGTTATTAGAACTATGGAAACCATCCATACATGTTCGCTGCACACTGCATCCAGTGTATGTCTTATGCCTGTCATTATTCAAGTCCTGACACCTGTTTCAGTGGGGCCAATGTTCCGTGCTGAGCACGGACAAGATTTGCCCGTTCCCGGCAGAGTGGGCAGCTCCGGGCCGCGCTCGGTCCATTCTCATGCCCAGGAGCTGGGGTAGCAGCCCGGGCTCCRCTGGTCTTGCAATGGGTGCTCGGAGCGGCGGTCCCGGCTGCTGCTGCCGCCGAGACACCGGCACACGGAGCGACTCCCAAAGCCCCGAAGGGCGGAAAAGTGGAAGCGAACGTGTGGAGGCGGCCGGGTCAGCGCCCGGCACGGGCACGGGCAGGCAAGGAGAGGCGAAGGCAGAGCAGCGCCCGGACCCCGCTGTCCGGTGAGGGGCGGTGTCCGGTGGGCGCCGGGGAAGGGCCGGGCCGGGGGCGGGCGGTGGGTGCGGATAAACCCCCCGGGCGGGGCGGCCKCGGGGGCGGGATGAGCCCGGAGTGCAGGTAGCGGCCGGAGCTCCGCGGGAAGCTGCTGCCGCCGGCATGGAGACCCGGCTCCTCCTCGGGGCGCTGCTGTGCGCCTGGCTGCCCTCGGGTGAGTGTCCCGCCGGCCGGGGAACGGCGTGGGTGGGTGCGGGAGGGCGGACAGGGCAGCCGCRGCCATCGCTGACCTGCCACCTTTGCCTTCCAGCCCTGTCGCCATGGCGTGCCCGGGCGCAGCTCGCCGCCGATGGGGACCTGCTGCTCGCCAGGTAGGGGCCGGCCGGGGCACAGCGGGCCCCTTCCCCGGGGATGTGYGGCTGTGTGCGCTGCCCCTGCCCAGCTAACGCTGCTCTTTTCTCCTCTCTCAGCCCAGGCGGCACCACGGGAGCACGGAGCAGGGGCGGCCTGGCCGCGGCCGTGCAGGTGAGGGTGAGGGTGAGGGCGCGGGCCGGGCTCAGGTGGGGCGGCGGGCGGGCACCGCCCTGGAGAAACAGAGCCACCGGGATGGGCAGCTTCCAGCCGGGGAGACGCTGGGAGGAGGGCATCCACCACACTGCCATTGGGGCTCAGGAGGCTGATGACCTCCGGTGGTGCCAGGCTTCCCACAGCTGCCGCCCCGGGCGACCCTCTGAGGGGGCTGGCGGCGCGGGACAGAGGGCTGCGTATTCGGCTTGTCAGCAGGATAGTTTGCTTCTCATATCTTGCCTCGATGGATCTGTATATTGCTGTGACATTATGAGTATTTCTGGTGGCTCTTCTACCCTTGTGATGCATCAGGACTTGCCCTCGAATGTGTRTTTTATCCCAGCCACAAGGGGTGTCAATCCTGAATGAAAGCTTGGTGTTTAAGCTGCAAGAGAAGATTTTATGACTGTGTCCAGAGCTTCAGCTTGTTCGAGAAGTTGCATGTTGGACAAAGCATCCTTACTTAAGGAAAAGCTGAGCTCTGCTCTGGCTCATTAGCAGCAATCACTTTGTGGGAGCCTTTTTGCCTCTCAGTAGATGCAAACAAGCTGGCGGTATCAGGTCACTAAAGCTCAGCGCTCAGGTTTTTGGATGTGGTTTATCTTGGCAACTTGACTGTGTCACTCATGGCACGTTGCTGAAATGTAATTAGGGTGTGTGGTTCCCACTCCCTTGTTTGAGGGTGGGAAAAGGAAAGATTGCTTTGTAGTCCTTGTTTGTGGCTCCTCAGAGGGAGTCACTTTTCTTTCTGCTTTCTCCCTGCTCTTTCTGGGAAAAGCACAGCAAAGAAAAAATGTTACATAACTGCAGACAGGTAACCAAACCAGCCACCAATAATAGCAAATACTCATGGATTTAGGTTCTTCCACCAAGAATTCAAGACAGAGTAATACATTTTTGTTTCTTTCTGGACTAGCCTACTGAGCAGAAATCAGTAAGAAATACGTTTAGGAGCAAGTGAAAAGAATAAAACAAAATATATCCAAGTTTTGAGTGGAGTATGCTTTTTACTTTAGAATGTTTTTTTTTTGTAACCTTGTAGTAAGCCAGTATAAAACAATGGGCTTACTAAAATGATAGAATTACTGACAGATTGAAGAGATTTATAAGTATCTTGGTTATAGCTACTGATTTCTCTGTTCTTTCTGAAAGGAGTCTGGAATGGCAGTTTATAACACCTCACCTACAACAATGCCCTTGTCTCGGAACAGGAGAATTCACAGTATGAAATGTGGACAATCCAGTAAGTTACTTGTGTTTCTACATAAAGAGACTTCTCTTGTCCCTTATTTTTTGTATTATTTAATTGTTCTTAGGAAGAAAAAAAATCCTAAAATAGATTCTACTGGCCTTYATGTTAAGGAAGGTCTACTTTGGTCTCAGAGATCCACAGAAGCATAAAATTTTTGTCATGGGATTTCACCTAACTTTAAGTTTGCATCTGGTTCTGATTCAGTCATCAGAAAGACAGTCCCTAACTTTATTTTTTGTAATAAAGGGCTTTCAGAAGGAAAATCTGRTCTTGTAGTATGATATACCTAAAGATGTGGACTGCTGTCTAGATGCCAATAAATTGTGTTTTCAGTTCCTCTTCTGGTTTTAYGTTTGCTCAGAGGTTTTATGTTTGTTTTTGCTGAGGTAATCTACAGATGTTTTTTGTGTGTAGAATCTATGTGTCAGCAGGACAAGGTCCTGGTGGGCATTTGCTTGAGGAATGTGCACCTTCATTTTTTTTGATTCATCTTACTTTCAGAAGTGAAGTGGCCAGGCTTAGRATATCTTTGCTGAAGGGTAGAGATYGTCTGTGTTAACTCTGCAGGAGGGTCTGTGTCATGCTTGTCCTGTGCAAAGGAGAAGCGTGAGGCAAAATAATTCAGAGTAATTTTAGTTGGTGATGCAAACCCTTTGGTTTCTCTTCAGTCAGCCTGAGTGCATTGGATGTGCACCCTATAGKGAATAGCTTGCATCTGCATCCCACAGCTTTATAGCACAAAAGGCAAGACTGATGTGTGGGATGGACTCCTATTGATACAGGAGTTTAGAGAAGCACAATATTGCTCAAATAAAAACCTATTGCCTATGAATCTCGAGTATATGAAAAAATCATAGATCTATTGTGTATGATAAAATTGCTTTAGAAACATAGCACTCTATACTCAGAAAACTCTATACATCTGGTTTTGAAGGTTACACCATCTTATTTACCAAGAAGTCCTATTTATTTTTTTAAACTAAAAGGAGCTTACAAAGAGAAGATATACAGGTCATGCTTTGTTGTCCTAATAATAGTTAGTTTCCTTGGGTTTAGTTTTTGCCTCATGAAAATTTCTTTTATTGGTCTAGTAGGTTTCTGTTTTTGTTTCAGACCTTTCTCATTTTAGAAGATGCATTGTGTTGCTATTCAAATGTGCAGTAAAAACCATGCACATAAACCCTTTGCAAGACTTCTATTAAGGAGTTTTTKTCAGGCATTTATGTGCAAGTTTATTGCCACTTAAATGGGCTTAATATTTAAGAAATGGAAGAAGAAATTTACAGTGGGGGAGATGAAAATGTTTGCAATGTCTCATGCTAATTCATGGTATGAATAAGGTTCTAAAGGAGGATGTAGTTCTGATAGCAAGAATTAGGTTTTATTGCTCTCTGTAGATGTAATAGTTCAACTTTTTATTTTCTTTCTAAGTTTTATTTCTGTAAGGTAAAAATATTCCGTATGGGTTTTCCATTTCTGATTGTACTGGTTTTGGAAAGATTGTACTGGTTTTGGAAAGACCATGTTGTTAAAGGCATGCCTTAAAAATTGTTAATGACTGCTATACTTGAAGGCAAATAAACCCAGCATTATTATAGTCTTTTAAACAGTGGAATACTTAGGCTGGGAAGTTTCCTTTTTAAATTCCAGTAAAGTGTGTGGCAAATGGAATTTATTGCTGTCTGTGTGGGAAAGATACATTAAAAAAAAACCAAAAAGAATAGCTTAATCTGTTTTGTACAATTCTCTAAATACTTCAGATWATAGTTTTCATCTTCATCTCTGCAATTTAAAGAGAGATGCAAGCTGCTATAACTCTGCCTRTGGAGTGGGATTTGCAAACATCTGAGGATATATGAAATATCAAAACTTTTTTTTGTTTAAAGAACCTGAGCAAATAGAAACCCAAATCAATGACAAAAAAGCCCAGACCAAAACAGCAAGGTAGACTGTCAGCTGCTTTCTCTACTTCAGCAATGTTTCTAAGAAAATTATTCTTTGAAGTACTTAAAAACCTGTGATTATAATGAACTTGTATTTCATCCTATGGTCAATTCTTGCTGCAGTACCATTTTCCTTGCATTCTGTAACTCCATAAAGATAAACCAATACATTTTATATAGAGTGAAYGCATGAATTTTGCAAGAGATCTTTTTACCTTTGTTTTGTATTAGGCAACTAAAAGCATTTCAGAAAGTGATGTCATGTCTTAATTTGTGGAACAAAAAAGTTGATACAGCACAAGCAACTGCCAAGATATAAGTTCTGTGTTAATTTCCAGTAGCCAGCCAGGGAACATTGGATTTGGAACGTTGATCAGAATAACTGAAGAAATTAACATGCCTTCACATAGGTGTTAAACTTTTCCTTCCACACAAATCCTTCTCATGTAAAATTTAAAAAATAAAGCCAAACAAATGTAAAAAAAACCAAACAGGTAACTCCTGAGCTAAAGCATATTAAGAATGTGGGACAGGCAAACCAGATTTCTTCAGCAGCATTCAAGCTAGTGCTGAGAATTTCCAGCATTCTAAAAACTAGAAGTTCTCCTGTGTTGAAATGCTGTAGCAGGCGTGAATCACTGTTGTCACAGAAGGTACTTGTCTCTTACAAAGTGTGCTTGAGAACTGGTTTGGAGTGGTGTACCAGGGTAGAAAATAGGCAGCAAATTGGAAAGTCCTTGGAATTGAAGGCTTAAAATTACATCCTACTCATTCTCCTCAGCATCCCAAAGAGAAAACTTTCACATCCTAGTGTGATGAGGTTCTTGGCCCTGGGCTGTATTGCATCCTGCTGAAGCCCGTATTCCAGGCAAAACCTGTGCCACTGCAAGCAGGTGCCTTCAAGGACTGTGAACTTGAAGAGTAAGAAATAATACAAAAAATAATTTTTGTATTAATTCTCTCATAGCCGAAGGAACATCTGAAAGCTTGCACCTAGAGAAAGTGTGCAATGGAAATTATTCAGAGTAACAAAATACAAGATTTAAGGATGTTGATAGCAATAATTTAAATATTCAATTTTAATCATACCATCTACATTTTATGCATAGTTTTAATCTATTTTAAATTCTTGCAGATTCTTATCCTGATCTGTTTTGTTTTTCACCTTTCCATTAAGGAATAAAATCTGTTGATTTTTAAATAATTGCTCATTGTAGTACTTTAATTACCTTCAGCCTCTTCAACTGAATTACTCTTCAACTTTTGCAGAGCTTTTTAAAAATACATAATTTTTAAAGAATACTGAAAGATGTAATTACTGTCTATTTCTGCAAATGGCTCTAATGAGTCCTGAAAATATTTGTATATAAGTTGATATATAGGCAGAAGCATAAGAGCTGAGGGCGTGGCTGGATCTTGTATCTACCTTGCTTAAGTAAAACTTTAGTACTCTAAATTAATCTTTCATTCTTAAAMTTCTCTGTCCCAGTGAATCTGGTAATGAATATTCTGAAAGAAATCRCAGGTTTTTTTTCAGGTTGTGTCTTAAATAGTTGCAAAAATAATAGCACTAGAAAGTACTTATTGTTTTATTGTAAAAATACTTACAGGAAGGTACCCATCAGGCACAAATCTTCCAGAATTAATATTGTACTGGTGATAATGGTGTATTGCAGTGAGGTCAAACCTGAGCTCGAGCATTTGTATTCACATAACAGGTAAAGCAAAAATTGAGTATTACGACGTTTGTAATACATATGTATGATAATCTCAGTAGTCAGATGTGTTCTTGAACGAAAGTGAAAAGGCTTTAATTTATATATCTCTTTGATTTAGAATCTTTTGTGTGGAATACATAGACAAGATTTCTTTGCAGCTGCCTCCTTGTACTGCAAGAGGAGAGCGCTTCTTTAGTGACCGTATCTTGCTTCATGCTGAAGGGCTCTGTGCTGGATAAATGACTTATTTTATTCCTAATGAGCGTCTTGGATCAGAAGACCAAAGCTTCCACAGGGCAGTGCTGTGCAGAGCCCCTTGCAATGATGTGCGAACAGGCTCGATGACAGTCACTCGTTTTCAAAGGCGGTGATAAATAATGGGCTCGAGCTTCTGCTGCTGCTTAAGGGACTAAAATAGTCCTGTCYATGGGGCTGCAGCCTTCTCAGTAATTACCAGGGGGTTAGAGCGTTTAAGCAGTGAGAACAGCATAGAAGAATTCAGACCTGTGTTACAGGGTGATCCCAAGTCTTCACCCTATTCAGTAAAGAAGGAATTTGAGGCTGGCTGCTTCATCACAGCAATGGTCGTGTTATCAGGGTGATCAGCAGGTTGTAGTGGYAACACTGGTTAGAAATCCCATTATTATTTATGTGGGTCAAACCACATTACTTYAGGTCTACCATTTTCTGCTAAAAAGTCTCACCAGTTTTCAGTTTCGGATTCCAACTCACCTGGAATAATGTCAAAGGGGAAAGGGGAGCTGAGGTATTTTGAATAGATGTCGCTTTCAGTTAAATGAAAAGCACAATATTCTTCCGTAACTTTTCCTGATTTTAATTTGTAGCTAGTCTTGATGTCTTTGTCCTTTCTGCAAGCATTAAAATGTTTCTTACATTTCTAGGGGAGATGCAAACTTTTGGTGTGGTTGTATGGGTTTGTTATTTAGAAAGCTCATACCCCTTTAAAGACAAAGTTTAGAATTAACCCCTTGTTACMTTATATTTATTCTGGATGTAATTCTGTGTTGATGGAGCAGAATTTTATTATAAAGGAGGCCACTTTTACAGCATTAGGAGCACTAAATGTGATCTGAAACAGTGTTACTTTCCTCATTACCTGCTTAAGAATGACTAATRTTTGCTCACGGAGCTGTTCTATGCAGCGTAAGGAAAGACAGTGATGTAGAAAGGAATCTAAACGAATGCAACTGCTAAAATGATCATGTTTTCTTAGAATCTTGCACACACACAAGAGAACTTCATAAAGAAGAAAATGCTCATGATTGAGTAATTTGATTTTGGATTCAGATTTCAYTAACACCCTTTCTCTCTAAAGGAGAGCCAGGCAGATTCTTCCCAGTGACAGCAAGGGTCCCCAGGTCAGCTGACTGTTTGCACAATCTGAACAAACATGGCTTGAAGCAGGTTACCTGAGCCATGCTTAGAGTGGAATCATTCAACCCGAAACATCAAAAGGGGGCTAACTTCCTCTACAGCTCAGAGGAACATGACTTGCAGCCTAATTGCACATTTTTGTAACTGAACAGACACCAGGGCATAATCTTAGAGAAGCAAAGAACAGAGACCAGGGCTCTGGTTACACAGGTCTCACAACACTCAAGATGAAAGAGATCAATGTCTGCCTCTCTTGACAAGAGGAACAGGCTTTTGCATTATTGACAAGATTGGTCGCTGTGAGTGTGTAAATGAGATGGCTCAGTCAGTCAGTGTAAGTAGGAACCTTTCTGCACCGTGCTTGCATTATTTTTTACTGACTTCATGCTGACCAGGCAGGAAAAAGAGCTGGATAGCTGGGCTAGCAGGCAAAGAAGCATTGCCTTTGGCTTTGTCCACCTGCCCTGTTCTTTTGAGCATGGTCTCTTGGTCTCTTTTTGTTATTTATTTTTTTTTTTTTTTTTTTTTTTTTTTTTTTTTTTTTTTTTTTTTTTTTTTTTTTATTTTTGGTAGAGGGTGGGAGAATGCTTGTTGGAAACAAAGGAATCAAAATTAATTGTTTGGATATTTTGAAAATCTTCAAATAAGTGCTTAGTATTTATAATGGGATTGCAAATAGAAATGGCAATGCCTAACATTGCATTGAAGACGTAAAGTCTTCAAATTGCAAGGGAGCAAGTTTAGATTAGATATTAATAAGAAATYCTTTACTGTGAAGGTGATGAGACACTGGAACAGGTTGCCCATCTTTGGAAGTGTTCAAGGCCAGATGGGAAGGGACTTTGAGAGTCCTTATCTAGTGGAGTTGGAATGAGATGATACTTAAGGTCCCTCCCGACCCAAACCATTCTATGATTATTTTTAAAGAATTACATGTTTGTAAAGATAGAAGAAGGCCAAGCCTTCACTTTGTCTCTTCCTGAAATGGTTTCTTCTGAGCAAATGGTCTGCTTGTCTGCAAAAAATGCCATCTCTGTGTGTTTTAAAGTACAAAAACTATTGTGATTGCATAATAGTCATTATTAAAATTAAAATCCTTTCCTAAACAGACTTTATAGGAGCAAATATTAGCAAAATAAGTGAATGGATCACAATTGTTAAAAAAATCTAATCACAAAGTTTAAATTTAGTAACAGGAAACTTTTTTCCTTGTGCACATCTCTTTTTAGACTGTGAAAACTCTTGTTGTATTTTGATAGAGATCTTCCCAGGGAAAATATAAATTAAAAAATTATTTTAAAATTATTTAAGAAATTTAAAAAACCAGCCTCCCCCAAGACAAACCTGTCATTAAAAGTCAGGGATCAGGATGTTTATGGTGTTTGTGGTTGGTGTAGTTGAAGGCTGTAAGATAGAAGGAGGGTAGGCAGGTAATGATACATAGCCGGCATCTGAACATTTGCATTTCTGGCAGGATGAGAGYAGACTGCCTTAGAACTTATCCACAGTGTGTCACTTATTTGTGGATATAGGAGCTGCCCTTTGTTGTGGTACAGTATTTGCTAATTTCCTCTGTTCTTTGCTTAGGGGACTAAAAACACGTCAGACTAACAGATGTCACAGATATTTTGATTTGCCTTCCCTAAATGTGCAATAGATTTATTAATCTGGCTGTGTAACTTGAGGTGAACYTTTCCTAGTGTGTTTCCTTCTTGTGGAGCCAGGTGGATTGTCCAGGACACTTTAATGTTAAGTTAGCAACGTCTGTCATTCTCAGAGTTGCATTCTGTGAAATAACTGGGTCTTAAGAAAGAAAATTATCATAATTTATTTTTAACATGCCTTGTTTTTTCCCACTCAGATTCATGTTTTAATGGAGGTGAGTGTGTCTACAGAGAGCTGTGCAACTGCAGTCGATTTAATGCCACAGGACCAAGGTGTCAGACAGGTGTGTAAAGACAAAGATCTGGCTGGGTTTCTGGGATTGTATTCGTCTTCCCGCAGCTACAGTGACTACTTTGTGCATAAAGGTTCCCCTCATGCTGTAGTATTTTCTCCCTCCTTTCCTTTATGTCATTTTATTTYGCAGCATGCCACATGCATTACCCCCTCTCAACAACTGTATCAAAAAACTAACACTGTGTTTCAAGTGACTCTCCTTTTGTTAGTGCACAACACAGGTGCTGAAAGAGATCACWTATGCAGGACATGGGGCCAATACAATTTTGAAACTTTTGATGGACTTTATTATTACTTCTCTGGGAAATCCACATATGCCCTTGTGAGACATACTGAATTAGATGAACAGAGCTTTTCCATACAGGTAGGGAATGGTATTTCTAGGTTCCTTTGAACTGTTGTTGAACATGCTAATGATGTGAATTATTTTAAGGGTTAAAAATAGCTTCAGATGATAGTGTGGGGCTGTAGAATGTAATCTAGATCTGATTTTAATGTGATGTGGGTTACCAGTTACCATAACGTAAAATATAAACAGCTGGAATAAGACTGATGCATGTCCTTCCAAACCCTGCTTTGTTCACTCAAACCCATGAAAAAAACACTCCATGCCTATGTAAACACGGCTCAGTTTTTCCCACAAGAGGGGGACCAAGCTTCTTGTTCCCATGCTGAGTGCAGATTTGGGGGTATTAGTTGTGTTACATATGAATTACAAAGGATTTGATTAAAACCTTGTATTTGACACTAGTGATTTTATTTGGCAGGTGAATAATGATCCTGAATGCCATTCTTCTCCTTATTCCTGCAAAAGGTCCATTAGTTTATTCTTTTCTGGAGATGACCAGATAAAGATGAGCAGTGAAGTCACCTACAAAGGATTTGGGTAATAACAGTCATGTTTTTAATGCTGTAGCTATATTGGAATTAATATTATGGTGCCATTTTGATAAAAGAGATGTGATGTGATGAACTTATTTCTTGGTAGCTTGAAAAAGCATCCAGACCACAGCTGCAATAATTACTCCCCATTTACAGGGTAGTGTCTGAGGAAGGTGATACCTAAATTACTGATATCTAGAATTAAGTTTAGTCATTGGTATCTGTGATTTTTGCTATTATTTGCAATTCATCTGGTTTAGTGGAGTTACATCAGGGATGTCCAGTTGTATGAGGAAGTCATTACATCGGCAGGTAATTTATTTTCAATGGTTACTTTTTCCGACGTGAYGTTATGTTTGGTTCTGTGTCATTCCAGAGTACAACTACCTTATGTTATTGGAAACTTACACATCCAGAAGCTGGCTGGGTACTTCCTAGTCAGGCACCAGTATGCCTTTACTCTGGCTTGGGATGGTACATCTGCAGTGTACATCAAAATGGCACCAGAGTACCTGGGCAAAACCCGCGGGCTGTGTGGAAACAACAATGCTATCCTGCAGGATGAYCTGGAAACTAGTTATGGTGGGTATTTAAGATACTTCATGTTGTGTAATGTGGTGGTTTAGCTTTTCTTTCAGGTGAAATAAATGTTACTTTGCTTAGTTTTTAGTTGTAATGCTGATTGAATTTAGGATGGGCAACCCTTGAAATGGTTARTTATGATATGGAAATGTTTCTGCTAAATCATAATTACAGAAGAGGACCAATTTCGATATAGATGGGGCTCTAGGGAGGAGGTTAATAAAGCTGTATGACTCAATTACTTTCAGTGGTATTTGTACTAGAGTTTCCCAGGACCTCAGAGGTATAATCTGATTTTAAATGTTCACCACCCTTTTAGAAATTTTCTACCCTGTGGAAGCCTGAATATTGCTATTGGAAATAAAACAATAATCAGTAAATCAAATCAATAAAAACTATCAAATCCTGTTTAATCCAGCATTTCATTTGTGCTACCACTTTCAGAATTAACCAGTGATCCCTTAATGTCAACTTCAGACACTTCCAAGCATCTTGGCTTTCAGTAAATAGTGAGGGAAGACATCTSTGAAATGAATAAGAAAAAAAACAAACCAGGGAATAAGATCAGGTCCCCTAAGAAATGTCTCAAGTTAGGCCATAAAAACTTCTGGAAATCATCGCTTTGGACTGTTTAACTGTTGGCTCCTCTATTTTTACTTGAGGATATTTCTGCAGAGCACTATTTCAAAGCTCAGAGTGAATGTGATTTCCTCTGTTGCTTATGCATTCCACTCAGTTTCAGACAGCACCAGCCCTGCACTGTTAACAGACATTACCAACCTGAACCCTTTGTTCATGAAATCAAATTGTATACATGAATACCAAGATCATTTGCCCTGATACTTTCCTCTCTCCTYGGACCTTTTTTGGTGTCTCAGTCCCTTAAAGCTCCGTTTGCAGCCTGAATCAATTAACTGTGTGTGAGCTTTGCCCAGTTATCCTGGGGAGCAGTAGTGATGAAGATGTGGCAAGATATGAATCTATGGGTGATCCAAGCGATAATCAATGTCACCACGTGTCCATAATGGGTAAAATTAATGATGGATTAGCTAGTTTATTAACCCTAATATGGGCATTTCTACTGGAATGAAACGGTCACACCTGTATTTGGCTAGTTCAGACAACCATTTTATACTATTGCAGTGACCCAGGAATGCCTTACACTTCTTGGGTTTTAGACTGCCTGGTGGGAGTTTCATATAGAGTAACAAAATAGACCTATGTATGTACGGTTTATTAGAGCTTTTCTTTCCTTTAGTCCATTGATGGACTAAAGCAGGCACAGTCTTTCTCCTTTAAAATCCATCCTTGCCAGATTTCCTGAACAAGTTGCTTTYTGCCATCCTAAAGCTAATTTCTGTAATTCTTTTCAAGTATTTAAATAATTCAAATAGTATTTTTTGCTTCTGGAAAGGACCAGATTGATTTTAGCTGATTCACTTAGAATAGTAGCAAGAGTTAGGTGTTCTCTTCTTGATGTGCTTCCATTGTTGAAGTGATTTCCTGGAAAATCCTATGGAAACACAATGACTTGSAAGAACAACAGTGTGACTGCTGTGTGTCTCTTGCCTAGGAAAACTGACGGACGATGTAACAGAATTCGTAGAGAGCTGGCAGGAAAATCCTCCACAAGGGACACCCAACTGGGATAAATTTCTTCTCAATGAACCACCATGCCTGACACAAAGCCATGAATCTCTGCAGGTTTGGATCAACACAAAAGGATTATTGACATAGTTGGTGATTCTAACTGGAGCAAGAACATGACTTAATTTGAATGTTCAATGAATAATTTGACAAATTTAAGCTTTGAAGAAGACTGGAAATATTCTTAGCTCTTTTTTTTGGAGAGATTAATTAAAATGCTTATTGGAGCAGATCTTCCTTTATCTTCTAATTAATCACTCCCTCTCCCCCTCTTTTTTTCTCTGTTTAATTCTTGATCTTTTCAAATATTGTACTGTCTGCATAGCAGCCAATGGAAGTGTTTGACTATGAAGCTAAATGAGTAAAAAGTTGTAAAATAGAGGGATGTTCTAGAACTAGTACCCATTATTTCCCTTGGGAAGGATAGAAAGAAGAAGGGAAGCAAAACAGAGTCAGAACACAGTTCATTTGCCAGTGTTTAAAAAAAGAATTGTTGTTGCTTTTTTCCATGACATTGAAGTCAATTTTTCCTTTTAATTAATGTTTTCAGGATATAACCCTTAAATTAAGTGTTTTGAAATCAAAGCTGATACCAGGCACAGTTTATTTCTGTTGTCTTTTACTGTGTAATTTAATTAAAATGAAGTCTTTTTCMGGTTGTCTAGGCTTAGTTGCAAAGTTATCTGTGCCCTTTTTGGGGAAGGGACATATTTTGCTACCACTGGTATTACCTTGGATAAAAGATTTAATGTTATGGAAACTCTGGCATGGAGAGCAATATATTGCTAAACACTGCTTCTAGTTGGTGAGAGGAAAGTGATTCCTAGTCACAGACAGATGTCTGTTCTGATTTTCCACAGCATTCTATTTTATTCTGCTAATGTTTATTTTTGCAAATCTCATTACAACAGCTGCCTCTTTCATTTCAGAGGGCATATGCTCTGTGTGATATCCTGTTACATCCCCCATTTAAACAATGTCATGAGTATGTGAGTCCTCTTTCTTTTATGGCAAGCTGCACAAATGATCTCTGCATGTAAGTGAATGTTTCTGGCTCATTCCAAAGCTGTTATAAAGCACCGATGGTCCCTCTATCATGAGTATGAATTGTAAATGTTAATAGAACTGATTTGTGTCTCTTTCTGCATGTTAGTTTTTATCTAACACTGTTTTATTACCTTGCTTTTGTCACTTGTTCCAGTTCTACTGCTGTGAAATGCTGTGGAGCTTTTCCTTTTCTGTGGTATAAGGATGGCCCAGATATTTTCATAAGTTTTAATTTATCTCCCTWGAATATGTCATCTGTTTTCATTCTGAGTGTGCAGCATCCTTAGTAAGGTGCTTTCAGAATTCTAAAGCCTTTTTACTCAAAGGAAAACTCAGAGTGAAAACTTCAGTTTGGCTTCTGCAAGCTGTATGATAATCAGTTGAGAAGAGGAATTTAATTACTACTTGAACTTACCCTGACATTTCATAACCTGCTACACTGCTGATTCAAGCTGTTTTGACTAGTGAATTAAAAATTAAAGGCAGGTCTGAAGGTAATTTCCATTTCTTATACTCCAGTGGCTCGCTGGTGGAAATGTTACATTCCTTCTTGTGAGTTTTCTGCAGGATGTTTTTCCTTCTGTAAAAGTCAAGGCCTTTATAAAAACCTCATTTTACTGCKGTATTTCTAGCTTTTGTGGATTTATTCAGGAAAATAGTGTCAAGTCTCAAATGTATTGATGTTTATATTGATGTCCTCTCCCAAGTGTGGCATAAAGGTTTTTTTTTCTTTTGAGACTTTTAACCTAGTCCAATAATATAGCACTTTCGAAGATTATAAAGCRGATCCAAACAGAGTGATTGAATGCAATGCAGAAGCATTCATGAGGTTGTGACTGCATGTCTGATTGTAACTAGAAAATAATATGTCACTTTTTATTTGTGTAAGGTCAGCAGTTGATAATGCTACTTGGTGTCGAGCGCTGACTGAGTACGCCAGAGCATGTGCCCAAGCAGGAAAGCCGCTCCATGGATGGCGTGTGCCCTTCCAGCAGTGTGGTAATTCCCCTACTCTTGTACTTGGAAATGCTCTTGGTCATTGTATTTAAAAAGGGTGMTTTTTATGCTCTTTAGAAAGAGAAATGGAATCTCTCTTTAAAATGTGCATTTTTTGCTGAATTTATTTAAAGCACTAAGCTTATTGCAATGTGGTTATTTAAGGTAATTAACCATTTTTATTTTCACGGAGGTACTTTTTCAAATATTGTCAATGTCTTCATGGATTTGTGATAAAGTATGTGTCCAGAGTGTTAAAAACAAAATTAAATTTCATTTTCATAAGACTTCATCTTACAAATCACATAAAGTAAGTTTAAAAGAAGTAATCTAATTTGTTCACCTGTCTGGAACACAGGACAAAGCTGTTTATTCATCCATGACAGAAGATTTCCCCTGTGGTTCCCAAAAAATCTCTGTTAATGGGTTAATCATCACTAATTCTGGTGATGRTCTGAGTATCTAAATAACTCTGCTGTGAGGAAGTGTAATTTAATATTATTCCTTCTAAAAGCATCTTTAATAGAGAAAATGTGAATATATATGAATATGCATCAATTCTCTGGGTGTTATGAAAGCCATTATTTTAGAGAACGTTTACCTAGAGAACAGGTACTTSGTTGGCTTGCCAGAAAATAAATACCTGAAGGAAACATGGAGTCCATTTAATAAGCACTGTGACAGCAGCACGACACCTTTTCATTTCCCTGCCTGTTTTTGTTTCAGTCATTGCCTGTGCTGAACCCTTGACCTAYAATGAGTGCATCAACTGCTGCCCTRTTTCGTGTCACCAGCAATCGCGGTGCATTGGCAGTGAGCTTCACTGCATYGATGGGTGCTACTGTCCCGATGGTGAGTTTGGCTTCTCAAAACCATATTTGATTCCATAAAATTTGCAGTTTCTTCCYGAAGTTTAGATCCCTATATGACCTGACTAGATCAAAGAATTCCCAGGAGCTCATTATAAACCAAGTGCCAACAGAGTGTGGATGGATAACTGAYCTTGTTAGAGGTCAGTTACCTCTGACCTCTACATGACAAGAGCCTTTTCCTCCCTATAAAATGTAGGAATAAATTTCATCACAGATCCACATTCTAGCTGTAGAGCTACACTGTTTGAGTGAGAAATGGGGCTTGCTCTGTTGTTACAGGGSAGCCATCCCCCTGACCATGGTGATTGCTGTTTGGTTTTTATGGGTGTTGGGAGGATGATTTTGGTGGCTTGGGGCTTTTTTGTTTTATTTTTTATTCCTGGTTAGKGTGCTTAGGAGAGCTCAAAAATATGACATAAACAAAGCTCATTCATGGGACCACAAACTGGTTTTGATAGTGAGGTTCTTAGACTGGATGATTGTGGTAAGTGAGGTATTTACCAGCGTGACCTATAGGGCAAAAATTTGCCTTCTTCACCAAAACAGATGTTGATATCCAGTTTTCCCCTAGTTATTGGCTTCTCTTGGGTACGAAATTCAGTGTAAGAGATGACAGTTGTGCCGTGGATCTTCAAGTCCTGCCTCTTATATGTAGTGATTGTTTATAAGTTTAATTTTATTTGTTATAAATTTTGCCTTTRTGGATTAGTAAAGCCTTTTTTATTTCTGTTTCTCTGATAAGAAAAAAAGAATTATACTAATAACAAGAAAAAAAAAGATCAGTAAAATAAGGACCATAGAGGCAAAGATTTGTAAATGTGTTACAAAATAAAGTACTCAAAGCAACATGGCGTCTATATTTGGTGGTGTTATTTTGTGTGTGTGTGTGGTTTCCTCTCCCCTTCACCTGGTATTAAATATTTGTTATTCACACTATGTTTAGTGTATCTCAAGAAATTTAGTGACTTGATCCATTCAATAAGATTTATTTAATATCATTCAAATGCACCTTTTTTGTGAAAATGACTAACAAATAGTACGAAGTTTTATCTTCGTATATGACCATTTGTGTTGCTCTTRAATAAACATGTTAATGCTCTTCCAGCCATTTCTATGGATGTTTCACTTTTCTTCCTGTTATTTTACTTCTTCTAGGCTTGATTTCTGAAAATGGATCATGTGTCAAGCCTAAGGACTGTCCTTGTGACTACCATGGAAGTTCCTTCGAAATGGGCTCAGTGGTTTATGAAGAGTGTAATAACTGGTTAGTAATTTTTTGTCTTATACTGTGGACCAAATCCTTTAATGATCATAACAAACAGCTTCTTCAAGGTCTATTTCAGTCAGAAATTTGATAAACTTCTTAAGTACTCACTGTTTCTACATGTAAAACCTGTTGTTTCATATACATTTTACAATTAAGAAAAAGATAAACTCAAGCTATTTATTAATGTGGGAGAAGAGCAAACGACGAATATTGCAGAGAATACTGTAATATGTAGTGCTGGTTTTCACTTTGAACTCTCTATACAAATAACAATAATCTGGAATTCCAAGTCTTAACAGGAAAACTACTTCGATTTTGTCTCCTGTTTGTATTGTCTCACTTGGTCATAGAGAATCTAATGTGATTGACTCTAGCTGCTGTTTTGAAATTTTCAAGTTAATTTTATAAATCAGAAAGAAAAATGTATCAGAAGAGAGTGCCTTTTATTGGATCACCTTAATTGAAAAAAATGGATGAGCTTGCAGATGTGCAATTTTTTTTTCCACAGCAGTTCTATCTTTAAAAGTCATAAGATTCAAATTGATGATGTTTATTCTTCTGAATATTACTAATCCTTAACTTTTATAGTGGTTACTAAGGAGTTAAAAAGAAATGAAAGTGGTGCTGGATTCATGGATGAAATTTCATATGATCGTGTTGTCATGACAAGTTTCCAGGCATTCTGAAGACTGTGATAACTGTTGTACCCTTTTGTAAGAGTCAGAGAGTCTTACAGAATGTAAGAGAAGGAATCCAGAAAGAACAATTGAGGGACAGTTGTACATAATTCACAAAATAAAAATATGAAAACTTTTTGTTTTGATTTCAGCACCTGCATTGGAGGAAAGTGGGTCTGTACAAATCTTACATGTCCAGGTATGTGAAAGCCTTGAATACTTAACTGTTCGGTAACTCAMTTTTTACTTTAAATAAAATATTACTTTGAGATCTTAGTATGATAATTCACTATGTAATTTGCATTTTTATTTCTATCTACACACTCAGTAGATTAAATATTAAATATTAAATTGGTCKGGCTTATCAGTTAACTGTATTAATGCTTCTAAAAACCAGTTTTAAAAGCTACAAATTCAATTCCCATAATGTAAGGATGACCCACACTGTTGCCTCCTTTTGGGGGAAGAGCTGTTTGATTATCTTGGCCTAGCATTAGGTAGGAAGTCCATAACAAAAAGCAAGGATAAATTTCAGTTCCTAACCGTGTTCCTCATACCTGGTTGTAACAGGAATACAATTTTATAAATTACAGAATGTATCAGAGTGTATGAACTCTCCAGCAGTAATAACTGTGGAGAGTATGTTGTCTTTACCTCATACTTACATGAATTATTTATGATGTTTGTCAGCTGAATGCTCAGTTTCAGGAGACACCCATTTCATGACCTTTGATGGGCGCAAATACACTTTCCAGGCTACCTGCCAATACATTCTGGCAAAGAGCCGCACATCTGGAATGTTTACCGTATCTCTGCAAAATGCTCCTTGTGGACAGGTAAGACTTGCAACCTTCTCATGATGTTTAAATCCTGGAAGGTCTACTAATTGAGAGGAAAAAAGTRTTTAAAAAAAAGAAAGCTATAAGCCTGTGCATGTGTATAGCTGATACTGAGGATGCTATTAAAGATTATTCTAAGGGTTTATATTTGAGTTTYTGATGCTATTCACAGGGGTCACCAAATATTTTGTCTGCCTTATGTCCAAGAGCCATTCTCTTTCCTTTGTATTATATGTGGAGCATATATCACAAARCTATGTGTGATGCATGGAACACTGGTAAGGTTTTTGACTAGAGATTTTTAATTTTGCCACAATCTTGATAGGCCTTACAATTTTCAGGAAGGGAAATCAAGTCAGAAAAGATCTTATACACAGTTGACGTGGGAAGTGTAGTTGATTGAGTTGAACTATTTTCTGGAATCAGACTTTTCTCACTGTCTGAGTTCTACATATGCATGTAAGGGCAGGATTTGGCCCACATTTATATTACAGTCATGATGCTGCTTGATGCTGGACTCGTAGTAGGAGAAAGCTTTTCTGTCTTGGCCAGATTTATGTTCTGTTTCCAATGGCCTTCTGTARTAATTTTTACTGAGAAGCAATGGTATAGGTATTTAAAATTTATGTAACTTTAAATATGACTTTGCTGTAATTCTAGACAATTTATATATTTTAGGCCATACATGTATTACATAATTAATATAAAATCAAATTTAGCAACATTGATTTGTACTTCTCTGGAGGCAACCACATTAGTTTTCTCTTGTGTTCTAAACAAATGTATGATTCTGTAAGTCCTTTTACATTAATGATTGCAATCACTCTTCTCTGAAGTTTCTGTTGTTCTTGCACTTGCGATTTCCTTGGGGAAAAGAAATGTTTATATAAGTCGTCATGCTACATTTTCTAAAGGCATATTTCAGTAGTTGTTTTCTATTTCTGCATTTCAATCTMCTCCTCTGGATGACAGAAAATACTTTTAAGAAGGAAATGATACTAAACTTGCAAGTTCATTATTATAGCAATTATTTATTTGCCATCCASGTAAAAGATAGGAGACTGAGTGCAGTGCCCCCTTATCAGTGATAAAAGTTGAGAGGTAAGAAAAACATCTTCACTAGATAGGGACCAAACATTTTTTGAAACTTGATGAGCCACAAATAAATGGRGAAGTGTAGCAGGATGCCAGATGAGACGAGATGTGTTAGAAGGTCTAGAAGTAGCCACAGTTGAAAAAGTGGATTCCTGGGTTGAAAATACGATTGTTGTATAATGCTCTRATAGCCTTTAGCTCATTGAGATAGAAGTGTTGCAATGTGGGCTGTGAAATTAATTCTTGGCAAGGACATGCACATTTTAAAAAACTTCTACGCTTTAACCTGTGTGTGCATTATTCTTTGGGTTGGGAAGCCTGGTGATCCTGCTAGTATTTTGGGTATATAGCAAGATTGGGGCTGTTTCAAGATGAATTTGATTGTTGTTGCAATTCCCACTTCAAGTGCATATTTGAGTTAGCTTGATTTTTGTTTTAAGAAATTGGGCTGGCTTCGTACTGTGCAAACCTTAAATGAGTGGATTAAGTTAGTATCATCTCAAGGAAAAATAAAAAGAGTAGCTGTGACACAAAGCAGAAGCACAGGTATACATCTATTCAGTGACAGTTGTAGAATTTTTCTGAGTCTGAGAAGCTTGAGAAAGGTGGCTGTGTATAGTATAGCTGTACTGGATCATGGAAGAAAAGCAAAGAAAATCCCCAAAGAAATGGTCTAGGCAACTTTTCTCTCAAATGAGAGTTGAGGCCTAATTGGCTTCTTGCAGGAGCTCACAGCACAGTACCTTTGAGCCTGACCGGTCAAAAATCCCAACAGTGGACAAGAGAGCAAATATCTGCTGTGGTAATGCTCATGGTATGCATGTGGCCYCATTCCTTTGTATTAGGGAAACACTTAGCTCTGTCCAAACTAGACAGAATTGTGCTTTTTTGGGTTAATTGTTGCAGTTACTTTTTGTTGGGGAGATAACAACATGAAGAGGCTTTCTGCAGCACTGATGAGACTGCAATGTGCCTTGCATAGACTCTTGCCGCTTTCTTCAGCCTGACTCAGTGACTTTGCTTAATGAGTCTCTGTGCCAGGTGGTTTGTAGGTGAAAAAACCCAGATTCTTCTTGGTTGAAATATGTTGGGCTTCATACATCCCCAAGCCTTTACCTAAGGTGGCYTGATCAGTCCCTAACAGGTAGATATTTTGTAGAGSTTTGAGTGAAGCATTCTGRATGTTAAGGATCAGGTGGGTGACMAGAGGGTTATGGGATATGCCTCAGRGCTACRTGCTGCTACTTTAATTATTGGTGTTGGAGTGGTAAGAGGGTAGTGAGAACAGTTTGTGTGGTATAATGCAAGAATGTGGGGCTTCAGTGCAGCTATTCAAGTGTCTAATTATCAACCAGCTGGTACCACTTGGCAGAAGGGCTGCTTTTCAGTTCCCCAGGCACCCTCCATTATCTTTTTTTCCCATTTGTAAAAATTAATGAATTGAAATGGGAAGCTAAAAGATTTGTAATGTGGAATCTCATATTTCTTGATGGTTTGAGATTTTATGTGCTTCTTTAAAAAAGCGTTATCACTCCMATCTCATTCTAGCAGGCTGAAAAATGTGGAAAGAAAATACCTGGGGAGATTTTAGCTTTCTGAATCACAAAGAATCCAGTCATCCTGAGCCTTAGAGTTGGTGACATAAACAGTCATCAGGCAACAAGTTATTTCAAAACGATGTGAAATTTCGTTTAAGCACTTTCTGGAAGGAGAATCAGTCAAGTGATCAGCACAGCTTAACCTTATCTGAGTTTCAGGTGACAGCCTCATTGGCTTTGTAGTTTGTATGATGAGAAGGTCTTCTGAATATAGTTTTGTTGCTTTTTTTTTTTTTTTTTTTATAATGTCTAGTGAGAGAAATGTCCATTCCTGTGAAAACACCTGCCAAAAGCTGGCAGGGACAGTGCTGTGAAAGAAACAGTCTGTTGGAACAGAGAACAATTGTCAGGCAGAATTTCTCCTTCGGTTTAAGCCTGAAGGAATAATAAAGCTTTTGTCAATACTGTGTAATAATGTATACACTATGGAGGCTAGTTTTCTTAGTTCTGCTCTGTATGGCACCTGCCCTTTCASTTTCAGCTTCTTAAAAGACCAACAATATTGTCAATTTGTAGCCAATGTTGCTGAATGAAATGCATAGAAACCTAAAATCCTAGTCAAGAGGCAAGACAGCAAGATAAGCTAAAGCAGATGACTTCACAAGGCAGATCTGTGTCTTCACTGTCATTCCAGGAGAGCTGGTTGAAATATCTCTAGTTATTTTTATATTTTGCTATTTACAAGTTTCATTTTATCATTTTATCCGTTAAGGAAAGATTACTGTTGCATTGTTTTCTAGAGACAGGGAAATTCTGAATGTAGTTTTTAGTCTTCACACACCCATGTGTATATTTGTGTCCATGGTACTTGAAGAGCTGACAGATGATCTGCTCTGTGCTCATTCAGCATCTCTAACAGCCACATGGTGRTGTCCAGAGATCCTTGCAGCTCTAGGAATGATTTTTAATATGCAGGACAACGCTTACCCTGTATATRTAGACAAGTCCCAGTGAAAGTCAGAGACAGTTGAATAAAAGTGTAAAACTTCAAACTGAACATTCTGATCTCTTTATATTGTGATTGGTGCTATTCACTGTGCAATTCTGCTGTTTGTGCAACTGTCCAAAGGTCATCTTAACTGCATCTTTTTCAGTGCCTCTTTCAGCACTAAAGAKGCTTAAATCTTTACTGTTCCATCATTAGTTATGCTTCACTGRAGGCAGTGGGGCTGAAAAATGCAGCCTCCAACACCTCTGGCGATTATTTCTTGGCTGCAGCACAGTTCCAGATCCAATCAATGTGGAATTTTCTGCAATGAGACCTAAACAGCGCTTCTACCAAGTAATTTCAGACATGGCTGTGTATATTCTGGCCTATAAAACTGTTTTGAATTTGTGCTGAAAATGGTATTAATAAGAGAGATGTTTTTGTTATGACAATATGAGACCTCAAAGATGCATAATCGAGATGAGAGTAAAATGAACAAATAATGTGACAAATGTGACTGGACCGAATTTTTGTGACTGCTCTGGAATACCTGTTAAATGGTTACAAGTACTTGCAGTGAAGGAGGCTGAACAGAAGAAACAGCAGTTGGGTGCTTCCCCCTTTTGTCTGTAGATGGCAGGGAATGGACAATTTCAACTTTATCCTGCCACACTAAGCCAGTGTGAATAAGGTYCTGTCTTAGGATATGGTAAAGAGATATGAGTGTACCAGGAGTAGCAGAAACGTAATTTCCTCCTAGAGCAATGATAAAGTAGAATGTGGACTTGGATTCTGATGTCTTTCAGCATTTAGCCACGTCARTTACAGAATGCTGACATGGTGAAGTTCAAGTCATCTCTTGATCCATGTCTGTGCTTGATTATCTTTGATTTTTAAAAAAATTAAGTAGTGATTAAATTCATCCTGCAAAGAAAAATCTGTTTATGTGCTGTTACTAATATACATGTGTTAACAAGCATTCTTTCCATATTGGCATTAGAAGCTAAAGTACCTGTAGTTATTCTGGAAGGTGGAWGTCCTGTCCTGGAAGCTTTGAGTGTAACAGACTAGAGTTAATCATCTATCTGATTTGTTTCCATGTTATTTAGCTAAGGTGTATTTGTTGTTGAATTTCAGTTACTTAGCTGCTTTTAGTATGGTTGACAGTTAAGTTTCACTGAAGAGCATGGATGTAAATAAAAAAAATAAACAAGGTTGGTCTAGGATTTTCTTTTTTTTTTTTTTTTTTTTTATAGTATGTTTCATTCACACTGCAATGTAGTATTCCTACTCCTGTTTTTTTCTATATGACATTTTGACTTGGAGACGTGAAACGCAAACAAGAATAAACAATGGAGCAGCAAAAATCAAGCTGGGTCTCTTGGATGTTGTGATATTTTATGCTGTCATACTGCCTTTCTTATATCAATATTCACCCAGGGAGCTTATGAACATGCTCTGCTCTRCAACTCTCCTCAGAAATAATGAACTTAAATGCTGTTTTAAATAATGATCCAMAACGTGCTTTTGTCTTTCATTAATGTTTGACTTTAAAAGAATTTTGTATCTTAAAATAYGCTTTCTAAGAACCTGGGTATATCACAATACATTAAAGTACAAATGTGGAGTTTGGTGCGCTGCTCTGTAGATAATGCAGCGCTGTTAGTGATTATCAGCTCCACCTCAGTGGTTCGTTCATCAGTGGGTGTCTTGGTACTAAGCAATGTAAGAATTATTTAAATTTCTCTTTCCAAATCCCACTTTTGCACTGTCTTTGCAAAGCACATTAGTGATATTATTAAACATATATGGGAAATAATTCAAAATGCTGTATTTTCTTACTTAGCTTTAAAGCTGCACGTTTTATAAGAAGCAAGGTACATCTTAAAATTTTCAATCCCCATTAAGTATAGCTTTTCTTGTTTTGCTTTTTCTTGTAGAACCAGGATGGATCATGTATCCAATCCATCAGCCTCATTCTTAAGCAAGACCCCAAGAGGCAAGTGACTCTGACTCGTTCAGGAGATGTTTTGATCTATGACCAGTACAAAATTAACCTGCCTTATGCAGATGGTAAGGAATAATGCAKAAGCATATGAATGTTATCAAACACTAGAGCAATATTTTAATGACATTCGTACATGTTGTGGTAGTGTCAATATTGCTAACATACTCAAGTTAAAAGGCATGTTTTAGTATCAATATTGTTACTTTCTTATGAAATGCTTTAYGAATTGACTTTTGATGTGCTTTTTACACTAATGGTAGGAGTTGTGCAGCAGCTGCATTGGGCTAGTTGTCTCTTACGTTAAGACTGTGTTTATTCTAACAAGCCCAAGAGCYGTCCCTCACATTTGCCAGGTTTGTTAGTTCTTGCCTGAGGGAAAATTGTTTTTTCTGAATCTTGAACTGAATAATATATTTTGCCATTTTTGTAAGCATCTCACATAGGTGTAAGCTGAAGGAGCACTATTGCCCCTTAGAGATAAGCTACAGATTTTCAGACAAAAAATTCAGTTTCTTTTTGCTTTGCGTTTTGAATCTCTGTCTTGAAGGTGTCTGGCATTGTACATRGAAATGTTCATGTGACTGTGAGATTTAATGCTATCCTTAATGAGAGTTTAATATGAACGTCATCAGTACATTTGCRGTCTGCAAGGCTTTGGCTCTTTGGGTTTTTTGCAAAAAAGCCTTTAACTTAGGAAGCTGTTTTTAGGATTAGTTTGTTTACAAAAAAATGTTCGGCAGTGTTTGTACCTTTAAATTGATTTCATTTAGTTTACCTTTATGGCTGTTTTAGTGARCTCTGAATACATTTTTAAAAAGTGTGGTGACCCCCACAAGTTTCTTGTTTTCTTCTTCAAGTTTAAATCAGTATAGCCTTCCATGAGAAATCAATGATTAGGGGAAAATAGGGCCTTAATAGAAAAGAAATTCAACTTACATAAAAGTGATATAAACCAAACCCATGAAATTACAAGAAACAAAATGTAATTTTCAAGCCACTTTCCTTTGCCTTTCAACAATCTCTGTTTTTACTCCCCAGAGTTATTTGAAATACGGAAACTCTCCTCTGTGTTTYTGCAAGTAAAGACACACATTGGGTTRCAGATCCTCTACGACAGAGAAGGACTGAGGCTTTACCTCCAGGTGGATGAACGCTGGAAGGACGACACCATGGGTCTTTGTGGAACCTTCAATGGAAACACAGAGGATGATTTTTTGTATGCATAGCTGCAAAATTTCTCTCTGCCAATGTACTAATGCCCACAGTTAGAGTGGTAGATTAAGTGTGTATTGAAGGCTGAAAGGAYAGATACCAAGAATAATTTATTTGGAAGGTTTTCATTAGTGAGATAGATGGCAGGGTTTACTTTGCTAACAGAAAGTCTGTAGCTTCAGCTACAGGGTATCAAGCCAGGTTTTGCTCAAAATACTTTAATATAAAAGCCTGGTGAAATACATATAATGCGCAGTGGATATTTTACTGGAAAAATTTGGTCCAAAATATAGAATGACCTAGGTAATGAACTGTCTGCCTCCCTGCAAACCTCTCTTTCCAGCTCCTGTTTTCTGCTGAAAGTTCCAATTTGCTGTGTCTGCACTGTGTGACAGAGCCTACAATTGTTCACTGCTGAGGCTGCTGCCTCAGCTTCCCTTTGTTGTGATGCAGTGAGAAATGGTCAGAGCTGCCCAAAATGTCTATTTGCCCAGTTTCTTTGCAACATATTTCTCACAGACACTAAAGCACAAATTTGGCTTCCAGGGGTTTAGAGTACCCTWATGGAACTAGGTGAAGAACATAAATTTAGAACATGACAGGATATTTCTTTTACCAAAATATAAGAAGGATAGAGGAGGAGAACTTACTCTCTCAAAACAGYTGGATTTTTTCTAACTCAAAACTAAGTGAAAAATGGACAAGCCTTCCATTATAGTACCCATTTAAAAAGAGACAATCACAAATATAGCAGAGGAGTTAAAGAACAATTTCTTTGTTACAGATTAAAAGGTGTAACAGGCTATTGTTTATAATGAGACCAGATATGGAGAGGATCTCAGTGAAGAGATATTATTTATGTAAAACTGCTTAAAATATTTTTCTGTTTGGCAAGTAGTTCTGTAGTTTATTTTTCATTACAGTCTTTGGATTGCTCTCACACAAATGACAAGTTATTCAAGACATGGTATTTGTGCAAAAAGCCCTTAGACCTGGGGGCTTATGGACTGTGCTGACACATGACTGTGCTGTAAAAACATTTTGATATGWACACAAGCAATCTGATCCTCACCAGCTTTGGCACGCTTGCCTTAGGCACACAATCAGAAGTATTGCCACTATAAAGGAGCTGGGAGTGAAGGTGTTGCAAAAGACCACTGCCTAAGGCAATCTTTTTCAAGTGTAACACTCCTTATTTAATGCACAGTTTTGATCATTTTGTCTGTATGATATTACTGTGCCTTGGTTATTTTGGTCAGAATCTTCATTGTTCGGCTTCTATTACCTGGGCTTCATGGAGATCTATTCAATTGCTATTGCAGTTACATTTCTGGATGCTTGGTTTTCTTTTCTYTTTCCTGCAAGGAATAAAGAGCCTGGGAAGTCAGCAACAGACAGGAAAACATAGGTAGAGGAGAGAGAAAAATTAATTGAATGTTACTAAGTAGCCAAAAGTACAAATAAGGGAGTTCAAACTTCAGGACAGCATTGCTCACTCCTCTCTTAAGGAAATGGAATTTGGTCTGTTTTGATCTTTTCTTCCTTAAATGTCTCTAGAGGACATCTCTTWTGTTTTTGAGCCTCTAYGTGGAAAGAAAGAGGAGTCCTGAAACTTATGATGACAGTTGTATGGGCAAGTGCATGAGAATATGGARTAGGAGGAGCTTGAATCAGAGGGTGTTAGAACAGAGAACATTCTGCCWATTCACTATACTTTTCTGACTGACTTATATTTTGTCAAAGATCTCCAGTTGGAGTAACAGAAAGCACTCCAGAGCTGTTTGGAAACACATGGAAAACTTCATCGGTGTGTGTTCTTGTGCATGATAGTTCCCAAGTGGATCCGTGTGATGTTCATCTGCAGGCAGGTGGGCAGYGAAGGCCAATTGTTATTGACAAATGCATTTGTGCTTAAAAGATCTGTGCCCATTTTCCTAGTTGGGTCAGGTATAGTAATAACCAGCCCTGCCCATTAAAAAACTTAGTTCTTACAGGTAGCATTTGCTGAATTCAGTCCCCTAAGGAATCACATTGTCTATTGCTTGAGGATTCTTTAATACTTGCAGAATCACTTGAAATACCTCATTTTTATTTCTGGTTTGCAGTTATACTGTGTTAAGTTAGATATGCAGTATGGTTGGCAGTATGTCTTGTATTGGTGATACTGCTAGTGAGGATGGAGATGCAAAACTGTTACAGTATTCATTTTTGAGAGTACAAAAAAAAAATTAAATACTTGATTTAGTAGTCTACTAGGGAAGAGAATGAGTAAGAGAAAGAGGCTTATGCACTGTCATCCTATAGATGTAGCAGAAAGGGTCCAGTTGGGATAATGTGCAGGTGGCTGATGCTATGAGGATTGTAGATGGTCACTAAGTCATCCTTTAATAATGTTGAATTTCGAAGATCATCAGTTATATCCATTTCACAGTTTCTACCACTTCTTGTATTGGGCTCTACACACTTAGACAGAGAGGTAAAAGACAGAGAGGTAAAATATTAAGGTTTTGCTTGTAATTTCAGCAGTACTAGGGAATTGTCATGTCTCCTGCTACAGCATCTCTCTCTTGGAGTATTTATACAAAGTGCAGTACTAAAAAACTCCCTTCTTGGTGACAGATTTGGACATGAATGTTAGTTCTTCTGTGCAGATGTATAGATATCAAAGATAAAAAGATTTATGTGGCAGTACTGTATCACCATGATTGGTTGCATTGTGTAGAAGACACTTTGTGTTCCAAGTCTTTTAAACTCCCTCACTGAAACAGTTTTTAATCTGTTATTTGTGTAGCCTCTTATGCAGCGGAAGCTTGTAGCATCCTTACGAAAGATCTTTTTGCTCCATGCTACCCCTATTTGAGTCCTGTTCCCTATTTTGAGCAGTGCAGAAGAGACACTTGCAAATGTGGACAGACTTGTTTTTGCTCTGCTCTGGCACATTATGCTCATCATTGCCGAAGGTTTGGAGTTGTAATAGATTTCAGAGGAGCTGTCCCAGATTGTGGTAAGTTTCCTTTTACTTCCAGTCTTAAATAATTACTGTCTGAGGACTCCAGGGACAATGAGAAGATAAAATTAAATTAATACCATCTTTTAAATGAGAAAATGATTAATTCTACCATGATCTTTGAACCCTTGCTCAAGGTTCTCTTTTGTCAACACAGAATTAGTACCAGTGTTCTTAGAGGATTTTTTGTTTATAGTTCACTTTCTTTAGTTCATTAACTCATGGAACATTATAAAGTTTTTTTTTAAGCAGTTGGMGACCTTCAAATCTGTCCTTCTTATATGGCATTGCCTATCACATACCATGTAGATATTATTAATGAACTGCATAAATAGATTTCTTTTCTTTGTAGATGCTAGATTTATCTAATTCTTAATCTTGTTCCTTTAAAGAATGATGGTATTTAGCAGTTTTAGTTGGATTACTGTCAATTTCTGCTGTCTGACAAACTCTTAACTTATTCTCTCTCAGTGACACTGAAATACATGAAGTGCTGCAGCAAGTGTTGGGAATTTGTATAGTTCCTATTTAGTTTAAAATGAATAGAAGAATATAGATAGCCAGAGGTGACATCTGTTATCTACTCCAATAAAGCCTCACAAGCAAAAGAGTAGGATAATATTTTTTAGTTTATTCTTTAGTGTATATTAATTTTTAGTGATGCAAAAGACATTAACAGGACACATAGTGCCCCCGCGTACATTTTATTAAAAATATAGAATTGGAAACCCTATAAACCAACCTGAAACTGACACCCTTGTTGTAGATTTGTCTCTATTAACAAGTCTGAAAATCTTTTCTAAGGAAACTTCAAGAACTAAACACGTATCAGTTGTCATCACATCATGCAATTATTCATGTTGTAATGCATGATAAAGAGGATTTTTATAAAATTGGTCCATCTTAATCATCTCRAACTGGAATATCTGTATGTATATGTGAAGACTGGCTTGCCTGTATTAACTATGACATGAATGGCTGTTTTCCCCTTATGCTTGAATGGGTCATTGAAGCCATTTGATTTTATTTTACTTTACTGGAAGCAAATATAGTTTTCTTATGTTACATTTAAAAACTCATGCTTAAAGCATTTAAAATATGTCAATCTGTTAGTATTTCAAGAGCTTCAGACTTTTTTTAGTACAACTTTATAGGAGACAGATCCATTCATATATATATATATATATACATATATGTATGTTAAACATAATATGGCATTGTGCAACATCTGTTTTATTTAATGCTTTTAAGGGGTTTTTCTAAAGTGCTGTGTATTTCCAAAAGTCCATGCACAAGAGCCAAGTATTTTCAGAGTTAGGAGCAAAAAGSRMWWMAGCTGTTCACTTTCCACAATGTAAATCTGGATTAACTACCCAGATTCTTTGCACTTGTTATTACTGTGGATTTACATCTGTGTAGTTGACACAGCATAATGCCAAGCTAGCAATTTTAGTGGAATTTAATGTGATTGGGAATGAAAGAATGGAGATGTCTATCAGAAAACTGTTGGGAGGTACTTGAGTCTCTTTGCGCTGTAATTTGAGAGATTTGTTTCATTTGGACAGCTCTTTCATGTGAAGATACAAAGGAGTACAGTACTTGTGTATCTACCTGTGGCAGAACCTGCCAGGCACTGTCTGTGCCAGAGACATGCAGCAGTGATTGTGTTGAAGGCTGTGCTTGTCCCTCTGGAATGTACTTGGACACCAAAACTGACCGATGTGTACAGAGGTGGGTAAAGTTGCAATTTTGACAGTCACACTCACTGTTTTCGACCACCACATTTGCAAGTCAGAGTGGAAAGCTGATAAATGTGCTCTGTAGATGACATGCATCTGTAAACATGACAGGGTATCTTAGAATTATGCAGAGCTGATGTCTGTGTTGATCAAAACCAGCTTTTCTGTAATATGGACACTCAATATCATCAGCGTTAGTTGTTACGTGGTGTCTGGTTTCTGGCACGTAAGAGATATAAACATTAACTTCCACTTTCCTACTGATTTGGTTTGGAATATTTTTGATTTTATGTAGTGGTATTGAGATAAATTTCTTGCATTAAAAAAAAAAAAAAACAAACACCCAAAGAACACCAAAACCAGCAGCTAACCAAAAGAACCTCACCAAAACCAACAAAGCAACCAACTGAAATCTCAACAGCAATTAAGTCTGTGGGAATTTTATTTTCTTTCTTCTGTTTGGGTTAATCAGTTACACGTTTTTTCTCTACTCCAGAAGTGAATGCCCATGTTATTTTCAAGGAATTGACTATCCCCCTGGAGAAAATGTCATGACATCTTTAGGCAAATGGTAAGATACAAAACTCTGTTTTCACGTAACTAAACTGTGTCACTTTTTAAGGAGCTCTATCAAATTGTTCTGGCTAGCTTGTTGGGTTTTCTTTTTATTTTAGTTATTTTTTAATGAAACACAGACTAAACCTGCATCAGTTTTCTATATGTTTGACAAAGATCCTTTAGAAATTAGGTTTTTCAGGCTGCTGAGSTTTGTAATGCAATCTATTGAAATGCAAAACGGAGAGAAAAACMACAATAATTTTTTATATCCATACTAATGTTGAGAGCTCCAGAAAAGATCAGACATTTCCTGACTCTCCATAGATCTTCATTGCTATTCTCCTTCCCTTTACCAGATTCTAAGTCCATTTATGAAGAATTATTAAGAATCTGTCTTCCACTAGTATAGAATCATTATCAAAGAGCAATGTCGCTTTTACCAACTAAGAAACAACACAAAAAACTGTTAGCTGCAGCCAATGGTAAATAAGCATCTCTGTTACTGTTCCTTACATTTGGCATTTGTTCTTGTCCTCTTGCTCTTCCATTTGCATCATCACTGCTGTGGCATTAAAGAAAGATTTTTAAAYGAACCCGGCTGTTGCCAGATGCATCCTTTTCAACAGTTACTTCTGTCTGGAGAAGGTTAAATAATGTGGACAACAAGTTCTATAAATAACAAGCTTTCAGAAGTAATATCTGAGCACTCACTGCCTGTATCAGTTGTTACAGCAGTTAATTAAAAGCAGAGCAGACCAAATCATGTCTGTGATAGATCAGTGCARTGCTTTAGTTTGTTGTAAAGGCCATGTTAGAGATTGGTGTTGTCAGACACCTATTGCAATGGGGGCACTTAGTAATAGCACACAAACTCATTCTCATTTGTGTCAGCAGTCCATACATACTGATTATTTTATGTCCATGTCTTACTCATCAAGTTAGCTTGTTTTTACCTTAGGTCAGGTTCCCTGGAGAGTGCCAGGCAGCCCATTCTATACATRGGGCTGTGCAAAGGGTGGGTGCACTGCTGCCTGCCCTGCCAGGGTGTTTTTGTTCACAGAGCATTGCCAAACAGCACTGGCAGTCAAAGGAAGGGGCTGCTCCTGGTAAATCTCTAATCCTCCTGAAGGATCTAATTTAGCTAATTTTGCTGAGCGCTATGGTGGATATATGGCTGAACACAGATCATGTGACTATCCAAAAACGTAAATTAAAAAAAATTACTGTAGATAGAATTCCTCTTTCTGTTGATTTCAGTGGAATTGTTTGGCAGCTTATGTTTGTTAATAAAATTAAAACCTACTGGTTTGCAACTGCTAGAACTGTAGATAGAATTAGAGATCTGTGTCTCCCATTTAGTCATGATTTTTGCTTGAGGTGTTTTAATCAGGCTGTATACAGATCTGTTGGGAGGAAAGGTTTTCAAATGTAGAGMTACAGACTGGCAGCTCCTCTGAATTGCCTTGTGCAAAGTATTACGTTAGGAATTATGTAGGAATACTTGTGTGGATGAACTGGAAAAAAAAAAAATCATGTGTGTTGAAGTGTTTTTACCTGTCACTTTATTTTCATTAGAAACAATTATGGTCTTTATTATATTCACCCTGTCCTTTTCCCTCTCAATTGCTTCTTTGCAACTTCCACTTTCAAACTGAAATTTCTTCTCATGTCTGTCTGTGCAACAGTTTTTCTGCTCTGTTGCTCTCAACCATTTCTTTAAAATATTTTCAGTTTGTTATTGATGCTATATCAGCATTTGAGTTGCCTCTCTCTCAGTTCCCTTTGGTACTCCTTTTCCTCTTGCTTCAGTGTTTTAGTACAGCCCTTGAGCAYTTTTTCTGCAGGGCTTTGGGGCCCTTACCTAACTCTGAATATGTTCACAGAGAGGCTGTAGCACATACAGAATTTGATTGTGAATCTGTTGGCCAGCCCATAGGGGTCCTGGGGATGCCTCAGCCATTGCAAAAGAATGGGAGAATAGTGCTGGAGCTCATGGGCTCGGGTTCTCTAGCAAAGACCAGGACCTGAAACTAAGCCAGCCCTGCTACAGTTTTCCCTGACAATTGAATTGCAATAGGAGCTGCTACCATTTTTAAAAAGTACTGGACTATTTTGTCTCAAATGAGAAAGGACCAAACAGTGTTAGGTTTCTCAGTGCTTCTCTGCATGCAATATCTTGCTAGGTTGAGATTTATGCAGTTTTGAACTGTTTCATGTGAGGAAACATATTTTTGGGAGCAGTATAGGGGTACATTACTGTTTTTTTTTTTGTTTTTTTTTTTTTTTTTTTTTTTTTTTTTTTTTTTTTTTTGTCAGCCCAGGCATTTTAACTTATGGTAATATTATGCATAAAGCAAAAATCTGAAGTTTAACTAATGCTCTTCATGTGTTAAGGCAATGTACATTTTATCCACAGTTAAAATGTTCTGTGCAGACATTTACAAAGTTATTTTGTGTTGACTTATACGACATTACTAAATAGAATATTTTCTAGAATATAATAGAATATTAATATTTTAGATCTTTCCTGGCTCTCACTACATCTTGGTGTATTTCTATTGCAGCCATTGCAGGGATGGAGTGATGAATTGTGATAACAACATAATAGGTGAGTGAAGAGAGAGGGAAAAGATACTTCAAGTCAAATGAACTCATTTCCTCCAATCTCTGTGGAATCCCTTGTCTGAGCTAGAAGATAGTGCAACGTGTACAAATTATTTCCAGGAGGGGATCCATAATTACCTATTTTTGTGATTTAAAATAATGCTTCTGCCTAGTAACAGCYTAACTGTTCAAAATGCTGTTAAATCTGAGCAACTTTTTCTGCCCAGTACTTGAAAATACTGGGGTCTTTTTAAGATTCCTAATGCAGATGAGTTTAGCTTAGCAGACTTTCAGTAGGACAAACAAAGGTTAGCTTTGCCCCAAATAACATGAATGTAGGATCTAAACGCTGGCAGTAATTTTTTACAGATGTTTTCTTTCCCTCCAGAAAACCTGGGAAACAAAAACATGAAAAAAAAAAAGTCCATTTGCAAGGCAATGTAATAAGTGCTTTTTTGATTACAGGCTATTTCATATGTCATGAAAAATTGCAATCCATACTCATGATTCTCATTTCATTTCAGTGAGAAAGACATTTATTAGAGGTTTCCATTCTGGAATTGCCAACTCCTTGGCTAGAAACCTGTTCCCCATGCACTTGAAGGTGGTGGTTTTATTGATTTTTACATTTTTACAACTCTCTCCTTAGCAAATAATTAAGCAAAACCCCAGCAACACACCAAAACCAATTTAAAACACTGACACTACTTTTTGTGTACACAATATGTTCAGTGCAGCCCAAAAGCAGCAGTGCAATAGAGTTGCTTTGTTAATGCTCAGTGGATCCAGCATGGCAAGTCAAATGTAGGTGTCAGATCTTTCTTGATTTTTTTTTTTTTGTTTGTTTTGTTTTGTTTGGTTTTCTCTTGATTTTTTTGTTTCTCTGTTGGCAGTACTTTTCATTTCTATTTTTGAGGACCAGTTCCTGACTAACAGTTTAGAAAGTCAYATCTCTTAGTAAAAGGATATATTCTTTTTGGTATTTTGTGTGAGAAATAGAGGTGTTCTATGAAGCTGCATAGAAGATGCCTCTCTGTGAATGAGAAGCAATTGAATATTACTTTGTTTGCTGAATGTTTTACTTTTGTGTTGCATGTGCTTCATCTAAATCTATTGCACACATTTACAGAATACAAAATTTCAGGTATGAAAACTAAAGCATTTGTCAATTTTTTCACCCAGCACACAGCTGCCCAGTTGGACAGATTTATATTAACTGCAGTAATCCACAAGTGGATCCTGAGCTCAGCAGAGAGAGGACTTGTGAGAATCAGCTGCTAAACCTCACTTTCTCAGGACACCTTCCCTGTGTGTCTGGTTGTGTCTGCCCACCAGGGTGAGTACACACAGATTTGCATCTTTTAGTGCACAAACATAATTGGCTTCCTTCATTTGTGACTGAGTAATTCATTCTGCTGAGGATTTATACTCGGCAGAATCCTTCTTGGAGAATTGGAGATGTCAAAAGGTGAGCATYCAACTTGTGCGAGCTTAGCCCACAATACTGGCCGTTGAAGTCAGAAGAAATGCTAAACCAAGAGACAAGTGGAGTCAGTCTAATATTTCACAATAAAAAGCTGAAAATAACAGGACTATAGAAATGGCATTGAAATAATTTGATTCAATCCTTGTGATTACAGTAGAATTGTATTTATCTAGATTTTTTCTAGCCTCTTATTTCAATGTCTGACTGATGCAGCAGTTTCTTTTTTCATAGGCTTTATTTTAATATTCTTTCCCTCAATTCTTTCCCTCAATTTCTTAAGTCTTGGGGATTTATGCTGCTAATGTGCAGAAGAGCTGTTTTGGAATCAAGCACTGTATTTTTGAGAGAATTTTGAATATAAAAATAACAGTAATGTGTMTAAGTTGTGCTAGTCTTCATGTTATTTAGATTCTTAAGCACATAGTCTCAAGTTTTTTAGTGTTATAACTGAAATTTTTTATACCCTGAGAGTCTCCTAAAAACAAAGAGTAAAACCAGACACTTATTTGACCTGAATTAAAATAGCTCAGTTCATGTCTGTGGGTGTTAGTGCTGAGTGATGTGTAGATATTTCTAGGTCATGATAAAATATTGCTACCCAGAATTGTGGGATTAACCCTAACACTCAGAAACGTGAAATGTCAAATAGTGCCTGAAACAGAGCTTGTAATTAGTTCAACTCACAARTGGTACCATGTGAAAAAAATGCAGTATTAAGGTAGATTTTGAAATTACCTGGAGGCAGATATTTTCAGAATTGCAGAAGTTCACCCTCTTGGACCTGGCTGACGTACTTCAGAGTTACTTTCAGCAGCATATATAGATCAGAAACTCAGATAATAAAATTTTTATTGTGTGTTATTCTCTGTTATTTTGCTGTGTATAACCTCTGAGCTTGTCAKCTTTCCTCCTGCTTCCTGCTGGAATGGAAACAATCACTTTTYTCTCTTTTTTTAGGATTGTAAGGCTCTGTGTTGGTTATCCCAAAGCTCTGATAATATGGTTGTATGGTTGCAACATAGAATGGCAGAGTTTTATGATTTCTTAGGCACAAAAGTACAAAATGAAGAAGTTTCATCTTTACCATAACTTAGGCAAACTGAATTCTGTTCTCCTTTGACACACTCTGTCAGTAGAGATACTAACACAAAACTATTTGGTTTTGTTTTGTTTGGGGTTTTTATGTTTGTTTAGGGGTTTTTTGTTTGTTCTGGGTTTTTTTTTTTTTGAGGAGGTGCAAAGGGAGAGGCTTTTTTGTGTTTCAGGGTTTTACCCTCAGTTCTGCTTAAGGTAGAACTATGAAACTGTTACAAGCCTAGGGTTTAAACTGGGAATGCCAAGCTGCTGCTGATAAAGTAGAATTTAAAGTCACTTGCCAAAAAAAAATGTAGCTCCCTTGTCAAAACTGGTWTCTTTTAAACATTCAGCTCTAGAGGTCATATATTTTGTGTATATTTGTTTTTATTTGAGATTGCCCTAGGAAGACTTAGGATGGTCCTAAAGGTGTGTGGTTTTTTTGGTGTGCTTTTGCAAGTGTTAGAAGCTTTTTCTATGTATTAGCTATGCAGCTATTTTTATTTATATAATGAATCTCAATGTTTCAGTAAGTTTATTACTAGTTCTTTTTATACAGAAGCTATTGGATCCGAATAGCCCTAATATTTTGTCAGTCACTGAATTCACACTCCAGTGGTTCAAGCTGCAGATTGAACACAGTAGAATAAGAACAGTACAAGTAGGCAAACCTAAATTTTTGAAAGAGAAAGATGGGTGAAATGCCATTGCCTTTACATGTAGCTTGTCCTGTGTTCATGACAGCGCAGGATTCAAATGCTCTGTGAATTTGTGCAACTTGGAATTCACTTYTCTAGGCTATCAGTTCTAACTGTTGAAATAGAAAACTGAGGTGATACTGTCCAGTTTAAAAGAGTGAAACAGCCATGGAATTTCTTTGATCCTAACATTAGTCCTTTACCTGAAATAATAAGTTTCATTCCTTTATTCATGCTTTTGTTCCTGTTTGAGATCTTGCATCAGTTTATCTTTATTCATTACCTGTAAACTAAGCTGATTTAAGTAGTAAATCAGTTTAATCTGTTTGATTTAGGTAAATTAATTTAAAAAGTGAGTCAAGTGAATATGTTACAACTAGGAAACCTGTATAGGAAGCTACATTTTTTCAGGAGGAAGGACCTTTCTGATCTGTTTAGTGGGGTGACTATTCCTCAGTGATACCCTGAAAGGTACTTTACGAAAAGAGAAGGAAAGAATCTGTTTTCACAGAAGTGGTGTTAAGATTCAAAGAAGGCAGTGTTTTTATTTCGCASTCTATTTTTCTAGTATTTGAAATCTGTTCACTAATGCTTCACTATTTCTAGCATTCCTTTTTTTTTTTTTGTGCTTATGGTGCAAATGTGCTTTATTTGGCCTTCTTTTTTCTCTTCAGTTGAGTAAATCAGATGCAAGTAACCATGTTTAAGTAAATAGCCAAACTTACAGGCGACCATTCTACAGGTTGCAGTTCTTAAGGTACAAAAAATACACTTTCCGTCTGTTTTAGAAGCTGTTGAAATCAAACATTGATTCTCCTGGAACTCACTTTCTAATATTGGTTCACCCTACTTTGCCTGACATATTAAGTAATCTTTAAGACTTTATTTATATATTTTTTTACTGGTTTTAATCTGTCACTGTTTAGATGGAAATTTTCTATATTTCCATGTTGCATTTTAAAAAGRTAAGTAATACTCTCTTAGGGCATAATTTTTCATGTACAATATTTGAATTATATTTTCTGCTTCTGGGTGTCTAGGACTTAAATGATTTTTCCCTCTTTAGCCCTGCCAAATGTGCATGGTTTGATATGGAGACAGAATCTTTAATCAGACTGCAGAAGAAACAAGGAGAAAAGGCAGAGTAAAAGAAAAATACAGATTGCCCCAAATGTAAATAGTAATGTTTTCTGTTCCTGCTGTTACATCTACCTATTAGATTCTCATCATTTTTTTCCGTTTTATGGTTTTGCTCCCTCTGTAAGCTATTTTAATTAAACCAACCACTATACAATTGACCTAAATTAAGGAATCTCTGCTAACTTGGAAGTATTTTGAAACTTTGGTAAATTGTTGTCATGATTAACTTTTTTTTGAACTTTAAACYATAACCAAACTTCTCTTCCTAATCATGCTTATAAAAGTGGCTGTAGTTTTCTCCTTGTTTCAGTGTCTTTTTTCCCCCTCAGTGTTAATACTGCAAGGGAATAAAACGTTAATTCTCAGCTGGCTGCTAGTAGCTRTTATCTGTGCATCCAGGTCACTTAATTTCTCACAGCTCAGCYGCATCCAATACCCAACTCGATATTTTATTGAGTGTCAACAGACTGACCTTAAAAAGAAAGCAATACCATTCTAGAATAACTAAGAACATAGTGTTCTCCATTTTTCCAGGTGTGTGTGTTTATTTTTATGGTCTATGAGTCTGAACCTCAAGAATTGTACTGAAGTTTTCTGTTTTCCCTCCACCACCTGTTTATTTGTTTATAATTACGTGAGACACTTCTTTTAAGCCGAAAATTTGACAAATTTTTTCTTATGTATATTTAAGAAAACCAAAATCCATCCTTCTTTTGCCCACTCCCACCCCTTGGAGACAACAGTTGTTGTTTATGACAGAGAAGAAAATCTTTTGTGTTGAAACTGGACTGTACTAAATTTGAGGCAATTTAGCATATTAAGAATTTTGGTCTGCTCCTTTTTTTCATCACTTACTGCTCTCATAAAATAGAGCTATAAAGATATTGTACAGCTTGACTTTACTGTCGTAATTGCAACGAAGTTTTGTAGCTAAGAACCCTCATGCCAGATTTTCCTTCCAAAATTCTCTAAATTATCATTGTTGTTCTGTGGGGGTGTACTGTGTCAAATGACATGTAAGGAGCTTAAACACATTCTTGGAAAATTTCCTTAAAAAAACCCAAACTATAAACCCCTCATCACTTTCTAATTTTCACAAAGAAAACAATGAATGTTGTCATCTTTTAAATGGGCGTATGGACAAACCAACCTGTTAATGAGGGAATAATGCAGCTGAGTTTCAAATATTTTAAAAAAACCCATCTTTAATGATGTGATTACCCTGACCTTGTTATGTCTTAGAATAAGTCTCCTTAGATGAAATCRAGGTCTTGTGCTTTTGGTGTGTGTTTAGTATCACTTTTCAGAAGACCTACTGCTCCTCAGTTTAAACTCAGTATTTACTGTCATTATTAGCATGGGAACAAAGCTATGTGCTGTTCAAACCTCTCCTCTGGCTGGTCCTGCTGCTGTTTTCAGGCTAAGTATTTTCAATGTTTTGCTTTTTCCGGTTTAGACAGAGTTTTGGAGAGGTCTGTCCAGAAGATTTAATGTTTTCCAGGCAAATAAGGGTTATCCCTCACAGAGATACCATTATGGCTATGCACTTGACTATTTCCTCTGGAAAATATAATTGTCTTAGACTACATCAACATTCCTGTATTTGGGTGTTTCAGGAGTTAATGTTTTTCCACTTTGTATTTTATGCTGATTTCTATTTCTGATGGCGATAGAATTACAACATGCTGCAAGTGCAGGAGCTCATTTCCAAAGAAAACCACTATTGCAGTGGCTTTGCAAGAAAATCCAATTCTTTTCCATCCTCTCCTGTCTTGCAGGCTTGCAGCATTCACTGATATATTGTAGTGTTTCTTATCTCCTCTTGCAATACTCACAAAACCCTCTTGGTCTCCTACTTTCTAGTTTATACCAGCTGCAAACACATTTCTGTCTCTTTTTCCCTKTACTTATACTCAGTTGACAGTAAAACTTCTCCATCAAACTTCACCAGCTTCATTCAGCTTCCTGAGCACCTTTCCATATGATCTTCTGCTTTCTGACTTGTTTTTAAGAGAGAAACCTAGAACTCTGTCACTTAGGTCAAAAAGAAGGCTTTCACTATGTTTGGAGTTCCTTTCTGAAATTCTGGTGCTGGTGGTAGAGCTGATTGCAGGGGAATTTCCAATCCAGGGTAAAGCTGCACAAGTGCAGGGGTCTGACTATCTCAGTTAAAGTTTCAAAATAATTTGTTAACAGAAGGATCGAAGGGTATAATGATGGTAATAAAACCTTCTGAGCATTCTGCAAAATACTAATTATTTTGGTATAATAAAACAGGGGAAAAGGAAGGAAGAGATGCTGTAAGAAACTCCCCAAACAAGAGGGAAAAAAAAAAAAAACCAAACCAGGGAGCAGGAATATATTAACTCTTCATGTCTAGACAGTGAGTCAACTCTAATGGAGGCATTAGGTGCTTCATGTTACTAACATCAGATTTTCTCTCAAAATTTACCTTGTTTTCTGGTTAGACAAGTCACAGGTGTTGGCTTGTTTATGTGAATGCAGAAAACCATACATAATAATAAGATAATGATGAAAGTGAATTTTCCGCAGGGTGAAGTGTGATAATTGTCCTTGTGTCTTTGCAGCTCATTGTAGGCTGGACAATAGGTATACGCATCAAGAAAAATGTYTGATACTTCAAAGAGGAGCTGTGCAAGGCCTCTCTGTAGGGTGTTTGTGGTGAATTCTTAGATCATTGAAATCTATCCATTTGCTTGGCGTTACAAGAGAGAAAGCTGTTAGCACATCTTTTTTTTTAGTCCACTGTAATAATGTGAGGAAAAAACAGCATTTAGTGTTACCTTGTCAGTGTGATCTCTTTGTGTCTGAATGTGCCCTGTTCAGTTCTGAGCAGCTTTAAACCAGTGGGAATTTCAGTCTCACAGCTGATTGTCTCCATGTGACACAATGCTTGAAATAAGTATGGGTTACAAAGAACACTTCACCCACCCTGGAGGAAGATTACAGCTATTCAGTTTAGTGAGGGAGGAGGGTTTATGATGTTCTTCAAGTTCCCATTCATAAGCCTTACAGAGCTGTAAATTTCTGGCTGATAAATAATGCACTGAACAAGAGTCTAAGTCAAATACAAATTACAAATTTGTATAATATAATTTGTCAAATACAAATTACCACCTCATTAATACAGCCAAATAAAACATTCCATGATAAATCCCATGATGAAATGTTTCCTTTTGGATAGCAGGGAAGCAAAACGGGATTGTCACCCTGTTTGTCATGGATGTGCCTCACACCCATCATGTCTTGCCCATGTATCTTTCCCAAATTACAGTGCTAAAGATCAGAAATGATCAATCTGTTAGGAACACAGGAAAACCTGTATAAAATTTGTATTACTATGGAGCAGGACTGGAATTCCAAAGAAACTTACCTTGAAGAAAAAAATATTATCAGCCCAAAGGTACCATTTTAAGAGTTCATTTGAGTCCATTTTAAGAGTTCAACAAATCTGTTTTGAAAGTTATAAACAAGGATATTGTAGGCTGCCTGGTGCCTGTAAGGAATCCTTTTACTGTGGCATGTTAGGTGCTCCAGATTCTTACATTGTGTGGAATGGGATCTTGTATAAGATCAAAACAATTTGGAGCTRCAGCAGCTGGAGTGAAAGACATTGCTGCAGCTTGTCAGGAGTTCAAGTTTCACAACTTTCATTTGAGASATTGATTTGTCATCACAGCTGTTCTGTTACTGGACCCTCAGGTCCCATATTGGTATCTCTTTGCCTATCCAATAGCATTACAGTATTTTTTAAAAAAGAAGTTTTTGGAAGAAATGCAGCTTCTTTGGGCTCAGTGAAATGATAGCTTATTTAATAAAACAACTTCTGGTGTATTTCCTGATATTTGTAGAATCTCCTTGAGATCTCTCTTTATGTCACTGTCTGTATCCAATTTCTGATTTTCTATTATTCAAAGCAACAGAGATTTTACTGTAAAATTTAGACTTGTTGCTCTGTTTAGTCTTGCTGGGCAAGAATTTTTCTTTTGTTTCTCTAATAAATAATCTTTGTGACTTTTTAGTAGTTTTCCATTTTTATTGGTTACTTTAGGAGTTGAGTATAAGCATAAATTCCTAGCATTACTCTTGATCTGTAAATAGCTATGCATATGGTGGGCTGTGTTATCATCAAAATTTCCTTTGAAGACTGCGAGCATGTGCGTAATTGCTCGCGTGAAGGTGTCTGTCGTGCAGGAATAAATATATATTAATACCATAATAATTTATATACCATGATTTTATGCAACCAAGATAGCTCTTTTGATATTGTTTAAATTATTCACCAAGCAAGAGGTGTAACTACAGCTATAGAAAAACTGCAGCAAATTAAAGCTCTTTAACTTAGGGAAAGAAGAGAAGAGGACAAGGTGGAGTCCTCATTTAAAAATCCTTGGTCTAAATATGTGACTTATTTTGGATACCATAATTGGAACATACCACTAGAACAAAGGGCTGTGATGGCTTCCACATGACATGGATGATTTCTTGGCTTCAGATAAATGCAAGTTAWTTGCCTGAGTTACAAAAAAAGAGATGAAATTTAGAGGATTTCTCTAAGTCCTTAGTTTCCCTCACCTTAAAATTTCTATGTATTAAGGAGTCAATCTTCAGAGGGTTAGTTATTAAAAGGTTAGTGCCTGAGGTGCTGGCACTTAAAGATAAAATATTCAGGTACCTGTGAAAGGAAGAATTATTAATAAGGTTGTGCCTTTTCAATTTCAGAAGACTTTCAATATTATTTGAGTTTCAATAACAAAGATGGTAGTAACTTTAAAGTTTAGGAAAATATTTTTGTCTGGGTGCCAGCTATACTGTTGCTGAATGTGTATATATTTTTTTTTTTTAATAGTCTTGTGAAACATGGGGACATATGCTTGAATGCAGATGAATGTCCATGTTCATGGAAAGGAAAGGAATATTTTCCTGGTGACAAAGTGATTTCTTCCTGTCATACATGGTAAGTGGAGATCTGTTTAAGTGATTATTTCATTTTAGTTGTGTATTTGTAGGTTGATTTTTTTTTTTCTTCATGTGTTTAAATCGTAAATTCCACAGCAGATGATAGTAAATCATCTGCTTTGTACTTATATTTTTTCAAAGAGCTATTAAAGTTGGCTTAGTGTTTGTGGTTTCAAAGAGCTTTACATAACAAAATAATAGTTACTTGGGATTTTCTTAGTTTTTAGGCATCTTGATTTAGAAAAAGACTTTTTTTTTTTTAAATTTTCGAGGTCATGAGTAGAGGTAAAGTACTTTACCTAAAGTACAGGTAAAATCCCTTAAATATTACACCTRAGTGACATTTGTTAAAGCTTTTTACTCACTCATTTTCACATTTAGCATTGCGTCTGAGTAGTCTAGAGAACAGAACATAACCCTGTGTCCATAAGTACACACCCCCTTGCTATGTTAAATTAAGGGGAGTACTGAGCACCATCATGCACTGAGCAAAGTAACATATGAATTGGCTGCCGATTTTGCATGTGGGGAAAACTGATGAATCAAAAGAAGAATTCCAGTAGGCAAGGGTTGATAGGATCATTCAAATACATGCAGGAATCTACTCCTTTCACTATCCAGTTGTAAGTACAGCRCATACCCTGCCAAGTTTCCTTGAGCACTCTCAGTAGGATGTGTTTTACTGGCATTTTAATAAGCTTCACAAGTGTGTGAAAAGATATCCCATCTACCTGATTTTGAAATTAGCTCGTTTTGGTCCCTACCTGTTTTTTTTTTCCCCTCTCTACCCCCTGGATGTTTCAATTTGGCACTGAGCAGTGCTATTTGCCTCACCAGAGCCCCACAACAGTAAGCTGTACTGCCAAGCACCAAGATGCTGCAGTAGTAGTGTAGCCCCAGATTCCAGCAGAGCAGTTCTCCGTTTTGTGCCCTGCTTGTGGCTCACCAGGAGCGTTTAACCGGGGTCCCCTGGTGAGCTACTGCCCCTGGCCTGCACAGCTCAGGGTCGCCCAGCCCAGGGAAGGCTTGTCCAGCCAGCACCAGGCTCTGCCTTGTCTGGATGTCGTGCCCCCTGCAGCCTTGTGCTGACTGCCTTCCTCTGCCTCTCGTCAGGTCCTCAGTAGCTGCTCTAGAAGAGATTTGTAGCCCTTTGGTCGACTGGTGAAGCGACTTACAAGCCATCTCCACTGGGCAGGCAGGTAAAGCGACCCGGGTTGTTCATCCCCTTGTTTCCAAAGGCCTCTCCTTTTGGACCTGCTGTGGGATTGCTTGCATCAGAGAGAATTAATTTAAATTAATTTATCCCATTTAGTCCTTGTGAGACTTCACCAAAGGCAGCAGCAGTGCAGGCAGAAAGACACTGGATACTTAGCCTTCTCTCTTCCTTTTTTTTTTCTTTTTTTTTTTTTTTTTTTTTTTCTTTTCCCCCTGAGGCCAGGCTCATCAATTCCTGTACAAACCTCAAGGTTGTCACAGCTTTTTTAGTCTTCCATGTCCAGAAGCAAAGACAGATGAGTTGATAATCAGTTGGCAATCAGCTGTCCACTAATACAGGGGAGTCTGCGATGAGCTCTGTTTGCTACAAAGCATGTAAAATCTCTGAGTCTGCTGTGTGTGCATGCAGGGGTGTTTCTGGGGTACATGTGCAAAGCATGAGAGTGCTTCTGTGCAAACAAACACATTTAGGCACTCATAGAAGTTACCATACAGCAGGGTTTAGTGCACAGAATTAGTGTACACTGATACTGAATGTTATCSTACTCATGTCTGTTGTAGTATTAACTGCATAAATATTAATCTGGCTTATCTATTGCATAGAAAAATGTCAAAATAATTACTTAATTTGGCAAAAATACCAGTGAAATGACAGGAACTTTCAACCCAAGCTCTGGAGTCTGACTGAACTGTGGTTCTAGATTTCCCAAGTTCTGATTTCAGTGCAAGTGCCTGAAATATGTGGCACATAGGGGCAACATTAAACACAAAAGGTTCTAATGCTGAGGATATCAGAGCAGCATTTTGGTGGTGTGCTGTGGAAGGTAAGGTGGGAGGTGCAGGGTGCTGGTTTGCTGTCATGGTGCTGAGAGCATTGAGAAACTCCTGGTTGCTCTGTGGGCTACTGAGCTGGGTTTCTCGTATTCTTAAACCAATACTTGTTGGAGAAATGCTTTGTAAAAAGGTATTTGAAATATAGAAGCTTCTGATAGCTCTGCTTTCCAGCTAGGGCTCTCTAGACTCTGATAAGTAAATGCTAGTTCACTCATGAAACAAAGTAATATGAAACCAACATCATGGTGTGGAGGACTTTGAGGACATTGTGTACCTCTTAATCCCTCTCTTCTGACTRTAAATGTGTCGAGATTCCTGATAAAGAAAATGGACAAAGGAACTCCCTACTCTTTACATGTTAAGAAATGTTTCTGCATGGGCCCTTAACAGATCYGCATATGGAAACAGATTTGATTAGGCAGAGAGTGAAACCAAAATCTCATGTCTCAGGAGAACACGAAAAGCAGCACTTAGTCTTCCAGTCCAGATATAATTTCTTGCTTGCCTCTGTCTCCATCAGCTTGATGAGGTTCTTTCTGAGGTACTGCTCTGAGGTGACTACAGTTAGCTGTGCAAGCCCTATACTATCTCCTTGTGCTTTGGTACAGCAAACACTTCCCACATGTTGTATTTTTAACTTATTTTAGCCATATGCTTTGTGTATTTATGGATGTAGTGATGCAAAACACAAGCACTGGACCAACTCAATGATGGGATAAGCAGAGTCTTGGATAATCAGGAYGATGGCTCCATGTTGTTGCAAGTTAATTGATAAATGAGCTAACTGGAAGAAACCTGGTGCTACTAGCAGTTGGAGCTGCCTAGATTTTCTAGATAGTTGCTGCCCTTTTGAATACAGTGGTATACTGATGAAGGAAAATCTCTGACAAAAATTTATACTGAGAAAAAACTTCATACTGCTTGCTGCATCAGTATATGAGATGTCAAATGTTAAAGCTGTATCCAGTATTTCCGTAAGTCAGATTAAGACTTTAATTGTAAAATATGCAGCATTCATTTAACCAGGAAATTAAAAATCAATTTTTTAAAAAAGTCAATTTAGGCATGTACCAAAATTATATCACATGCTCTATTTAGTTTAACCTACATTTATAAAGATACCTGTAGTAAAGCTATACCAGAGCAGCAGTTGTCTTTATCAAGGGAAGCTTTTAAGTGTCTGGATCAATTAGTAACATAAAAATAACATTTTAAAGATTTACATGTGGATGCAGGAAATTAAATTCAATCAATTAATTATAAAACTTACATCATTTCTGAAAATGTTATTTAAATTGCAAGGGGGTGATTCAGAAAGAGGCATAATAKCCAAAGCTGCAAAGCCTCTTATAAAGCAAAGGGAATTCAGCTAGGTCAGCACAGTCATCAATAGATGGRTGGTGAAAGCCTTTTTATGTTTAAGGTGGCCAAGGACAGAACTTGAACTGTTCTGTGGAAGCTCCTAAATTTTTAAGCCAGTGTTTGAAGGTGATGATATGTAGGAATATCCAGATGATACCTGGAAAAAGAGTAAGTCCAGCAGTGCTGTTCCTTTGAGTGAGTCCAGCATCAAAATAATGCTGCTGAAATATTTCCTTAGGAATTCTGTGAAATTCTTATTCAAGCAGAGAATGCATGAGAACTTTAGTAACAGGATATGTCTGTTACTTATTGATTCTAAGGTTCAGTTTATATAGAAACAAATGTTTGGTGAAAACCTGAAAAGGAAGGCTTTGTCCTTATGGTACATTGTTGATTTTCCATTAGGGAATAAATTGTATCAGTCTGGATTGGGGTTTTTTGTTTGGTTGATTTTTAAAATTTTTTTGTGTCTTSTTGTGGTGTCTATGTATTCTGGAGCCTTTAAATTCTAATGGAAGAAGAAACTTGGATAGTAGGAGTTCAGTATGTACATTTTTTTCCCAGAGGATCAATTGATGTATTCTGCTTCTAGCCAATAATTCAAAACACTCGTCACACTTGCACGGTTTTTGGTGTTTCTGCTTCTCAGTGCAATAGCTGTAATCATTTGTCTGGGCTTGCAGATGATGTTACCATTATTGGTCCTACATTTTTCAGCATTTGTCAGCATGGATCATTTCAGTGCACCTTCCACCCTTGCCCATCCATGTGTACGGCRTATGGGGACCGGCACTACAGGACCTTCGATGGACTCACTTTTGACTTTGTTGGAACTTGTAAGGTTTACCTAGTTAAGGTGAGATTTTTGTAAAGCTTCTTTAAAACTGGATGTAAAACTACCTGTTAAAATCTACCATTGTACTGATTTCCTATCTGTGCATTTTATTGAGTCCTACATCCTGTTTTTTTGATTTTGATGTTGTAGGCTTTGAATAATACAGAACATAAACATACACTGAGGTTTCTGCTAATTTATCTATGTAACAATATGTATATTTTTATTAGTATAAAAAAGTATATTTAAAAGTGGACATTTTTCTTTTTTTTTCTTCAGGGTACTTCTTCAACCAGTTTTTCTGTCATTATTGAAAACATTGACTGCTTTAGCACTGGAATCATTTGCAGAAAAAACCTCTTCATTAATGTTGGAAAATCATTTTTAGTATTTGATGATGAAACTGGAAATCCAGTAAGTATTAGTTTTTACTGCTGTTCAAAAAGTAGCTAATGTACACCTCTGGGTGTTTCTTCCTTTCATTACCRAAAGCTTACTATGCCACTTCAGTAGCAGAGATGTAAATGTCTTTACTGTGAATGCTGACCACATCTGGATTGTTCACTGGAAACTTTAAATAAAATCTTGTCTATATTTGACAGAACTGTTAGATGAGATAATTGTAGCTCTTTTGTTTACAATTAATGCCCATTTGGTATTTTAGGAGAAATCYGGATGTTTTGAAGTCAGTAGGAGTTTTGCCATTAATTCCACTAGAAMTAAGAGATCTGTCAGGTCTGGAATGTATAGGAGCAATATATCTATACTGTTTTTAAAAACCTATCAAATTACAGCCCGTGGTATATTCTCCATAGCCTGATTTTAATTTTTGTTTTGGCCAAACTGTGTACTCTATTCTGTAAACATTTAGTGTTTTAATATAAATAATACTATTTACTGTTTATATACTGACTACACAGAGGAAGCTTCAGGTATTGAGTACTTAAACCAAGCATCTTAGTCCATACAAGTAAGTTCTGATCTGATTGTTAGTGGATAGAGAGAAAAATGCTTTATGTAAATAAGATTGTAATCTATAAACATATAATTGTCTAATATAAACATATTTAGACAATTCCTTATTTCCAGAGTCTACTTCATGCTTCTTTTTTACTTATCCATGTTCAAAAAAAGCATGTGACAGTATTACTTATAACTAAATGAAATTTTTAATCAGGAGCCTTAAGACTACTCAACTACCTCCCAGATGAGCCATTAACATTTTAATCTTCACTCTGTTACCCATCCTGTAAATCTGATATGAAATTGGCTTCTAAAATAGGAAAAGCATAAAAATACAATACAGTTCACTTTCAAAATCCAGGCCCCCTTTYGCTTAAGCACTTATACCTCTGTGACCTTCTGTCTGGTTTAGGACTTAGGTTTGAGAACCATGTCATTAATTTTATTTAGGTGTTTAATTTCTTGTCAACTGTATATTTTATGAAGACATTAATTCCACTATAAGCTCCCTTGTTTTATTTTGAACAGAGCTTATCTAGTTTCATAGATGGCCAACAAAAAATGCAGTTATGGAAAGCTGGATTTTTCACTSTTGTCCATTTTTCTGATGAACATATCACCATTCTTTGGGATCAGAGAACAACAGTTCATGTGCAGATGGGTCATCAGTGGCAGGTAGGTGCAAGTCAACACTATTATTGCTGTTTCTTTGAGGTATTTATGTAAATGTTGTTTAAGAAAACATAATTATTCAGGGACTAGACCATGTCAGAAATCAATTAAAGAAACATTCAGCTACCTTGTCAATGAAAATATTCATTCTCATATATCTTTTTTTAGTTACTCTTTTCTGTATAACTTCCATAACAACASAAACAAATATCTCTAGGGCAAAGCTCTCTTTCACTACTCACTTCTTATGTGACTGAAGCAGGTGTTATTTTTCTGAGGCATTAAAAAAAAAGCACATAACTGGCTAACAGCTCCCTTCTCCGAAGAAAAGATCAGCTCCTTTCTCAAAGGCTTTGGGATGYGTAGTTGAAAGTTGTTAATACTGACATTGCCAAAATAAAGTCTTCTCCATAGCTTTGTTACTACAAAAAGCGATACTGTTTTGACTGAAATTTGGCTGAAAAAGGATCAAAATGTGACAAATCTATAATTAAGCTAAAGAGGCAAGTTTTGAAAATGGTCATGAGTGATAGCATTTTGTCATGTGAAAAGATATTTTCATATTGTAGTGTGTATATATAAATTATATATTATATATTTTCATATATAAGTGTGTATATATAAATATATATGAGTGCATGTGCACATTATTTTTTTCTCAGGGAAAATTGACTGGATTATGTGGAAATTTTGATTTGAAGACCATAAATGAACTGAAGACTCCAGATAATTTTGAATTAACAAACTCACAAGAGTTTGGAAACAGCTGGACAGCTGTAGAGGTACAAAATAAAAATAATGTGTTTGCTAGCATATTTTTCTAGCAGATTTTTGCTGTTATAACATAAAATTCACCTTGAATGAAATCAGAAATTCATTCCTGGAAATACCAGTCAGGTAGAAATGCAAATGACAATGTAAGTGGCTCTTACAGATGTCATAATATGTTAAGGAAAAGAAAACAATGACATTTTTTTCCTACAGAGTGCTGTAGTGTAGAGAAAAATGTTGTACAATATTCTGAACATTTTTGAAGACATTTGAACAGTAGTATTTTTATTTTGCTTAATGGAAGAACTGTGAGTTCATACTGTGTTGTCAGTTTTATTGATCTTTTTAATGATAGCTGGGAAACATTTAGCTGGGAAACATAGCAATGGAAAGGGAAAAAAAAATCGACGTGCTGTAAAATAGAAATATAACTTTTTTGAGGTAATGTTTCTAGTGTGGTCACTGAAATGTACTTCCTAGTAGCTAGAGTAAAAAAATCTGATTTCTGACCCTCCTGAAGCACATTGTCTGAGTCAACTTTGTTGTTTATCTAAGTGAGACTGTTCAAGTGTAAGGACTGCAGGTTGGGTATCTGGCCCCACTGATTAGACCTATGTGCATGTGTGTGTGTTTTGCTGCTGCTTCCAGACCAATGAAACATTTCCTCAAATTGYGCAGTCTTCCTTTTCTTCTTCATTAGCATTACCCTTAATTCTATATCTTAATCCTCCTTTAATTTCATAAATGATGCATTTGTTCCCATGTTTTGCATCTCTCAAACAAGTGAAAAGCCACAAAACTATGCTTTGCAAGCCTAAAGTGGTTATGAGGAAAGATTCTCACCTTCATTGTGCTTTCTGGTTCAGTGTGTTGACAGCTCTGACATTCGAAATCCATGCAGTTTGAACCCCCTGAGAGAGCCATTTGCTAAGAAAGAGTGTGGGATACTGCTCAGTGAAACATTTGAAGCTTGCCATCCAGTGGTGAGTTGTGCTCTTGTATATAAACAAATGAAAGTGAACGTATCCCTAGAGAGAAATGCTGTTCTTCAACACAAAGCACTTTGTGATTAATGCAGACAAAAATACACCCAATCTGGGATATTTTCTTTTTAGTCACAAGCATTATTGTGTAAGCATGACATCTTGCTTGTTTTTCATCAAATGTGTCATAAACATGCACGTTTTTCATGCATGTATAAATACAGGTATTAAATAGGCAGTGTCAGATGGGGAGAACTCAATCCTAGAAAGCTTACTGAAATGCAAATCCTTKTAGAATGTGTAACGTCTCAATAAGCAAATCAACATTAATAGTTTTCTTTGAAATTTTGTCATTAAAGACTTGAGAATACTTTAAGGGAAAAATCACAAATTCTTATGTGAAATTTTCTGATCATATAAAGAGAATATGAACCACTCACAAGAAGAGAAGAGTTTTCTTTCATCTACTTTGATTTCTTACATTTTATGTGTAACATTAAACATTTTATGTGTAACATGTAACATTTCTTAACATTTTGGAGTTTTACTGATTTGTGATCAGTTTAGTCTTTTATTTCATAAGGTTTTTCACAGTTTATTAGGGCTTAAATATTACAAAACTATGCAAAACRCAACTCACATCAATATCTTAGCATGCCTGTTCTGATTGTGTTACTAAACACTGGATGAGGTTTGATGGTGTCTGCTAACAAACATTTTTTTTCTCATCCTTCAGGAAGCATTGGAAGTGAAATCTTTAATACTTCAAATTTTGATATCTTGCCTTTTGAAAGAGCCATAGCTGTGTATCGATGTGTTGGTTGACAGTGTATTAAAATACAGGAGTGTTTTTGATAAGCGATATTTTYGTTTGCAGATTGATGTCACCTGGTTTTACTCCAACTGCTTGACAGATACTTGTGGCTGTAGCCAGGGTGGTGACTGTGAGTGTTTCTGCACCAGTGTGTCAGCGTATGCCCATCAGTGCTGCCAGCAAGGAGTTGCTGTGGACTGGAGGTCTCCTCGAGTTTGTCGTAAGTTTGGGTAACCAGCGTTGCCAAGGGCTGCCACTGCCCTGCATTCATTTCAGCCAGGCCTGAAAAATCAGTCACACCAGGTCACCTGGGGCCATGAATTTGAYCTAAGCCTCACTGGTAGGAAGATGAGTTGGTGCCTCTCACTCTGATCCCATTTTGGCCTGGCTGGATTACGTGCTTTTTCCATGCTTGTGAGTAGTGCTTTTCTACTTTTAATTCCTTATTCCATGATGTGAAAGGAAATGTCATGGGAAGTCTATATCAGGGTGCAGCATGCATCCCTCAAACCAAAGGTGCACAGTTAGCAGCTCAAGTGATTTCCATCTTCAGRAGGACTTTACTTCTTAATAAGGAAGTTAATAATTTCCTGAATAGGAAATGGAGGTGCCTTATTAGAGCCACCCTTATTAGAGAAGGTGTGAAACATGAAGGTCTTCTGAGGAAAAACAAGGAGGATTTTAAGCAGGGCATGGTTAGTACCTTAATATTTCTCTCCAAAAATCCTTACAATTTATAAGAAAAAATCCAAGGCCTTTTTCTGTAATACTTAGTGGAAATGGCCAACAGCAGGAGGCTGTCATTTCCCCAAAGATGTGATAAAAACAGGGGAGATGCAAAGAGTGGAAGGAAGTGAGCGCTTTTCTAACTTTGCAGAGACGGTGTGCAGCTTGCTCAGGGTCACACATCAAACTGGCCACAGAGTGAATGGGTTACTTTTGATTGAAAAGTGTTTAAATGTGAGCRTGGAAAAACGGTGAAGCTCACTCACAGCCACTAGAGGTCACAAAAAGACAGCTGTAGGTATGTAAGCATCATATTTCYTGCTAGGCAGCAATGCTTTCTTTGAATCTGTGTAGTTTAAATTAGTATTTTATCTAAAGTAAAGTATTGGCAATTCTTTTTCAATAAATGTTTGTGCATTTTGCTCACCCCTTAGTCATAAAGGGGAATAGAAAACCTGTTTATAGAATGCCTGTAATTGCATTTTTTTCTTTTTATTTTTTTAGCTTATGATTGTGAATATTTCAACAAAGGTAAGTTSTAAAGGAAGTGACAAAATGTCAGTAGAATCTCGGAGGCTTTTTTTAAATGTAAGTCTTAGAATCTTTGTATAAAGATAATTGTGTTAATGAAAAAAATTTGTGAATGATATGTTGTTTAACTAGCCAAGATTCTGTTTTACTGCTTTATTTTGCTTTTTCAAAGGCTTTTAATTTTATATGTTTTTTAATTCCTGGACCTTTCTCAAGAGCATGTGTGTAACTAATTTTCATTGCAATGATGGATGATGATTAAACAATTAAATTGTTAAGTAATTAAAAGGATAGCAACTAAAAAGTGCTAGTGGCACTACTTGCTTAAGGCACAGCACAGTTCAAAGCTGAACCGACCCCAGTATGTCTGTTAAATCACTCATGRTCTCCTGTGCAGCCTCCAGAGGGAGGTAATTGTTAAGCTACCACAMCTTTTTGTCCCCAAATGGGGAAGAACCCTCCCTTTAGGGCTGTCTGACCTAGCCATAAATTCATGGGCRGCCAATACTGCTGCTGCATTAGAGTGGCTGTCAGCAAGGGGTGCAAACCTTGTAAAAGGTGCTTGCTAGAGCATCCCTTGAAACCTGCCCTGGGTGCTGTGGGGCTGTGTTAGCCCTGGAATCCACATTCAGATSATTTCCCAGTTACCCTGCGAGTGTTGGCACAGTTGGTTGTGGCACATAAGCCAGCTTGGTGTGAGGAAGGGTCAGGGCTCTGCTATTTGTGCAGTAACTCTTTTTATCAAGCTCATACAGAAGCCTGTCTGTCCTCATGGTGTGGAGTATTGTGGTCTTCCGTTGGATATTGCAGCAGCTCACTCCTGGAAAGGTCTCGGAAAGGGAGCAAGTTTAAATGAGGAGAGATTTGTGCACTGTGGCCAGTATGGACAGGAAACATACATTTTCTCATGCACCAACTTCTGGAAAGGTTTTGAGTGGGTCAAATCACTGATGCRTGGGAATTTAATCTAAACCACTCTTTGAGACTTTAAATTAATTTAAATGAAGARTAGTTGAATATAAGAGGTGATCAAAGTTTTTGAATTTGCTTTTTGGTTTGTTTGTTTCATGAAAGAAATACAGTCTGATATTAGACACTCTTAGTGCAATTTTAACAGACTGAAAGTGCAGTGCCACTACCATCTGTGGAAATAGCAAAACTAGATGACAACACATGCTTTTCAGTTGTGTTACTAGCTTTATTTGTTACTGAGTTCTCACTGACAGAAATTAGTGGAAATAGTGGTGATTTGTTTGTGTGACTAGCCTTGCAATAAGCATGGTCATTGTATACTTCTTACTTTGGATTTTTGYACTGTTTGCTAATCTAAATCATCAGTATTGAACATACGATGTTTCAGAGCTGTCAGCGGGGAAAAAAACCATTTCCATGCTGAAGGTTTTCTTGCCAGCAGAACTTAYAGCAGGATGGCCCAGAATTATTTAGTTTTGGAGACAGGAAGGTTAAGAAATTGTCTTAGACCAAAAAGAGGTTTTCTTCATTAACTTTGTAATGAATCCAGAGTGAAATAGTTCCAGTCCTATTAGAAGCGGAAGCCTTTTGAGTTTGGTTGAGGGAAATCTTCAGCTGGTGGCCGTGGTCTCTTGAGTTTTGGATGGGCCTTAGATAGGAGTCTTCAACATATAAAGCTATTTCTAGAACACTGGATGTTTTAAATAGTAATTTTTAACATGTTTTTTCCTTCAGCCCAGGGAGTTGAAGAGAGTATTCCTTGTACATATTTAGGTGGGCAGGGCTGCTTTTACATGCATTTAAAATCAAAACCTCTAGTTGTAATGCAGCCTCCTTAGGATTTCAAAGCTCTTAATAAATGTTAAGATTGTGGAGAACYAGAGTATGAGGGCAGGTTGCAAACTACAGTCTGAACTTTAAGCCTGTTGGAACAGATATTAAGGGTCAGGTTTTGGCCTGATTTTAGCAGAGAACTTAACAAAGCAAGAATAGCTTCAAACATAAAAATAAAATACTTTTCTGCAGTGAAGTGTGATCTAAATGAGAAGGTGTGGCTTTTTAATGTTTGTGAAATTYTAGTTTYACATGCTTTTTGGCTTTTTTTACTTACAGATAAAATATGACCATACTTTGCTTCTGATGCTGATTTCTTCCTGTCTTATTTCACWGTGGTTATGTTTGCATCTTCACTGTTCAAAGAGTTTTTTGATGCTTGTTAACAGCAAACTTTTCTTCCCTGCGAAATGCCTCATTCTTTAGACATTAATAAAATAGGTTTTAAATAGTAACAAGAGCATAATCAGTTCAAAACTACAAATAAACAGTTTAGAAGGATCCTGGGGTGGTCTACAGACACTGTTAAATTCTAAATCAAGTAATTGAGTGGTCAGCTAACTTTATTAAAGTGACTATGAAACCAAAGCAGATGAGAGGGAGGAAAAGGAAAAGCTAATCATAAATCTTGAAGATTGACTATATTTGTTCTTGACAGTCTTCAGAACAGGTATTTTCCGAGCCAGTCTGTTTTGATTCTCATTATAGTTTAGTGCATGGCACCTAGATCTGTTTTTAGAGTGGTCAGATGTGTTTTTCTTTATGTGCTCTGCCCTGATGTTTAGAGCTCAAGCATTTCTGATACTTGACATGAAAAATAATTCTGTTGGTTTTTTTTTTTTTTTGTCCACAGCTCTGGGAAAGGGCCCATACAAACTCGTCAGCTATTTGGATGGGAAATTTGTAGTGGCAGTGAAATTGGTGGATGATGTTGTTTTCCCAGTGAAAGAAGATGATGTTGCTCCTGGACATGTAGTGASCTTTATGCTGACTTCAGGACTTTATAAACCCAAAGCACATGGTAAAGTCACAATAACTTAGCATCTTAAATAAGACAGAGCAAACTCTGTTCTTCAATATGAGCCTGTGTTTAAGAGTAGACCTGGGTCCAAAAAAAAAAAAATCTCTTTATTGGTCAGCGGAATATGCACTTTAATGTGTGACAAAATATGCTTYGGTTGGTTTTAGTTAGATTGTAGCTTTGTAAACAGCTGAAGAGCAACTGCTTCACTGCATCCCAGCCTTGAAAAGCACCTAACTGCTAATGCAGCCCAGTGCTCTATGTATTGCTGCCTTTACTTCTCTTCTGGCAGAAGTGGGAAAGAATGTGAGAGAAATGTTRTAGCAAAAGTGCTCCCCACTTCCCTCCCTCTGTCACCATCTCCCGTTGCCTGCCCAGGTGCACAGAGATGCCCTTTTGGCACTGATTTCTGAAGGGACCTCCCAGGGTCTYCTTCAGTTCCCAACTTAAATTAGCCCTGAAGGAAAGTGTTGTTTCTCCRCCAGATGAAAGATGCCRTTGCACACCTTCAGACATGGGGAGRAAGCTTAAAAGAGTGTATCCAGCATTTGTGACATTAGTTAAAYGCTAAAGTTGCTTGCATACACAACTTTAATGCCCACGTAGCAGTTGTGTATCAATAGTTTTACTGCCCAGAGTCCCCTGATCAGCTCTTTGGGCAGCCTGAAGGTGGCTATCTTTGTGTAATCAAAGGAGAGATATGGATCACTTGAAAAAATTATAAGTATTTGTTTACTAGTACTGCTGTCTGTAGAACTGACACAAGAGCTCATGTAACAAAATATCCAGGAACAGATTTATTTTATTAGTCATAGTTTTGAGGCACTTGTACATTGTGTTCAATTTATGTTTGGAAAGGTAAGGTCAGTCCTACTCTTCTATTCCCCTATAAAAATCTACTGCTCAGAATTTAACCTGGCCAATAGAATTTGTGCCTTATGGTCCAGTTTGAGCAAATGTCATTTTTCATTTGGTTATGAGGAAGTTGACCAATGAATATGATGTATCATTTGTAAGGCATTCTTGATTCTTTGGTGAAATGCATGTCTTACTAGTTTCAGGCAGTTCCTGGATAATGGMGAGTTTGGGGCATTATTGCACTGATGGGATATACAGCAGGTGTTAAAAATCACACTGACTGTCTATTGTTACAAGAGCTGCTTGGTATAGACAATTAATAAAAAGGCATATATTAGCACTGTTAGGTTTTTCAGATTAACTGTAGCTTTTATGCTCAGAAAACAAGGTGGTCTTCTAGAAGTGTGATACCAGAATATGATAGTGTATCCTTTTAATACAGATCATTTGTTTTCTATGCATTTTTTTTTTAAGAAATGCTACCCTTTCCTGGAGGGTTAGTTGATTTTACAGTAGATTAATGGCTGTTTTCAAGAGAATAACAGAGTTTAGAGCAAGATAGAATGAAGTAGTTCTGTGAGCAACAGTTGCCTGTAACAGGCTCAAGATCTGCTGCCCTGCAGTTGGTTGTACAGAAGATGCTTGAAATCAGCAGTATTGCAGGGTGAGATATCATGAGGGAATGTTTTTCAGAAAAGAGACTTTGCTATAGTGTTCTTAGTGGGAGAGCTAGAGAGCTAAATGCAAAATACACTTTTAAAATTTATTTTTAATGAAAGGCTGAGCTTTTAAGCTATCAATTCCTGGTGGCAATGTTACTTGTAAAGCTAGTTAGATGGAGTTAAATTTTTTATTAAATTTGTGGCTTAGTAAAGACTGTCAGTTAAGTTCTACTTGACTGCGGGGCTATATTCCTTTATCCTGGTGTGGGCAAATGTCTTAATCTCTTTGAATTCCTGTTGGAATCTGTATTTAGAAAACTGAATAAGCATSACAATCTAGCACTCTGCAATCAAKATACAGTGTATTTTCTTACAAGATTCAGGCTTCTTTTCACTGGCAAGGCCAAAGTCAATTTTCATTCCTCATGCTACTAGTATCAGTGATGGTAGCTCAGAATGAATTTAGTTTATTGTGCATATATCAGCAAGTAAATGCATTCTGTGTGTTTTGTTTTGTTTTTTCAGATTCCAACTTGATTTCGTTTGAAACAGCTGAGAGACCAAACTATTTTCTTCAGCTGGTTTCCAATAATTCTCTTGTTCTTTCTAAATGGAAAAAATCGGAAGAGTTTCACAACACATCTACCTTTGTCATTCACAAGAATACGTGGCTTTCGGGTTACAGTTCCTTTGAGTCATTTGCAAAACCAGGATACTTCATCCACATTTCAGCYTCTTCAGTTGAGCTTCTGAAGTACCATCATTCAGAGGAGTTCAGACTGTCAACCCTTTTTCAACTTGTAGGTAGGTAGCTATACTTGAATTTTATGAACAGCAGTTTTGGCTTTTGTGCAATCCCAGGCTAAATGGCATTGTTATTTTTAGCGGTGATGAGATTGCTTACTTCTGTCCTACATCAGTGGGAGCTGTGGGTACCCTGGGACATACAGGCTCAAAATCTTTTTCCCTGAGCATTGTAGTGAAGATGAGATTCTTTGGTTTKCTTGTGAAAAGCTATTAAATAGCTTGACACAAAATTTTGTTTGCCAAATGGGTTTGGAAATACATCTCCTAATATGTAGTCTGGGCCGTACTTGCTATGTAGGTGGCAAGAAAATTCTTTAGGAGTAGAACATTTCATGCTCATAAGGTATTCACTAAGGGAATAGAGAAGAATTGAATGGGTCTGTAAAACTTAAGGCCTGTGGATGGATTTTCTCTCCTTTGCCTGTTGCCAAGAAAGAGAATTCTGTACAGTGAGTTCCCATTGCCCAACTTGTGGCCTCCTCGGGCATAATGCCATCCAGTGCTAAGGACGTGGCCTGTAGGTTACACCTTCCAAACCTCATTTTCCCCCTGAAAATCACCTTGACTTTTATCCACCACCCGCTCAGAGGTGCTCTGTCAGTTGGGATGTTAACCCCCACTGTTTCACTCATTATCTCACTGGAGGTACTCAYCTCTTCTTCGGGATCTAGATGTACATTTCAAATGTTCTTTAACATCTGCTGTGGGGATGTTTCTAACTACTTGACAGATTCACATTCCCATAACAACTCCATTCAACTGAGACATTAGGATCACAAATGAACAAGGTATTCACTCTGAAGACTCCTTCACAGGAGCTGTCTGCAGATGTTGAGCATACTAGAACTGATGGCAAAAAAACCCCACAAAAAATCGTGTCAGATAAACTTTTCTTTCTTTTTTTTTTTTTTAGATTAGTAAGGGAAAGAAGTAATAAGAATAACAGTTTTTATGCATTCTTAAACAAATGGAACCATGTTATGAAATAAAGGTGGCCTTACAGGTCTGGAAAAACATGCATGAAATTATATAGGTCTAAAAACAAAGCAAAGCAGATTATTCATGTAACTACTCTTTGCTTTAGTTTTTACTTGCGTTAACATATTAGATTCATCAAACATATTAATTTCACTTYATGAAATTCTGTGGTAACAATTACTTGCTGAAACCAAGTGTGGTATGTGAAATTCCAAAATCACTGCAAGTGMTTATGTTCTAAAACTTTTTTATTGTATTGCAGTTTTAAATGCAATAGTAATTTGTTGATTTGGGTAGCAGAAGTATTTTAGTAAGTGTGCCTGGCAATACAATGTTTTAAAATCAGTTCTTTGTTGTCTGAAACTGAAATGCGCTTTACAAGCAAAGAAAGAAAATTAATTACTGTATCAGATGAGGCACGGTCTGGCCATCTTTTACAGTGGCCATGTTAAATTGTGTCGCAGATAAACCTGAAGCAGGCTCTGACTTSTATGATAGAAGAGGCCAACTGTGTGCCTCGTGGAGCTTCCTGTTATCAAAACATTGAATTAAAGTGTTAATGGTGTCATTGTGAATCCACCCATGTTTTGCAGTGCATTATGCTGACAGCCTAATGCAGCTGTTGACTGGCACACTCCAACTTCAGAAAAATGACAGATTTTGTCATTGCCAAATGCCTGTTGCCTCTTGACAAATGCTTGTAATCACAGAGCTGTTGAGGTTTTTGAACGCCAGAATTACAGAGCTAATGCTATTACCGGGATGTTMGTATGGCATTTCAAGCAAGGAACTTTTTTTGGACCTATCGAAAATATCTCTGTAGTCTTTTATCTTTGAGAGAAGGATGAAGAAGGTTAAATCGTGTTCCAATTCTCAGTGGTCATCCATTAACACAGAATGCTATGTCTTTTCAAGTGTGAAGTCTTTACCCTCCAGTCATTATACCAAAAAATCYTATCTATGCCAATGGAAAACTAAAACAATTTACTTCAGCAAGTGGGATCAGATCAAATGATCAAGAGGTATTTCATTAATCACCACATCCGAGGGCTTGGGTTTCAGAGTTTTATAAGCAGACGAGCATAGGGCTCCGATCTTTCTCCAGTGCGCTCTCACAAGGGCCAGCCTGCTGATGYAGGGTAATTACATGGTCTAAAAATACAGCAGCATTTGTTTAAGTTAATGGAAAAGTTACACCAGCTCCAGAGTGCGCAGGCAAAAGYGTATTGAGTTTCCTGCTGACTGTTGTAAATGCTTTGCATATTAGATCAGAAACTCTTGAACCGGGAGCAGCTATTCCTGCGGAATCAGAGGATAAATATCAGGAGCAGAATAATAGGCCCGGTAAATCCCCTTGGCCAGAAAGTTCCTCATGAGACTTCTTCRTGCTCTGTGACGCACATGCCAAAGGAAGAATTTTAAGTGACCTGATCACCAAAGCAGTAGATACATATCTGTCTAAAGTCAGCTGACGAGTCACTTTTTCCAGTTTCATCGCAATAAATATTGTCAYGTTGGGATATGCTCAAGGCTGCAAAGTATTTGCCATGAGAAGTCACTTCAGATTTAAAATTGGGTTATTTTCATTATGCTTCATCTGCCATCCTGTTCCCACAAACATTTGACGAAATGGAGTAGAAAACTGAATTATAGTAGGTAGTGTGTACTTAGGTGCAAAAAAAAAAAAAAGTTTTCGCATTCTATTCAGAAATTTTTACCAGCAAATTAATTGGTATGCATTCAGTCAAAAAAAAATAATACCCTTAGTCTTASCAGATGGACAAGTGCAGAGATGTCATGTAAGATCAATCAATTCCTGTTTAAGATTGCTGGAAAATCRGTGTATGTTGGGACTTGAAGATCTTATTATGGACTTTGCTGCTTTCTTACCTTTTTTTAAAATAATGTGCTCAGGCTTTTATCGTTCATATCATTATCACCCATTTAGGATCACTATGAGTTATTTTTATGTATGTTATGAAAATGTGACTTGCCCTATATAAATTCTGCAACAGAGTTTTTAATAATACTAGTTATGTGCTTTAATAGCTAAGTTGCTGTAAATACAAGCCTTGTTTTAGAGAGAATGTTAAAATTAAAATTTCAAGGTGCACTAAATACAGGCACTTCACATAGAAGCATTTTTCAATGTTTTAAGTTTGATAGAAAGCACTTCTGGTTTCTTTTAATCTTGTTGTCTTAATTAACTGAATCAGATTCAGAAACATGGTGCAAAACTGAAAATTAAATACATTTTAATGCAAATTTTGTTTTAAAAAACACATCTTTTTACCTTAAGTCAGTTTTACACAATACTACTCGCTATTTTAACTTCAAATTGCTCTTATCCATTTCTATCAGTAGAATTAATTTTCTACAGTGTCCTGATTCACTCATCAAGAGTTACTGTTGACTTTAATTTGAGTTTATGTGCTTTGTTGGCCCAAAAGATTATGGCATGGACCCTGGGACTGGAAAATGCTGAGCAACTGCTGCTCTACCTGCAAATCCCATGTGTGTCACAGCACACATCTGCTTGGTAGCTCCTGGAGTCAGACTGAGGTTACTGTACAATAATATCTTTCCTTTTTATGCTGCAAACACAAACATTTGACCTACCATTTTTGGCTGAATAAATAGGAGGAGATTAAATMGTTACGTTAACTTTGTAATAGTAAACTGAGCCATGCGTAGATGAGAGGTAGGTAATTATACTTCGCTCTCAGTGATGTTTTGGCTGGGCACAAAGTTTAATTTTTCCAGTGATATTTGCTTACRTTTCTCACTGCAGAAGCTTAGAAGTCAAGAGCAGAGTTTGTTAGGAGTTTGTGTGTGTTAAGTGGGTAGATAGGATTTCATGTTTCTAAACTTATAACTGTGGGSACAGGCAATCTAAGTTACCAAGTAGAGTTTTGCTACCATTTTAAAAAGAACTAATTCAAAAGCAATTTTTGTACCTACTAGATTTTTTTGAGTCTTAAATTAAAGTAGCAAAAAACAAACAAACAAAAAAGCATCAGGTAACAATATCCAAATGTTTGATTTTTTAAATTTATTTTTTAWACCTTTATTTTAAATGCAACCTTCTATTAACACTGGAACATTTCAAATTTTAGCATTTATTTTTAAATAAATAGCTATTTTTTGAGCATAACTTGAAATTATTAATAATACAGAGATTCTAACAATGGCAAAATTTGTCCCTGTGTGGTAAAAGTCAGAAAATTAAGAAATAGAAACTAGAAATAATAATAATAGAAAATTTAGGTGGGGTGGACTTGTGAACAGTATGAACTGTCAACACGCAAAAAAGTGGCCAAGTTGCTAAAGTAGAAATGTGGTTGTGACTCAGCAGAACCTCATGGTCTGTCAGTGATAAAATATTAAAAATCTTCATTGAATGGAAGCAGCTGTTGTTTTCAGAGTATTGTTTTTGAWAGCCATGAAGAAGAAAATCAGAAGTTACAGGGAAGAAAATGTTTYTCTAATATCCAGGAAAGTGAGAAAGCAATGGAGTTGGGGAATATTTTTTAATGTCYCATCTTTGGCAATGTGCATTCCTGTGCTCCCCCAGGAGGTTTCTGCAGCACTGTGGCTGTTGATGTGCTCAGCTCCTGTTAGATCAGAGAGCTGTGGGCTCAGCTGGCATGTCAGCTGGAGCCACTGTCACCCAGGACATGTGTCACCATGTCGTAAAGGGTTTGCTGTGTCACCAAACAGGAGACAAATGCTGGTAGGCTTGATAAGGAGACACATGGCTGTCTCCAAATGCCATGACGAATCCTTTTGAGGAACRCGTGCCTGATATGAGGAGCTTGATTCATTGTCTGTGAACTGTGGATCATKGTTTTGTTGTGAGTGAGCTGTGCTGTTGCACAGGCTGTTATAAGCTCGTGTTACTGGAGGGGCAATTTAAGTATTGAAGAAACGGGAAGCATGTGGTGGAGGTGTCTGAACAGACCAAGTRACCTCAGCCATGCCTGATGTGGCTTGTCCTGAAGRCCGTTCACCATCTCCATTGCTCTCCTTTGGGCATTCTCTAACAGCAGAGTGCCTTTTTTTTATATTGTGGTGCTCAACCCTGCACATACTACTCAAGGTGAGGCTGCACCAGTGCAGAGCAGAGCAGGTGTTTTAATGCTGGTTTTTCTTCTGTTTTGCTTTACAGTGGCTTGATCCTTGGGATGCTCAGGCATTCCAGAAATTAGGTGGAACGGTGAAAACTTTAAATATGATGAATGACTGAACTATTKCTCTGAAGGATTTCCCCATATAATTCAAAACAAAGCACACATATTGTACCTTATGGGTTTTCAGAGACATCCTGAAAACTTTCAAAGAAGGGGGAAAACAATAAACTCAACTCTTGCTATGGCGATTTGGTGCGCTCTTTACACACAAAAAAACATTGGCCTGGCATACTCAATCCTCTAAAATCCCTTTACTGGAAAATTGAATGTCCGTTGATTCTACAGCTCTTTGAAAGTGACTTTTATGATCAGGTTCATGAATTCATCTGTAACCCATAGTTCTTTCTGTAGAAGTAGGGACAAAATTTGCAAGTGAGCATGACTTCAGTCTTGACTGAGAACAGCATTTATGAACCACTCAGGAAATGCTATGCCTTTACGTAGAGATTCACCCTGATTCCTGCCAAGGCATGTAACACCACCAAACTCTGAGCTTAGTCTGTAGGAAAGCTTGAGGAAAATGTGGCTATCATTTCAAYGAAGTCTAGATTCATTTAGAGAATGGGAGATGGTATGTAAATCCCTGCACTTGGAAATGTTAATACATGGCCACTCTGCTGTTCTGCTAAATTGAGAAACTATAATTCTTCATCAGGTTACAATCTATCTTCTGCAAGCTTGTACTCTTACTGTGTTCGAAAATTATTCTGTGGTTAGTGGTGAGTTTTGTGGCCAGAGCTGAAAGTTTTGCATTTGTCTCCATACTTGATCTAGGGTAGACTAATGAATGAGATTTCCTAGATTCAACTTGGATTTGCTGTTATTGCTGGTTATTGCTTGTGCCAACAGGTCTCTGATAATGTTTTGTCTTTGTCCCATGTATTTTCTTTTGTTCTTAARACTTATATTTCTCCCATATGTTTTCTTTTGTCCTTAAACCTTACCACTCAACCACTCTGTGCGTACAAAACCCCATACATTAGCCACCAAAATGTATGGAAAAGATTCCCTTCCTCCATTAGGTTTACGTAACTTAAATYGGTTTCACTAGAAGGGGTCACAGAAGAATTTTATGCCATGTACATAATTTCCTACGAGAACATAATAAATGAATTTTTTACTATTACAAGAATTGCATTTTTAAAAGCAGTGTCAAGTTATCCCTGGGTGAAATGAGATGTAAAAGGGATAACACTAGATGGCAACACACACACCCTTTTGCCTGAGTTTGATTTACCTTTTTAAGATAATTATTTGTATTTTAAAAGAAGACATTAATGGCTAATAATGGCAGAGAGATAATTACTTGTTAAGTACAGATTACCTAAATTGCAGGAAGAACAATTTCTTATGATCTTCATGGAAAAGTTTTCAAGACAGTCTTCAGGAAGATGCAAAATAGCTATTTTCTTTGTATCTTAGTCAAGCAAAGATCAGGAAAACTTAAAAGAAAAAAAGAGTTCAAGAGATGAAAAATGGAAACTCATTCTAAGTAGTTAGCATTTTCTTTCTGGGACTTAATGTAAACATAGTTTAAGAGCAGTTWTTCTTTGTAGGCTCTGTACAACATTGCTCTAAGCTCAAGTTTACCAATTTATAGGGGATCCCCCTATGATGATGGTGGTCTTCTGCAGGAATAAATGYACAGGAAAAGTCACTGCCCTGCCCTGATGGCTAGTAGAGGGAGCTGGGGTGGCTGTCATAGTGCAGGCTGGAATCCAGATATATCATATAAATCTTGCAGGTGCTGRAAGAGCCATGGGGCTAATCTAGCATTGTGCAGGAGACCATTCTTCATGGAGATGAGGGAGGGCTGGAGTGAAAATGATGGTGCATTTGAACATGCAATTTGAACATGTGTGTCACCCACATGATGATTGCCATAAATTTGTTTCTCAGATTTTACACWCATTCAGTTTCTTCTTTGCATTAATTTTATGAAGTTTCTGCATGGCCTGGTAAGTACTGGAAGTATAGCTGATCCTTATTTCTGTTTATTCTCTCTTTGAAGTTTAACTCTTCCTCMATCTGCACTTGTATGTTTCCATTATGTGACTTGAAAGTCTGTCAATAAACACAGCCTGTGTAGATGTTGCAGTGAATTTAAGGTGTGCCTCTTAGTTATGTGTGTCTCTGTGTATCTAGAAATATATGAGAATAACAGATTTTTATTGTTTTTCAGATGTCAAATTTAGATTACTTTCCCATTCTACGTGTGAATGGCGTTATGATGCCTGCACAAGCCCTTGTTTCAAGACATGCAGGGACCCTTTGGGAAAAAACTGTGAGACAGTACCAAAGTGAGTGTCATAAGTTTTATGGGAAAGTGTGTAGTTTGGGCAATATACTTAAGCAGGATAATAGGAATATGAGGGACCAAATGGGCACTTGAGTTTGTGCTTTACCTTAGATCTGGGTGAGAATGGAAGTAGTGTCAATGACATTTTGAAGTAGTACACTGAGGTGAACCAGACTGTCTATTTAAATTTTATATAKAGATTCTGTTTTCCTAAAATTGCTTGATCCAGAAGATACTATTCAACCAGTTAATACTCATTGTTTTTCTTTTAGAGTGGAAGGATGCATCCCTACCTGTCCTCTCAACATGTTGCTSGATGAAATCACTCAAAGATGCGTGTATTTTGAAGACTGTATGTCTGAAAAATTACATATATCATATATTAGACTTAGCTTAACAATTTATTAGTTCTTTAGTTAYAATTTCAAAAATCAGTACCTACATTTGTGTAACCATGACCTTACCATGACCTTAGTTACATGAACCCTAAGCTCATTAAGCATWTACCTTAGTTAAAATAATTTAATTCCTCAAAAATTTGAGACAAATTTTAAACTAAGAAAGGTGTTCTTTCTTCATAAAAAATTTCAGTAATGTTAGATATGAAGCAAATGATTTAATGAATTTATTCTTTTATTTGTCTATGTGTTTTAGAGGTTTAACTGTAATTGAGAAGATCAGTTATATGAATTAACCCTACAACTTTGCTGGTTCCATCACTGTAACTATTCATACATTTCAGGCTGTTTTCTTGTATCTGATTTCAGGCATTGAACCTGCAGATGACAGCCCACCTTCGCTTCTCAGCATTCAAACACCGACCGTTCCACATTTAGCACCAAGTGCAAGTTTGGCAGTGATAAGTGAAGGGGTAACTTCACTTTCTGTAACTGAGGCAAAGGACATGGAAATAACACTTTCTACAAAACTGCAACTCACTGCAACTACAGGGAAGCTGGAATTGTCAGCTGTTACATCTAATAAAACACTTCCAGCTATAACTTTGTCACCAAAAATTTCTTCGGGGTCAACAGAAATGGCATCTGGGAGAAGCACTACAGCAATGACTGGGACAACAAAATCTAATGTAAGCTCATCTGCTTCTGTTGGCTTTTYTCCTTTGTTTCCATCTACTGCCAGTTCAGAAACTTCCACAAAGATGCAGCTGGTCACTAGTGGTTCCACTAAGCTCCTGAGGGCTACAGAACCTCAGACAGCAGCTGCTACACACRCAGTGACTACAAGCACAGAATCAGAAGGCAAAGCAATTGCTACTTCTGTTTTTACTGGGACACCACTGATACTTAGAACAACAGAAATGCCAGTCAAAACTAAAATAATGGAATTATCAGAAACAGCCACAAGAACACTTCCCACGAAAGAAGCACAAGTGAAACCAGAGGGACTTACAACATTTGCAGCCAGTTCATCTGAATCAATAACAGAAAAAACTACTGCATATCTGCCTCATTTTTCCATATCACCGCCGCTGGATGTGCCTTCATATACACCACCAGAAAATTTAACAGGAACTTCAGAAGGAATAAAATTAAGTGTGGATCAGTCTTTTACTACAGTAGCTAATRTTACAGTGGCATCATTTTCTCCTATGCTCACTACTTCATCTTTGTTAAAGCCAGTGTCTTCAGCAACAACAAAAGCAGCAGCTGTTTTTACCAAAGAGAGTGTGAAGACAACGATTTCACCAACATCCATGCCACCCCTTTCACTAGGAAAGGCAACTGCAGAACCTCCTCTAGGAATGGTTCAACACTTGGCTGGTACTCCAGAGGTTCCTTTCACTACAACTCCAGGTCCAAAGATGACAACTCTACAGACTCAAGAGAGATCATCAGAAACAACTTTGTTGTCAACTCATAAAAAGGAAATCCCAAAAACAACATCTCCTGTGGAGCATCCATCRAGTTCCCATTTCCCTCCCTATTCGCCACATCCTAGTTCTAGTACTGAAAAATCCTTCAGTCTTTCTACAAAGAGACTTGCAGTGTCTGTTCCTACTGCTGCTTCTCCAGCTTCAGGTGAATTGAAAAAAACATTTAAAACTGTTTCAACTACTGGATACCCCTCACACACAGTTCTAAACACAACAGAGTTCCTGACTACGTTGTACACTAAACATCCTGTCGTGGCTGAGACCACCAGTGTGACACCTTTGTCTGTTACAGTAGCATCCAAAATAGCATCCCCTCTTGAACTGGCAACAAAGTCAACTTTGCTTTCTGGAAAAACATCTACTGAATACAAGTCAGCTCTGGTTTCAAGTACAGTGAAAACAAGCACTCCAGCATATTCAGGTRTGGTTACCGCATCAGCAATCAAAACCAAAGAAACCACCATAGCTCCTTTTGCAGCTACAGAAAGAGAATCATTTCAAAGAACATCCATCACTGGATCTCCCCTTGCTCTTCTTAGTGGGACTGAAACCACGTTGTTGACAACACAGCCTGATAAATCACAAGTAGAAAGTATTACAACCATTTCTACTAGAAAGCCATCTGCTTTGACTTCTTCACCATTAAGTTCTCTAATCTCTTTAAACATTTCTCTTCCTTCACTACCCTCAGATGGAAAAGAAGCATCTCTGACAACTCTCAGTCCCATGCATACATCCCATGAAATAACCTCTTTATATCCAAGGACAGCTGTACCGAAATTCATGTTAACAACAGAAAAGACTTCTCCAGTCCCACCTTTCTCTATTTTATCTACTCTATTAGAACAGTCAAGTTCAATAACAACAGTATCAGATGAAAAATCACTACTGAATATCACTAATACCATGTTTTCCCCATCCCCTGAATTCAGCAGTCAGCTCGTAACAACCAAAAAAATAATGAAAGACAAAGAAAAATCCTCTCTGTCCCCTTCTGTTGCACTTCCAGTAACAAAGTCTACTTACACTTTCTCCACCTCTCAGTATCTAGGAGATAAATTAGTTTCTTCACCTTCTTTAACACAGATGCTACCAGAAGTAGCAACTGCACCAAAATACTCAGTAAAAACTGAAATGGTTTCCACAGCGTTCAAACCTACGGTGGAAAGTATAACAGAAGCAGCAAAACTTCCAGCTGCAGCTCAGCCATCCCTGCCTCTGTCTTCAGCAGGCCCCTTCTCCTTGCAGACATTTTCAGGAGATAAACTCTCACTACAGACAACAAGGACTACAATTATACCATCTTCTTTTACTCAGAAGGCTACAGAACTTGGGCTTCAGGCCTCGGAACCGTCATTGWCGAGCCAAGTTCACCAGTATCCTACAGAATCTCTTACAACATCCASGGCTCAGCCACAACCTGTGTTCAGCACAACTGCAGCTACAATAGAACTGACTTCCTTACACCCCTTAATCACCTCACTRCCTGAAGGCACTCATTCAAGGATATTCCCTACCTCAGTAGGTCCTACAAAAGTTATTCTGCCAACTCAAAAATACTTGCTTTTGACTGATTCAGGCACACAGCCACTTGTATCAAGAACTTCTGTTTTGCAGCCTACAGTGCCAGCTAGAGCAACGGCTGACTTGATTTTTGGCACCAAAATTGCCCCTTTCTCACTAGAAGGGCTTGCTGCTTCTTCTTTAACAACAATTAAAAAAGAACCATTCCCTTCATTTTCCACTCAAAAGGCAGCTACAGATMTTAAACTCACACCCCATGCCTTGTTTACTGAATCCCTTAGTTCAAAACAAACATTTGRAATGTCACCTTTGCCAGATTCTGAGTCAATTTCTTCAGTGGTTTTGTTACCAGAAACAACAGAAATGCCYGTTGTGTTGGGATCCACATCAACGAGGAGAAGTGATACAGAGAAAACTGCAGTGCTGCCTGAGCAGGTCACGCCTTTAGCCACCACCTCTAGGATCCTGCCACATACAGCCTTGTCAACTGAGGCCCCTTCATCATCTGCAGCTTCAGCCTCTCCAACGATAAGCAGGGCTGGGCAAAACGTTAGTATTGCATCAGCAGCCTCWGAGGAAGCAGCAGCAGTCTCAGCACCCACCACCAGCTCTGTGAAGCCCACCTCTCTCTTGGTTACTGCAGAGGCAAAAGGAGCTGTGCACCTTGACACAGTAAAATCAGAAGAGCCAGAATTAACAACAGAATTCCAAGCTGTGCTTTCTCAAGGTGTTACTGTTACAACTCAGACATTTCACCCTCTGTATTTCACAAGCACAACTTCAGTTCTGTCCCCTATGCATTCATCTCCTGAATCAAAATCATTTTCTTCTATAGCTCCATCATCAGTCAGTACTACTCAAACTTCCAAACTTGAAATAATGCCTGAGATGCAAACACCTTCTGTGAGTTCACTSTTAATGATATCTGATCATCCAAATGACACAGCAGCTCCATCAGTTTCCTCATTTGTCTCTTTGTCTACCAAACCACTTCATGGCCTGACTACGACATTTTCTGATGGACTGGTAACAGCTGAAGCCATGTCAGGAGCTGCAGCATCACCTTTTATGTTGCCTCGAGAAACAGCAACTCTTCAAACTTGTACAGTGAGTAGATATAAAATACCTGCCTGATTTGGAATATGTCTTAGTTACTTTTACACACTGATTAAAAAATGAAATTGTGAGCCATGCCTTGATCTTTAGGATTTAGAGTATCTGTATKGAACAAGGGAATCTAATTATGTTATCCATTATATCTGAAACTTTGGATAACTTCATCACGCATGACATTTTTTTCCAAGTGTTATACTACAMGGGGTTTCAGGCCTCAATTTTCTGAGTATGACTGTTACAAGAATGATTTTTTTTTTTTATTGGCAAAATAAAGTGTTTCATATTGTCCAGTGGCAGTGTTTTGTTGCCCTCCTTAAAGTGTGTCTTCCCACACACCATTATCATTCCTGCTTGTTTCCTTTATTTTCCCTTCTCAACTTTATTAATTGTAAAGTTAAAAATTCAGTAGTGTTGTTCTGATCTTTCCAACAGGGCAGCAGTTAACCTATCCTCAGAATGGTCAGGTGTTCAAAGGTACTCTTTGCTTGTAGCTTCTGTTGATGTCATGGGCATCAAAAAGTATTCTATACCTGAAGAATGTGAACCCCTTTTTTAACAAAAACTCTCAAATATTGTGATGCTGTCTTGGTAAGAATAATAAACTCTGTCTTTTATTGAATCTGCCTTAGCCGATCACAGAGAGTGAGTGCATAAAACACATTTGTTTGGATGGACAACTGATCCAAGTCAATAAGTCACAGAACTGCCCATACAATGCTACTCAGCCCAGCTGCGGAGTTTTGGGATTTGCTACTCAAACGAATGGTGACAAATGCTGCCCAAAGTGGGAATGTGCATGTAAGTTTTAATTATGCTGTAATTTTGAGATGCATTTAGGGAACCATATAATGCATGTATAAGAGGGCTAAGAACTGACRTTTTTATACCATAGCATAGAAGTGGAAGATGCACTTGGTATGGGTTACTCATTGGCTGATGAAATTTGTAATTGTATTTTTACATCCAGGGAAGTAATATAAAAATGCTCTTCTGATACATTCARCTTTAGGTATCTGTAGTGGTATGTCCAAGTCTGTCTCAGACACATCTTGTCATCTCTCATTGCTGACACCTGATCAATACAGATTTTTTGGTTCATTTTATATCTGCTTCAGAATGAGAATATTCCCTAGACTGTTAGCTAGCTATGTTAACAGTCTGGGGACACTGTGCTGTAGTTACTGCTATCAACTACCTAGAGTTGGGGAGCAAGAACCCAAACCTGAAAGAAATATCAATTTACTTCATAATAGGAAATAAAGTATGTAGAAATGAGCAGCTGGAATTTCTGCTTAGGCTTTAGAGTTTGAAATAACTCAGAGTAGAACTCCAAGCCCATTGAAACAAAAAACTTTAGCAACAAGACTAAAAATTAATCTTTCCACCATAGGAACAAGATTGTAAGGARCTATGGATCTGGCATCATCTACAGTGACTCATGATTTTTTTTAGTTTGGGGTTTTTAAAAGTTGCAGACCATTGTTGGCAAGAACTGTAAAGAAACAGCTGATTGCAGAAATCTGCAGGTTGTCCCATTGAAAATATGCAGAATTTGTTTCTGCTATCCATTTCCAAAGGTGCAACTTAGCAATATGTCAAATATATGTGCTGCATATATGAAACTAGCTGTAAGCTAGTTCATCTTATAAAATTTAAATTCCAAAGTAAGTTATAAAACATTTACTTTTTTTTCCTTAGGTCGTTGCACCATTTTCTCTGATCTGAGCATTGTAACCTATGATGGAAATCATTTGGCTTTATTCAAAGAAGCATCCTACATTGTTAGTCAAACTCAAGATGAAACTATAACCATCCATRTCCTTGACTGTAGAATGGTAACTAATATTTATCAGCTAACAAAAGATGTTTGCTGCTGCTAATGAGATGTGCCTGGAAAGCAAGAGCATAGTAAATACTTCATATTGTGGTTATTTTTCACTTCAGTGCAATATCTATGCATTATACTTGCATTTTAAAGTACTTACAAAATTTTTAAGTACTTACTAACATTTTAAAGTACTTACTTACTTGCATTTTAAAGTACTTACAAGTACTTACAAAGTACCACCTGACTGTATAAGCATAGTTCCTTGTGAAGCAGCTGGAAGGTGACAGATAAGTCCATGTTATCTTGTGGCATGTGTAATATGGACAAGGAGGTGAGAGATGTAGTGGATTTGCATCATTAGTCACTTCTGTGAGTGCTGTCTTRTGGTAAAGTATCTACACCACTGTACCAGTATACCACCAGTCTCTTGCAATGCAGGATTTTTATCCATGTTCACATGGAGGAACTTGCACTGGGAACACCCRTCTTCAGAGCCATAAAAGCCTGTAGGGGTGCCAGACTGAATTGGACCATCMTGTGCATTCCAAGTTTTTGACACCAGAGTAAGAGAGAAAGCTTAATGGGCCTCCTGCCCAATGGGTAGTGTGGATTGGCTTTATCATGAAATGGTGATTTTTTTTTATCAGCTTTTACAAAACTCCTTAAACTTCAGTCTCTCCTGTGAGAGGTCAGTAATTTTGATGTCCACATGAATGTCCATTGCAAAGTTTGGTCCCAAGTTTCACCTTATGGAAGTTAATCTCAAGAGCTCATTTTAATTGATACAAAGATTGTGTGTGTGTGACTTTCAAATCTGTTTTCCTGCTGTATTCARTGTTTTCTGTTTTGTTCATGTAGCTCAGGAACTATGCATTTATTCCTGATCTATTACTTCTGTGCTGTACATATCATACAGGTTCATCATTCCCTGTCTCATTCTTGCTGACCTTCAGACATGAATTGTTCATATTTTTTGGTGTCCAAGCAGCCAGTCTACCTCAGGTTTTTTTTTGTTCCCCTGAAAACCTGTGTTTCTGTTGTAATTTCAAGGTTGTGTGATGTAGCACAGTTGAAAAACAGCAAGGTCATAATGTTTTGTTCGTTTTCTAGATAAACTTGATAGTCTGGACTTGAAACTGCAATCAGCAATGGTTGAATGGTTTTCCTCTCTTAATAGTATAATCCCCCAAAATYCTTAATATCCCAGTGCCTAAAACCAGTAAGCAACCAGTGTGTACAGATTTTTCACATCATGGTTATGGGTGATGTATTTTTGCTTTCTTCACAGAGTAATTCAGATTCAACTTCTTTGTGCCTGGCAATGTTGAATTTAACCTATGTATCGAATGAAATCATTATCAATCGCTTAAGTAGAAAAGTAAGTATTTTAAGGGATTTTATTTTCCTTTCAGACAGCACCTTACTTCTGTAATTGTAATTAACTGTCTCCTCATGTGGATACTGAGGAATAGAGTAGAGCACAAYAGGTCATATGATTCATTGCTCCAGTTTTGTGATTTCGTAAACTTCTAGTGAATTCAAAGAGCCAAACTGTGATCCAAGGAGAGGTAATGAGGGAAGTCACAGACCAAGGCACATAAACTGTTTGTACCTTTGGTACCTGTATTATCTTTGTGGAGGAAAGCCTGGCTGTTTCTGGAATTAGTTAGGACTTAAATTCCTGAACTATCAATAATCTGGTCTTAGTTCTTCTATCTGACAATTAACCTCTCCTTTGTGTGTCTTCTAGATAACAGTAAATTCAAGATCTGCTTGGCCTACGGTTAGAAAATACGGATACAAAATTGAAGATTCGGGCTTCAAGTATGAAATTGAAACCCCWACAGAAATCAGAATTCAGTGGTTTCACAGCACAGGTGTGATGATTATTGAGTTCAATAGCACCAGAGAACCAAGAGCTTTGGGACTGTGTGGTAAGTATAGAGTAGTGCAAGAARTAAAGGCTTTCATATGCTTTGCTAGGGAGACACCTTGTCTTGATTACATGAGCTGTTTATTGCAGGATTTGTCCTGTATCATTGCAAAGTTTAAGATACTATTAAAATCCATCATTAATTTTGTTAATTGTTGAAGTTGTGTTTATATATCCCTGTTACCCCTTTTTCCCACAGTGTTCCTTCTGTCTGAAACATGTTTAAACCACAGGCATGATTGCTGTTGCTAAACCCAGATAACTAAGTCCATAATTTCCAATATGGTCCTTCACAGACTTAGTGTTTGGTACTCATCTGATAGGAAGTGGTATGTGCTATTTTCAGTTCCTAAAGGTCAAAATTCCCTGAAAATGTGAACTTGAGAGAACTAATCATAACTGTTGGAGCAAATGTTTCAGAGAGAATTTCTTAATAATGTTGCACACTGTTAGGTCTGTTCAATAGTTTCACCTACTCTCTTTTTTTCTAAAAGCACAGCCTTGAATAAGTTATGAGTGTTACAGTTTTTGCAAGCATATATTTGTTGATGTAAATCCCCACTGTGATAGCTGGATCTGTAAATTTATCTGCTGTAAATTGGAGCTGGAAATCAGGATTAAAGAGATCATATAATTAGAGTGGATATCTTTCCAGTTTCAGAAAGGGCAAATGCCTGCAGCTCAGTATCAAATAYCAGGAATAGCTCAGTCCAGTTTCCAGTCTTGCGGACAGAAATGTGCTTCTCACAAAGACAGTTTGACTTTACACCGTTTTGAAATTTGGTTGTTACTTGTAATTTGCCCTAGCTTCTGTTTTCATTATTTTTCTCAATCTGCTTGGCTGATTGTTATTGTAATTAGATCAAACAGGAACAAGAAAGTAAAGACAGCGGGTTTTTATAATAAACCTGATCCAAATTATCCAGAAAATYTCTTTTGCCTTTTGATTACTGTGATAGGGAGGATTGGGAGCATTRCATTCTTGGTTTACAAGGCATTTTGGCTAGGTGACAACACATTTCTGTGGGTGGTGTTGCAAGTACAACTTCAGAGGATGTGCTGTGTGTTTCTGGTTCTGGGAAGTTCTCTGCAGTAAGTTTCTGGAGATTGGGAGTTTCTCTGCAATAAGTCTGCCTGCACAGTGCTTTGTGGTGTCCTTTACAGAACCGGGCTCAAATGAGCTTGTTGTACTGCAACGTTTCAGGGTAAATTAATCCAGGYTGACCTCCTGTGCTTTCTGTGTTAGTCTGCTGCATGTATTTGAGCTTTCTCAGATGTCTTTTAGCTGTATTGCAATACTGGTAGGTCCTGATTTCTCAGTTTCATGGAAATCATGAAGAGACCATTACAGATTTGTAGCACAGGCATCCCTTGGAAGGATTTAGAGACAGTGGTGTCTTTTACAGTATAGGGATTGGGCAAACGTGGCAGCTGGTGAAGAGAAGGGAGGGGAAAATGGACATCTCTATAGCAAAGCTGGTGAAAAAGATTTAAAGCACRTCAGTTCTAGTTGCAGCCAGATCCTGCCAAGACAAATGTGAAGCTTTAGTTTTGCTGTGTTAAATCTCCTTGTCAATGTGTAAGAGAGGTGGAAAAAAGATATCCCTGATATGGTAGCAATTCTTTGAAGTCTTTCAGARCCATCACATACTTCCTATCTGTGTTGCAAACACAGACTCAAAAGGTTCAATCAGAAATAGTCTGGAAAGCTGTTTTACTCTCTGAGTGCCTGTTGCTGTATCACTGATTGTCATCAAAAACTGCAAAAATGATGAAACAGACCATTTCTTTAGAAAACGGTGAAATCCACAAATACTTGGTTTGAACAGATAGAATTAGCATTGTGCCTGTGGAGATATCAGAAGAAAACGTTCTAGAAATCTGATACAAAAGCCTCAGAAACTGACTAGGAAAAAAGAAATGGGAACTGATCCTTAATTCTTCTTCTCTCTGCTGATTTTCAAAGGAGCTTCCAAGGACCTTGCAATACTTGGATGTTCTTTGCTGACCAGACTCACTATCCATGTTGTGTTGCTGCTTTTGCTCCAAAGTGTTTCAAAATTGCTAACTATCTTAGTTAAAACAGACAGGAAAACATGATGCTGCCTTCTGAGAAGTGAATTCAGAAAAGTTTGATTTTTTTTTTCCTTGTTTTTTTTTTTCTTTTCCTGATGAGTGTTAGAAGTATAGCTGGAAGTGCGGAAAGCTGCAGTTTTATGGTAGCTCTTCAGCCAATAGATGCTTAAGGTTGCTCAGAACCAAAAGTAGAAAGTACAGTATTTTCTGGAGTACAGTGTCAGATCAGCATCCTGGCATCTTATGGTTGTTCTCTTTTCTGATAACATTTAGTTCTGATYTGTTGCTATACATGGAGGGGCTTTGTAACCTGTTTTAAAATCCTTTTTTGTTTAGTGTTTGTGCAGCTGAGGAGTGAAGTTTCAGTTTTTTAGCTGTCTCTGAACAACTCTTTGACACAGTAGGTTTCTATTCAGAGATRGATCTTTTGCTTTTCTTAATTTTTCTGAATTTTGTGTATTTTGATCCTAATGAAGACTTTTCACATCTGTTGTGACACTGTCATGTTGTATAAGATTTTGAAAAGATGTTTACTTTCTTGAATATGCCACCTCGAATATATTT
>NW_026623338.1:1064564-1187201 GCF_030028575.1 Malurus melanocephalus | reverse complement strand
CCCTTCTGGTATTTCATAGGGTTTTGTGATAGAAGCTTGGAAAATGACTTGATGCTACCCAACAGAACAGTTTTAAGTCAAAGCAGCTCACCACTGACTTTTATAGACAGCTGGCAAGTGCCAGACACGTTGAAGTATGTTGGAGAAGACAGGCATCAGGAAACTAATTGCTCAGTCACGGACTGCTCCGAGTGCTTAAGAATGGTGTTGAACCAGACCTTCAGCAGCTGTCACCCCTATGTATGTTAACTATTTCAAAGCTTACATTTTGAGGGAGCTGCAGTTCGGATACAATTCTGTATTCTTGGTGGTTTCATTAATGTGAGACTGCATGTAACTATATCGGCTGAATGAGAGATGTGGTTTTTTGTATGCCTACAGTTGCAAGGTAAAAGTAATTGCTGAGTATGGCACCTTGATAGGAGAGTTGCAATAAGTAACTTCTAGAATTTTATTTCTTTTAGTTTTGAAATACCACATAATTTGTAAAACAGTCACAGATAATTAAGCTGCATCAATAAGATGTAGAAAACCATAGAAGAAAATAGTTTTAGAATTTAATTAATCCTTAAGCCTTCAGTCATTTAACAAGTCCCAAATTGCAATAGGTAATCTGAGAGCCTGCATTCTCAAAGGCTCTAGAGACAGAGTTCCAGCTTGGAGACATGAGAGGGTAGAACAGACCCTTGAGAACAAGCCTAAGGCAAATAAGAAACTCCTGGTGTGCAAATAGATTATTTGTTGTCATGTGAGTACACTTACCRTATGACCTTTTGTATACAGTTAATACTGATGAAGAGGAGGCCTAAAATAGATACAAATGTAGAGATAAGAAGGAACAAAATAATTGTGCTTTCTATTAGGATGAGTGTATTACCTTTTACCTTAGCACTTATAAGAGAAGAAACTAAGCAATAAAATCATGTCAACATTTGGGAAGTCTTACATTTCAATACTTGTGGATTATCTTTGTACGCCAATGAAGGCGTCCCATGAACCAAGAACTCCTGGCTTCTTTGTAGCTGATATTTTAAAAGGTCAGTGTTTTTCCTACATTGCATAGCTCTGTAAAGGTGCCATCTCTTTCTTTTTTCTTTGTTAGATTCCACCTGAGCTATTCTGTGATATATGGGCTGGAGACACTGAATACATTCAAAATCCGTGTGTTTCACTGGCTGCCTATGTGGCAATGTGCAACAAATTCAATATTTGTATAGAGTGGAGGAGCTCTGATTACTGCCGTAAGTTTTCTGTATGTGTGTGCACCTCTAGTGTTCACAGAGGCAAAATTCACCTAATTTGAGAGTTACTATATGTATATATTAGTACATATACATATAGTATATATGAGTAACTCAATGCTTGAGCCTTCATGTACTTTGATGCAGAAAGCTGTGTCTTTGGAATAGGGATTAAAGAAATTAAATATTTGGAGATTAGGTGGAGATTAAGAAGTCAAACCTGAGAGTTTAGTCCATCCTGGCAGAAAACTTCTCCCATAGAAACACTCAAATATAAGGCCAAAAGAGATCTGTAGCTGGATTGCAGCATCTACTTGTGCTGCCCGTGATCATCTAGGTAAAGCCTCTGCAGTGATAACATGACAACGTCTGTGGGTTTGGTACTTGAAGATGGGAAGACTTACTGGTGAAGCATGATCCCCCCAAAATAAGAGAAATCGTACATAGAAATCATGTGTGATGTCTTTTCTAACATGATTAAAGGTGTGTATGTGTGTACAGGCKTCCTGAAGGGGTGTCACAAGACCTTGTGGATACTAGTCTTGTAGTCTAATGCTTAAAACAGCCTTTCTTAAAAAAGAATTCTCTAGTTTGTATGGATTTTATTAGCAAGAAACTGTTGACAGGAGCTCTTACAAAATATAGCTGTAAATATGGAGCCCATCCATTGTGAAGGGACACATCCCACTTATTTTTATACCACAATGATGCATTTTCTTTGGCCTCTGCAAATTATTCAGAATACTCCATGATTGTGTAGTATTGGAAAATGTTTTTGAAGTTTGAATTCTTTTGTGTCAACACTGCTGCATGGTTTGATGTACCAGCTGCCAAAATGCAAACCAAAGCTTCACGAAAATGTCATTACAAGAAGAAAAGTAAAAGTGCTTGCAGATTCCTTATGTTTTAATTGTTTGTGTTGGTGTCTCAGGTTGGTAGATCCAACTGAATCAACAAGCATAGGAAGTTGACAAGARGACAATAATGTCCTTTCTGAGGCTGGGTTGCCTCATGGGATTACAAATTGAACAATGTCTGATTGATTTCCTTCCTAGCCTTCCCCTGCTCTGAAAACTTCTCCTACCAGCCTTGCATAGCAGCCTGTGAAGTTCCAGAGAGCTGTCAAAATAAAGAGCTTGCTTCTCTGGATTCAGGCTCCTGCTCTGTGCTGACAGAAGGCTGCGTCTGCKCTGCAGGGACCATCCTTCACCGGACTCATACTGCTGTCTGTATTCCTGAAGAAAAATGTGGTATATTTGGATGTGATTTTCTTCTTTATTATCTGCAAGTTGGTGGTCAGATACTTCATTATTCATGAGTTGAGTTCTGGTTTGGTGTTGTGTGAGTTCTGAATATGTCATTCTTTTGAGGACTGTAGATGTTCAGTGAGCATTAACTGTGCAGGTGAGCAGGCACCTTGTGATAAACAGTTTTGCTCACCTTCTCTCAGCTGGAGGATGTTCTTCAAAGTCTTTGCTTAAATTTATGTATTCTAGTGTTCTAAGTGTGTTAGTCTTGGCTTCCTTTTCACTCACACCCTTTGCCAAGGGTCCAACCTTTTGATACCCAATGGCATTCAAATGCAGCAACAGATAATGACATGTTTTGAATAATATATGTGTATGYCCTGCCAGCATTCATGTTTGTTTTCATTGCAGTTCTGCCTCAGCACACCAAATAATGGTGTGCTGGGCGCACCAATTCTTCTCCCTAACAACACAGATCTTAAAGATGCAGTTTGTGATAGATCAGAGCACCAARGCACTATAAATTAATAATAGTTTTGACATATGTGAAATACAAAAGTAAACTTCAGGTCATTACTTTTAAAATGAAGGATTGGGTTGGGATTTTAAGTGACTGGCCTCGCAGTGGAGACACAAAACAAGTTGGAGGTCTGGATCTTCTGGAAGGTGTTGGGTGTCTTGCTTTGCTAGAAAAACTCAGTTCCAGACTGTTGCTCACTTTTTTTGTGGGGTGATGGACATAGTCAGGCCTTTAAAACTCTTAATTTTATGCTTCATAGATCCATATCCACTATGAAAAAAATGGCAATCAGAAGTGGAATTAAAAAGGAATTACTTCTGTTTTCTGTTGTCCTGATCTAGCTTGTACAGACAGCTCAGGARCACCTCATGCTGTGGGTGAGATCTGGAAAACTTCTTTGAGTGGGTGCTGCATGCAAAAATGTGTTGACAGTGAGACCATTATCCCAGTGGAACACAACTGTTCAGACATCCACAATTTAGACTGTCAGCGATTTGCTGAAGTGGCCTTGCTTGTTCCTGATGATCAGACATGCTGTCCTCAGAAGATCTGTAGTAAGTATTCCTTCATGGTTATGAATACTGCCCACCAGAATATGCAGATTTCCTTTCTCTGTGGTTTGTTTTCACATTAGACATGCTGCTTTTGAAGCAAATGGAAATTACTGAATTTTTCAATTACATAGAAAACTGTAGAAACTTTGTACTGTTTTACTCAATATCCAGTAGGTTTTGGGGGACAGCCAGAGGAATAGGAGGAGGACAGAAATAGCACTGTGTTTGTTTGAATATGAATTGTGTTTCCCTCAAGTGTAGTGATTACTGTTTTATTTTTAATATCTAAATGCAAACAAATGATCTAGGCAATTCTGAGGAAGAAAAAACAACTCAAATGATTGTTTATCTAATTGACAAGTGAGTAGTAAAATGTGACAAAAAAAGCTTTTCTTTTTTTAATTCTTCCTTAGCTTAGAAAGTCCATCTTCAGAAACAAAGTGCAAGCAATTTGCATGTTTTGACCACCTGTCATGAAGTTGCACTGAGTTTTCAAGAGGGGGTTTGTTTTTTTAAATTCTCACAAGGACTCAGCTCTCGTTTCACATTAGCTCCATGGAGATGGGGCATTWTGCTGCTCCACAGTCACTTTTATATGCCTGTGATGTGAAGTTTTGGGATATCTAACTGTAAATACTTCTTGCCACCGCTCTAACTTGACTTACAAATGCATAGTTGAGAAGGTGCTTATTCTTTCTTTTGTCCCCTTTATAACAGTTTGTAATCAGAGTCTCTGTGAACTCCTAATCCCTGAGTGTAGCGCCTTGGAAAAGTTAGTTACCTACTACAGTGAAGATTCCTGTTGTCCCAGCTACGTTTGTGGTAGGTGTCCTTTGAAAGGTGAAAAAGTGCACAGTGTAAAAGAATGAGTAAACTAAATACATCAGCTTAGAGGGAAAAGGGTAGTTGGTGCAGATGCCATAGTTATTATGGTCATTTGCATTTGTCTAAAGCTTGGGTTGGTCTGTGCCTCAGTTTGAGCAGATGTGATGCRACTCTGTGTTAAATAATCAGGCAAGATGTGATGCAAAGCAAAAGTTTTTCTGAAGCAGTTTGCAGTACACCTCTGCTCTGAGCTGCCTTTCCTTGGGATATGGCATAACAAAGGAGGAATGCTGGACTTCATCTAAAGGAATRCACCTGTTGCACTTTTTTCAGAATGTGATCCAGAAAAGTGTGAGACATTGGAGCAGATGCCAAGCTGCCAAGATGATCAAACGCTAATTGCTGCTCGAGTGGAGAATACCTGCTGCATTTCCTATWTATGTGGTACAGTAGCCTTCTGGTTGAGGTTATAAGTGTGGGTTTGCATATGCAATGATGTCAGTTACTATCTTGCCAGTTTAAGCTCTTTGTACTTCCTTTAGCTCTCCCAGCATAGTAAGGCTTGAAAGTGGCTAAAAAAAAACCCCAAAAACCAACATTAATTTTCTAAAGCATAATAAATGGTATCAACCATCAAGAGTCACAGATCAGCTTTCTGCTACTGAGTAGTGTCCCTGGGTCATGTAGGGAAGTGGTGGTGGGGTCTGTGGATGAGGGAATTCAGGATCTTTCAGAGATTGTCCTTGTGCAGTGTGTGAACTAGATTCATGAATATTTTATCTGAAAGACTGAAGTCATTTATGCTTTTATTGCCTAKATCCTGCTCTATCAGCTATGGTCCATCTTAATTGATGACAAATATTCCGTATTAGAGTATTTATGCATATTTATTTCTCTCTTTTGGGGTTTGGCCTTTAATTGGTCTTAAAGCAATAAAAAATTGCACTTTTGTCATTACTAAAGGAGCTCAGATCTTACTATACAATTGTTTTCTGTTTGATAACAAGGTGATAATGAGGAGTTACTGAGTTTATTTTTGAACAGGCATATGTGATTCAAAGGCCCTTCCCTGTTAATAGAAAACATAAATTACAGAAGTGTAATCCGCAGTTATCATGGAATTTCTTTGATCATGTGATAGCAGTGGGCTGTGTTTGGCTCTTCTCAATGCCTGCAGGATATCCTTTTGATTCTGTTTTGATAAAATGAGTCTTYGCACTGCACATACTGAAATGTTCCTGTGGTTTTCATATGTGTTTCAACTGGGAGGATAATACTGGGATCACAGGAGATGTCCTTTATTATTAGGGATCAAATAGTCCTGAAAAAAACAACASCGTGACTTAGAGAGAAAACCTAGCAAATTTTTTCATAACAGGAGAGGGAGTGAAAATCATGTTTGCTCTCAAAAAAATGTATTAAATCTTTATGTCTGGGGACAAAAGAAAAGGCAAACTGCATTGAAAATTATAGGGTCTGTAAGCAGTGAAAGCAGAGCATCTCTGTTCTCTTTCTCATGAGTCTGTGACAGACTTACAGGCATGCTTTCTAGGCAGTAGTAAAATTTCTTCCAATATTTTATATTTAAATAATTGCTTTCTCCAGCATGCGGGGCTTGCTCGGATCAAATACCCAGATGTCAAGAAGGAGAAGTTCTTATTGTGGATGGCAACACTACTGATAGGTGTTGTCCTACATACCAGTGTAGTAAGTTTGACTTGATTTTAATATTTAAAGTAACAGAACATGGGAAATTTTGTACGGTGGATGTTCAGCGTCAAAAATGGTGGATTAGAGATGGAGCTCCACTTTTGCATATAAGCRAGCTATCACCTGTACTCCTGAACAAATAATCTTTGCATTTAAAATTTTACGTATGTAAAGCATTATCTGAAGATCTCTATCATGGAGACAAGTGAGTAGTTTCAGGCCTCAAATTCTGGATATTTTAAATTATTTAAATATTTGTCTAGAGTATTTGTGCTCCATGCTACTATTACCTGATRGCCAACAATTAAATTTCTACTATTAGTCTTTTCAAGTAAGATGTTCTCCTAATGTATTTAGTATATGTACTTTGCTATCTTGATTAATATTTCCATTCATCCAAACACAACAACACTGCGTTTATTGGACTTTCTTTCCTTTAATTTTAGTGTGTGAAATACATCGTTGTCCTGAATTCAAGTGCATGCTTGGCATGTCTCTGGTGGAGGTGTGGAGCCCAGAGAAGTGCTGCCCCTTCCGGACATGTGGTAAAATCACTGATTTTCATTAGAGCTGAATTAGACAGACAATAAGACACTGGGACAAGTGACCACACCTTTGCGCTCTCGGTTTTGAATCTGGTTTCAGCCAATTGTGAACTGCTTATGAACAAAKGATACAGAAAAGTCATTTCATTGTACACAACTTCCTAATCTTCCTGTCTTGCTTTACTTGCATCCTGTGCCTGTCCAAACTGGGTGATTTACTATCTTGACAATGTTGTAAGAGTTAGTCTATTTGGTTTACTAACTTTTGGGTTTGCTGACTTTAAAATCTGGAATTGTTGTTCTCTCTGTTGTAAGGAAATGGCATATAACTTGCTAAATTGATGTTTCTGCTGTTGTATTTTGTTTTAGAATGTGCATGCGAAACAATCCCCAAACCTCAGTGCAAACTGGTATGAAATTTATCTTTGTTTGTATTATTTTATTAATTTCTTAATAAATCTATTTATCACTATCTGAATAACAGTGAAATATGAAATGCCATGTCACTACCTCTTTTTTAAAATTATTTTACTCTAAGACATATCCAGTTTTAAGAAGCCAGCTAAGTCTAAATACCTTGCAGAATAAAATGGCTGTACAGCACTGATATTTCCAGAGCTTTTTATTACTATATTCTGCCCCAGTATATTGGGAAATAGGACTGCTTTCACGTACAGAGGATAATTCAGGGTAACATTTTGGGTTTAAAGTGTTGGAACTAAATGTTTTAAAGCATCACTGTTTCCTAATACTATTTGTTATGGTGAATTTATTAWTGTATCATGCACTCAGGCTGCTGACTAAACAGAGCCTTCAAGAGATACTGATACCCAAATTCTGAAGAAAAGTTGCTTAAAAGAAAAAGATCATATAGATAAGAAAAATTACTTTATGCATAATTTTTTTTCTGCTTTTATACCCTTAGGGGCAGAAACTTCAGATAGATGAACTGTTTCTGAACAGTACAGAAAATGTCTGTAACTGTGTGAAGTACAAATGTGGTAAGTCAGAAAATAATTTAACTCAAAGAAATAGCCTTTCAAGTGCTAAAAGGAATTAGGAATTAAAAATCAGGTATTCACTTTGAACATGACACTGAAGAGGACAGGATTAACTGACATAAATCACAAATAGGGCTAATTCTCCTCTATGGAAAAAATAGACTTTTCTAATATGCATTTCTTATCCTGAAGAAGTCTTCCAAAACAAAACAGTTGAAGAAGCCTGCACYGTCATTTGGTGCAGTTAATAGAATATTATATACTTATTTAGATTTCATGCATGGCTGTATTTGAAATAATGTGGCCACTGTAGTAAAGCATTAGATTACTATTAACGGTTTGTTTGAACAGTTACTGTTGTTTGTTCTGTTAATTAACAGTAACTGTTAATTATGTTGGCCCATAATTCTATAATAAATAGAGTATCTTTTTCCATTCCTGTTTCACATTTTTAGTGGAGTTTTGATGCCAAGTTGGTTGTCCTGTGCATGCTGTTTGTGTTTTCTTGCAGTGAGAGACAAAGTTTGCCTGAGCAGTGAGAGAGGTGTGCTGCTTCCTGGGCAGAGAATCGTGGAACACAGTGCAGATGGTGTTTGCCATATTTCTTATTGCACAGATGTGATTGATCCTTCCACTAAATACTACAAAATAAACACATCTTCTATAGACTGCGCTGTCAAGTGCAAAGCTGTAAGAAATTCAGAAATATAGAAGTGCATGTTGTGACTGGTGGCCTGAATTACATTGGGATGGGTTTCGTTGAGCAGAGGACAGTCATGGAGCAAGCTGAAAAGAGTAATTAGAATATCTCCCTCTAATGATGTGCTACCAAAATTCTGATGGAAGTTTATAAAAGCCTCWCTCCCTCCATGTTTTCTCTGCTGTRTAAATCTCACACAAACTAAAATATAGAGTGGCTGCCTCACTGGGTCAATGGCATGCTGCCTCCTTGCATCCCTGCAGAACTTCAGCTGCATTATGTGCAAACTGGTAMAAATTCCTGGCAGGCATTAGCTGCTAATAAGAATTAGGAAGAGAGTAATTATAAGTAGAAGAATTCTAAATGTGGTGAAAACAGCTTTATAAAATAAGCAGATGTTATGTTGTCCTTTTACAAAATATGATACATTACTATGGGAATATTGTACATAAATTTTAAAAATAATTTTATGCTTACTTGATGTCTAATGTGTAAAAAGTCAAAATTTCAATGGTACTCGAAGTAAGCTGTCACTTACATTTAAAATGGTAGRAAGATCATGTCATTCACTCAGATTTGGAGCTCCTTCCTTTTTACTTCAATTAAGATCAAAGGTGTTTTGTAAAAGCCTCACGAATGTGCGGTGCAGGCAAATGTAAGCGATGTGGGCTTGAAAGATATTTTAAAAATATCCCTAAAATCAGATACCTGAAAAAAAAAAAATCTGCTTGTTACAGTAGTAAAATGTTGAGCTACAAAATGGCCTCATACAAGGAATAATCTATTTGATTTTGGCAGAACCAAGTCTATCAGCCTCCAAAAGATTTAACAACTTGCTGTGGTAGCTGCAAGAACTTGTCTTGTCTCCACACTTTCAGCAATGGCACAGCTGCCAGTTTTAAGGTGAGTTTGCACATTTTATTCCCTCAGAATATTGAGGAGTAAACAAAAAATAATTAAATTCTGTATACATCTTGCCATATAAAATGTGCAGAAAAGAGGTTTATTTGGCCAAATACTTAGAACAGTTTTGCATGTACACAGCATTAATTTTTTGGAGARACAACCATATAGCTGTCACCAAAAATTAAAGGATTCTGATATATAGCGGAGAATTACCATCAACTCACCTATTTTAGAACCTGCTTAACATTATGTAGTTTTTATTGGACTTGCAAATACAGTACTTAAACAGAACTTTAATATGTATCTAAATTATGTTTTGCTGTATCCAGTACTGTTCATTCAGGTGGGATCTCATTCAGTGGTGTTGTTTAGTTACTTGAACTGCTGTTTTTGCTGAGTTGCTGAGTAAAGTTTTTGTTTTGCAATTYTTAACAGCCTGGYGCTGTTTGGATTTCAAACTGCATCAGATATGAATGCACTGACACGGCAATAGGACCAGTTCTGGTTTCCTCTGCAGTTGGCTGCCCACCCTTTAATGAAACTGAATGTGTGAAGGTCAGTGTACAAGACACTGTTTTCATTCCAGCTGTGATTTACATTTGCATGAAAAGACTTAAGTCKGACAAAAGATGCTTTTACCTCAAAAAGGGAGAAATTATAAATTTATGCAGTGCCTGTGTTTTTGCCCAGACATTTAAAAGTAAAAACTRTAACCACACATGAGACTACTGTGTCATCAGATTGCTGAGTGACACAGCTGGACTCACCTCTTCTTATTCTTAAACTTTTAATTATTTTTTTTTTCATTGAGGCTTGTAAGATCAATCTAGTCTTCATACAAGTGTCTGAACTTGGATGCTTTTCTGGGCTGGACTTCTCCTTTCTAACATTTTCCATGTATACCAGTTTGACTCAGCACAATGATCAAAAACATTGAATAAAAGGAAAAATTKTCTGAAAATCCAGGAGCATCTTTTCCACAGTGACACATAGGGTTTTATGAACTAGTTTTGGAGCAAGAAAAAAAGTTCTGTATGAATTTGTAAAATGAGATTAGACTGAGTGCTAGTAAATGTAGGCAAGGAGAATTCTCTTACTGCTCTCTCTAATTCTACATTTACATGTGGATAGAAAGATACATTCCTTGGTGAATGGTGTTACACAAGCAGGGAGCAGTCCTGAAGGAGCAGGTTGGCTGCAGTTCTTCCTCACAAATAACAGTGGGTTGGTTCTTCAGAACTGTCCCAGTTTCATTACCAAACCCTCATCCATTCTCCAGAGTGTTGCRTTTGCCTGAATAATGATGCAAAGCTTTGCCTGAGAGATATTTTTAATTGTGCAGATACGTGGAAATGAATGTTGGAAAAAATCAAGTATTTTTCTTTTTATTTTATCTCTTGGTCAGGTTGGAGGCTATGTTGTGCCATTCTTAGAAGGATGCTGCAAAACATGTAAGTGATTAATGACAATTCCTGCCTCACAAGTCTCACTGATTTGWCACCTTATTTATAAAGTGGTTTATTTCCTACAAGAGCTTGATTCACGTCTCAAAGGCTGAACTTTTCCTGGTTTTTTTTGTATGTGTATAACATTGAAAGATGTGGAGTTAAATCAAAAGAAAACACTTTAAMCTTGAAGCATTTACTCCACTGACAGTGATTGTAGCTGGACAGATCACTGAAATTTCTGCCTCGAGTACTTAGTAGTCTTTGTGTAAAACTCTTCAAAATTTTAGGTACTGCATTTAATATAAAAAAATGCTTTATTTTGAAAGACACCTTAAAACCATGCTTCCCCTACATTAATATCTTCATAATTGATAAAAATGGATTGATCTATGTGGTTTGTAAGAAAATGTTGTAAATAATGAATATAGTAATTAATAGGCATAGTTCAGAAACCTTCATGAGATATCTTTTAAAATATTTTGCAGTTAAAAGATCCCCCTTACTTGATTATCTGTGAGAGTTAAAAAAGATTCTCTGGGGAGAAAAACAGAATAAAAATTCGCTACAGAACAGGTTTGACATGTACTATTTCCTAATGGAAATCAAGAGCTAAGTAACTTGTTTTCTTAACATGTTGATACATAGCTGAAACATTTTGGTTGATTTCAGGAAGGACTTTAGGCTGAAGTTGAGCAACTTTATTGAAAGCAACTGGAAAGGAGACTTTTATACTGGGCATAATAATAGAATATTAAAAAATAAAAAAATCTGACTTACACRAATTAAGTGATTGGAATAGTGACCTGAAAGTGGGAGAGAGCTGGAGAAAAGTGCAGCTGTTTCCTGCTGTGTGGGATGGAATTTGCACAGTGGTGACTACCTGGCATGGTACCATRTGCACAGTTACTGCAGTGGGGTTATATGTTGCCAGCTGGGAGGTGCCTTTTGTGTTACTCATTGGTAYTAAATCTTCTAGCAAAAAGTTTATTGAAACTCTTCAAGATTTATCTGGGGCTTTCTTCCCTGCTCCCAATGTAAGGGTGTGATAATATCCAAGATGTTTCCCTCTGGTGGACCTGTGTGCTAAGTACTTGTCCTAGTTCTGTGGTGAATTCTCCATAGACTCTCTGAGATAAGTTTTCAATTATCTGACATCACCCTTCAACGCCCTAAAAGCCAAATAAACCAGCTTCTGAATAATTTAGTATGACAGTTAAATATCCTTTAAGCTACTTGTCATCAGGGCAGAAGATATTGCTACTGTGCTTAGATTATAACCATGTCTTTAATTGTTGAAGACRCCAGTAAATGAAGCTGGGGCATGCCTCACAAAGTAAAATTAAAACCTTGAAGAACTCAGTGACTTCTGAGGTGCATTCACAAGTACATTCCTGGAGTTTTGGTTCCACACCTGTTTCCAACMCAGTACCTCTGTGAATCATGGAGTTCATTCTGACTCCAAGCAAACCTGCCATGAGAGCTGTCAGTCGGTTGTAATTGTGGGAGATGTTTTATGAGACAGATTATCAGCATTTCATTTCCTTTTGAAGTATTTTTGTGTTAGAGACAAGTATGATTTTTTGCTTTCAGTTTTAATTGGTCTTTGAAAATTAAGAGCCAGAAGCTCCATCAAAACCTAGAGAAGAAATTACACTATTTCTTTGCTGTAGCCCCAAAGGATACATTAAACTCAGGATACCAGATTGGCTTGGTTATACCAACATAGATGAGATTCTTCCTGGTTTTCACATGAGGTTTAGCAATCCAAGTAATGCCTGGACATGGTACTCAGCTGCTGGCACAGCAAACCCTGAGCAGGGAGGCAGGATTAGAGGACCTCCAGAGGTCTCTTCCAACCGCAGCCATTCTGTGATCCTGTAATATGCAGACATTTTAAAGGGGAATTATGTTTTCCAAAATCGAGTAACTCCCAAATGTTTTCATGCTGCAGGAAATCCTCTGTAACACGTGTTCTGTTCAATGTGTAATATTCTTACCAGGTTCTCCAGTGTCAGTGCTCCTCCCATTCCTTGTTAGCCCAGTCACTCCTACAGCCTATGTTGGCTGTCACACAGGTACCTTTTCCTGAAATAGTAGGAYCAACCCAAACAGCATCATTGTTGATTTCCAACAATGTACTCCCTGATAGGAGCACCAGGCCTCATGTTACCCAATCATTGCCAAAGCTGCAGTGTAGCAGAGCTGCTCATGGTTGTTCAGAGTGGCTCCCATTTTGGTTTGTTTTTCACTTTGCACTGTGTGGGCRGTGCATTGTTGTCAGCCAACAATGTACTGTTGGTAGTGAGCACTTGCATAGTCTTTAGCTTGCTGCATGTGTAAAATTGCTGTGTTAAAGAAGGTGAACTAATTCCATCATGTTTACAGTGCACTAGAACATAGAGACTAATTGCTTTGCTTGTTAAAGCTTGTTATGTGAGCAACACTTGTGCAGATGATGTGTTGTACAGTTTTGCTTCCAGTGCCATGTACAGTARAAGCAAGCAATTGTATTCCCATCCATAGTTAGGGCAGCACACTGAAAACTGCAAGCATGTTTGCTCCATGAAAATTGGGAATTATCTTTGTTCTTTTTCATAAAGCATGTTAATTCTTGGAGTTGGAACACTGTATGAGCACACTTGTCTTGGCATTTATTTTGTGAAAACAACTCTCCAAATTTCTGTAAGAGAAATAATGTTGACTGTGATTTTGTACACTATTGAGCAATACATCCTACATTAAACTACACCTATTACTTTGGGACTACTAAATCAAAATCTGTACTGCTCTTTCATATTGATGTCACTTGAAGTGACCAGAGTGTTATGAGTCAACCCAAAAACCAAGCAAGGATTTTCAACCATACAGATGGTACAAAAGAATCTCATTATGTTATAACACATGTAAAATGGTCCCATGTTTTGTAAGGTTTGTCATGTGAAAGTTATTTTGTTGTAAAGCTCATAAAACCAGCATTGGATATTAAAATGCATGCGTGGAAACGCATTATATATTTATTTTTTATGAGATGCGATGTACTTTCACCATAGCTTGGATGAAGTCATAGTCACAGCTGCACTGAATTCTCCACCCTACACACCATGTATAATGTAAAAGAAGAAAGAACCATGAAAAGAACTGTGAAAAACTTGAAATAACGGTGAGTTGGGTTTTTTTTTAAAAACAATTTATTTTTTTCCTCATTTCTTTATTTACTTTTTTTCCCCCAGCAAATATAGTTCAGTGACAGTCAAGCAGTAGCCAGACATTTCTGTCTGTAGGTTTTTATTTGTTTTCAAGGAGATTTATTGCTGTCYTTTCTGTAGTAGAAAATTCTGCTATGTCTAGAAACCATACCAGGCTTGCATAATTATTAAAAAAAGAAAAAAAAATAAAAAATAAGAAGGCCAGAAAACCCTAAACAAAAGAAATCCAAATAAAAACCTCAAACCAWGGAATATTTAAAAGCTGTTTCTCTAAGAAGCCATGTTAGTAGTTTGGCAGTGATTAGAGCAGGGAACTGGATGTTACATAAGAGGTAGTTTGTGTCACAGTTCAGTATTGGGTATTGGTCAAACGAATGAATCCTTTATTGCCTTCCTTTTTTTTTGGAGCTAACAGTATTCACCTTCGGCAACATCTCTGGATTTCTCGACTCAAAATGCAGTTTTGTAAGTGGAGAGTCAGTGGAGGCTGCATCACAAATGTGTAAAATCTGGTATGAAACAGTGGGAACTCTCCTAATGGAATGGGCTGTTCCTTCTCTTACAGATCTGCAATGTGATGTGGTTTCTCCAGCATAGAGCAGATCATCCTCAGAAGATCATGTTCTTCCTGAGCTCTTAGACCTGAACTTCATGCTGAACGCTTTTGTTTTTCTTCCAATGTTCGGGATTCCCTTAAATTGACTCYGCATTCAATTTAATGATTTCTCGTGATCTCTTTTATTTGATCYGTGTACCTTGTATGTAATTCTATGATAAAAATTGTGGAAGTGATGTTAATGAAAATATAAATAAAAAAWTTCACTTGTTCACTGGTGTTCTTTGATTTAATAAAAACACACAGAAATGCAAAGCTCCCTGAAGCCCTGTTCTTCATCAGATGCTGCTGTTATTTATTGTAAATTTTGTTTATACCAGTGGAATGAAATTGCTACTATTAAAGTTRTATTTATTTCATAGAAAACACACTTTATACATTATTAACAAGTCTCCTTGTTAATAATGTATAAAGGAGAGTTTGATCAGTTTTACAAAWTTTTTTAAAAACAGTTAATTCTTAAAAGTCTTCTGAGGGAAGAATAAACATTTTATAGTTATTAAAAAAAGACACAGATACTTTAACAAATCAAATAGTTTTAAAAATTATTCAATATACAGATAATGTCACTTCACCARAGTTTTATATGTGCAGCAATATATTGGGTATTTTCTTCTTGGTGTCTCTTGAACCCATAAAATGGTCAGAAGTATTCTTGTCTCTGAAATGTGTGGAAATTTGAGTTGATATTTTTACATCTATGCCCATTTGCAGGTAAGGAAGATGGTAAATTCTGTAAGAAGGTGACTGTTAGGATGACCATCCGCAAGAACGACTGTCGGAGTAACACACCMGTGAGTAAACAGCAATCATGATTTCTTTCAATAGAAGTAAGAAAGGCAATCCAAATTCCACAAGGTCGTTGTCTCTATCTGTGTCGTAGAGACAGGGGTTTCTGTTTTTCACAGAGCTGTTTAAATGATTCCCTGCATACTCAGCAATCATCTTCTCAATTAAAAAAAAAAAGGCTGCTAATTCTTTTTGTATGCATTTAGGTGCATGTCAATTGTCTCATTTCACACTATAATGTAGTTATTATATGGAAAATAACTAATACAACTGAACGTTGCCCTGAAATTCTACAGTTGGAGTGGCTGYAGATGTGTGTAATTTTTCATCTGCACAGGGAAAGTGTTTAAATGCCAACTTCACAAAGAAAGGAATCCTGGATCCTGAAAGCTTTTTTTAGGCAGCAGCATGAGGGCACTGTAAAATGTGAAGGAAGAATGAGGCACTATCCATGTGTCTATCAAAGGATTAAGTGTTGGAGGACACCAACCATGTCCTGCTGAGCAGCGAGGCTGAGAGCAGCAGCAAGGGTGCAGACAGACGTCTCATGTGAGATGTGCAAGAGAGCCTGGAAAAACTGTAATAAAAGAGAGCAGGGAAACAGCTGTAGCCTCTAAAATGACTCCAAGAGTACATTTAGTAGAGTGAGCTGTTGAGCAGCCAAGAAATTTACTCTCAGTGTTTCAGTGAACAGAAACACAAATCCTGACTATTAAATTTRAAAAAAATTACTGTTTAAGCCTATTTGTCTTACTGTCTACATTACAAATTTGGTATCATTATTCCCCTCAGCTTTCCAAAGGATTTGTTCTTTTATTCCTCCTTGCTGATACCCAGTATAGCAGCAGTGCATCAGAGTATCACTGAAATGAATACTGTAGGGAGTTTTGGAAAGAACATTTGGTGCTGTGTTCAGGCCAAGGCTGTTACGAGTACTTTAAAATTCAAAACTTGCTGCTTTGTGTCTGTTAATAGCCAAAATCTGTTACTGAAATTGACAGAGAAATCATCATTAATATAAAAATTGAGACCTGTCTGGGCAATGTGCTTCAGAGRTTATTTTCAGATCTAGCAGGATGGAGGGGCTAGAGAAAATTTCACTGCTTTGCCATTGGATTTGGGTTCCTCATGTCTTCAGAGTTCCTTGAGAATCCCTAACTATTCTCCCTGCTAACTGCTCTTTGTGCTTGTTGCYAGGTGAACATTGTTTCGTGTGACGGGAAGTGCCCGTCTGCCAGCATTTACAACTACAACATCAACACCTACGCCAGGTTCTGCAAGTGCTGCAGGGAGCTCGGGCTGCAGAGAAGGACTGTGCAGTTGTATTGCACCAGCAACTCAACCTGGGTCAGCTACTCCATCCAAGAGCCCACAGATTGTTCCTGCCAATGGTCTTAAAAAACGTAAAAGGGAAGAAAATGGCAAGCCTGGCCATTCACAGCATAATTTTAATAGTGTGTCTATTAAAAATACAATAGCCAATCCCCTTAATWTCACCAGTTTAATGCAAAAGAGAGCACAAATACTTTTGGACTCTCCTAAATTTCTGAAGAATAGCTTTGCATAGTTTGTATTGTGACTTGTCTTCATTTTCATTCACAGGGATTGTTTTAAGGRTTCTTGTGATATGTGCCAACTTAAAGGTGATTTACATTAGTGGCATCTAAAGAGAAAGAACACCATCTGTTCTGTTCTGGAAGGCTGGCCCACTCTTTGTCAAGCTCCCATTCCAGTTTTACATCATTGCCTGAYTTACCTGGCAGCAGGTCATATTTTGAATGGATTGTAGTTGTGCAAGTACATTTGATGTACATTTAAGAAAAATTCTTCAGACAACATGAGAAGAATTTTCAGTTTAAATCATATTCTTGTTGTTAAGTAGAGAGTGTATAAGAAATTCAATTTAAGATTTTTTTTTTTTAATGACAGAATCATTACTGGTAACTACATSTAATATTCCCTGGGAATAATTTCAGTTTTTCTAGTGTATTTTATGTTGTAGTGAAAAAAGTCACGGTAGGCATGATATGGAGCAGATCAGATATCTTTAGGTTGTCTAGATTAGTCATTAGTCACTTTATCTTTCTGCTAAACAATATGACATAAACTGAAAATACACGGATTTAAAAAATGAAAACAATTTTACATTCCTTTGTATAGATACAGCTTTAATGAAATAATTCCATTTATGAAATGAACCATCTTTAAATTGTCTCTTTAGGAGAAAGTTGTTTAATTTTAAAGATGAGAAAGTTCATTAGGAAAAAGAAAATGAGGATTATATATCTGCCTCAAAGAAAAACCAAATTGAAAATCTGTCACCTGTATAGTAGATGCAACTGTTTATGGTAAGTGCTTGAAACTGAAAATGTACAATTGTAAGGTTTAAAATTTCAAAAGCAATTTTTTAATGAACTTGAAAAATTAAATTTTTTTGTAATGAAGTAATTTTTTTCTTCTCTAAGCAAATGTTACTATTCTGTTCTTTAACGAATGCCACTGAGATTAAGCAAAAATTCASTACCTTTTGTTTTGTAGATTAACACTGTGGATAGGATGCAATGATAGACTTGAGATCTATAATGGTAAATAGATCTTGGCATAACTTCTTTACAAGCTGCTTGTCTGCAGTTAATTCAAAGAAAAATGCATTTTAAAATCGATCATGTGAACATTTTTGATATTACTTTTSTACACTGTACATTTCATTCTTACAATACCTAATAAACAACAGGAAGTCTTATTTTGTTACAATTACTTTTGCTCTCATTGCTAAAGCAGCTTACTGTCATGTGATGAAACACGTTTACTAATATTTTTCTTCAGCAGTGTACATGGGTAATTTTAGGGTTTGCTTATACCACATCAAGCAGGAAAACCTACATATGGATTTTAAAAAATCTACATATTTTTCTGATTTCATCACAGTTGACTTTCATCCTCAGAAATGCRGAAATCGTCTATGTAATTTTACTCAAAAAAAAATTGGAAAACACTTGTGTTCATCCAAATGTAAAACCACAACTCTGACACTGTCAGACCATCCTGTAAAAACTGGAGAAAAGGAAGGTAAATTAATGCACATTCCCTTTCCACATTTTTTCTCAACTAATCCTCAGTTTGAATGCAATGTGTAGACTGTGTTTTGAGTAATTTTTGTGTAGTGATGATCACCCTTCAGTATGTGGGGCCCAACGTGTCTTTAAGCTCTCCCTGTTGTTGGTGCAGTCCCTACTCACTTTGCAGAAGTTCCTTGTTCAAAGTTGTCTTCTAAATAGTGAGAAAGGACAGAATTTGGGAGAACTGCATCCTTTGGAAATCATGGGRGAAAATAATGCTGTTCATAAGACATTGAGCAGAGTTAAATCCTTGAAGCCACATGGCTAAAATTTGAGCCTTGACATCTTCAAGATCAAGTTCATCTTCAAAAAAAAACTACCTTCCTTACTAACCATAAGGAACTAACTAACTAACTTACTACCTTCCTTAACTACCACCATAAGATGCCATCCTAGCTGGCAGGAATTAATGTTTCTTTTKCTCTCAAGCAAGATGGTATTTGTTGTGAAGTGCCAAATCCCACCATGAGGGACAGAACTAGAGCAGGAATTAAGCCAAGGACCATGTTCCCTCTGCTGCAGCATGGTCCCTCCTCTTGCCACTCGAGCAGAGACCTCATTGTTTCTAGCAGCTCAAGGCAGCAGCTCTGAGTTTGGATCTTGAATGCTTTTTCAGCTCTTGATTGAAGAAAAGTGTTAGTGCAGGCAGCGAGAGAAAGCCGACAGAAATGTATCCARCAAGTGTAATCACACCCTACTGGTGCTGCTACTTCACCATTGTAAAATAATAAACATTGTCATTAAGTCCCTACTTCTGGTTTTGCAAACATTCCTCCCTTWTGCTGGGAGGAACAAGGGGAAACATCCAAACTGCCTCTGGCTTGGCAGGGGAAGCACTTTAATCCATGTTAAATTCCTTCACACATCCTCAGCCCATCTGCAGTGGTTCAAAGCCACCCAGGCCCTTACTGGGTATTCACCTTACACTGCATTTAATGCACAGAGCAGCTCAGCGGGGAAAAGATTGTTCCTTATTTGTAGTTTCACATCTTTGCAAACCAAAGGGACTTCAATATGGGTTTTGTCTGGCCCTTCCATGATGGAGATACTTAGGCTGTAACAATGACTAAGTCCTAAACCAAATTTCTTTTATTTTTACTAAAAGTCCTTTGTTTGAAACTGATCTGCTTGAAAGTGAGATTTCTTAATATTTCTTTGCAAGGCTCAGAAGTCTGGTCCATTCCTGATAACCCTGTTCTCCTCACATGTGTTTRCATGTTCTAGTTTCTTCACAAAAATGATTCCTAATGTAGGGGGGAAAACACCACAGGCTTACATTTCATTAAATCTAGGAATTAAAATGTTTCYAACGCTAGGCAGTTTTCCATCTTTGTATAAAATGTTTAGTATTGAGTACGGAAACATGTTTGGTGTGGTGCTGATTGCTCATTTTCATCTCCTCTAAAAACCCACTTTATTTGCATTACCTAGAGCAAGCTTACCCAGCCTGTATTTCCCAGGAAAATATAAGAGAATTGGCAGCTGGGCTCTTCTATATTATGGATATTAGCCCTTGAGAAAGGCCTTTAAAAAGAAATACAATAATATCAATTGTGATTTCCAAATGTTTGCTCTCTCGGGTTATTGGTACATGATCTGGGCTCAGGATAACGGCCTCTTGAGTAATGCTTCCTCTAATTAGTGACAGTGCTGTCTGGTAAATTAATCTGAGATATTGGCGTCTGCTGGGTTGCAGTTTAATGTGAACTATTAGTCACAAGTCAAATAACTTACACCCCCTCAGACAGTTCTCAAGCCCATGAAGTCAGACCAAAATCATTCAAAACATTTTGCCCTCACTCTTATCTCTGCCCACACCATCATCTCTCTCCCCAGTACAAGTGGATAGCTGTGAATAATTAAAACAAGGTAACAGCTGCTATGCAGATGGTTATTGTTTGGAAAAATCCCCTCCTAGTTTGATGAAGACATCTAACCTCTTCAGAAATAGTACCTGACAGACTGCCATCCCCTCAGATCTGCTTTATGTGTGGACTTCTGACCAAGGCTTAGATCATGTCAGYTCACATCAGCTGTTCATGACACAGATATCTGAACTAACTCAGGTGTCCAGGCTCCATCCATCACCAAAGAGAGCTGCATCCAGAGAGTGACTCAACCCATGCAAAAATAAGGGTTCAAGATTGATGTGTGGTTTATCCTCCAGAAGTATCATCTTTCCTTTTTACTATGGAGAGAACCTGGATGGCAAAATACAGTTTGGCACCTCACTGTTGAACTGTTAAAATTAGTTGGAATTAAATTCACCTTTAATTATTAAAGATATCTCACTAGGTTCAGAAATCACCTACCCTGATAGTAATTATGGCAATATCTTATCTGACTACCTCATACAAGGGGAGGAATTGTAATATTTTATTTGCATGAAGCTGAATGGAGTGTCATTTGTCTTGTTTGGCGTTCCCTGCATGTCYCCAAGTATACTTATTTTGTATGACAACTATAAAACTATGCCTGTATCTCTAGAGGTGAAGACAGACATTGTCATCGGCAAAATGTTCAAGCTGGAAAAGCACAGCTGAATTTGCAAAGATCTGATGTGTTTATTTCCATGACAATGTCTTCTATTAGCTGGAAAAGATCTGTAAGGTAAGTGAATTTTAACATATTTCTGTTTTATAGAMCTTTCATTGTGTAGATGTTGGCTTAAGATTTGCAGGTGATCTTGCTTTCTAAGCTTTTGGCTTCCAAGATCTTTAAGATAATGGGACCTTTCAGAAAACTSTGAAACTCACCTAGAAAATACAAAAATATAGATATGTGTTGTAGGGCTAAAGGGGTGTGGGGGCCTTTAGAGAGCTCTAATAAGGGGAGTCTTGTAATTACCTGTAAGTTACATGAAATTAAAGAAAATAAAGCCTAGTGCCATATGGATGCTGTAGTCAAACTGGTCTCTGGAAGGAAATTTACAGTATTTGTACATTTTTTTCTTGGCTCCACGACTGGAGCACCAGGGGAAGGTATCATTTTTAGGCTTTCGATTTGGCCACATTGTAGCCCTTCCAAATCTTCTGTCAACACTGGCGTGATGCTGCATTCATTAAAAAAATGCATGACCTTTTAAAATATCCATCTGTTATATAAATAAAAATAATGTAGCCCTATATTTTTAAGGTATGCTAATCCTGCATGTCCATGGTCTAATTATCAAATGATTTCATGCTACCCTGGTGGCAGGCAACATCCAGACCACTGAACACTTGCTATGGATCTTTCATTAAATCCCTCTTGCACAGTTTCATTCATAAATTTACCATGGCTTTTAAAACAAAATAGTTTGATGCTTATACAGCAATATCAAGTAAGAGCAGTGTGTTTCCAGAATGCAGCAACATTTTTCAGATGCTCCACTTCATGCATGACTGAGTAATGGGTGGCAAACTCTGTTATTGCTGCCTTCTACTTTGAGTGGAAGGCTTGCTGCTGGTGGGGAATGTGTGGTGGTTGTGCTCCAAGAYGAGATGCCCTGGGTGTAACCTTCCTGGATCTTGAATATTCTGTTCTCTGCACCAAGCTTCATTTTGGTCATAGGTACACTGAGTTGGGTATCAACATTCCTGATCCACACCCTGCTCCATTCTATCTTCGCTGGAATGGCTCTCACCTTCGCTGGTGTTCCTCCAGCACCACCCTGGGTCTCCTCCCTAGTGAAATACGGTATCTTAGCGCTCTGGAAACATGTCATGTTAAGCTTGGAGAGCTGAAATCCAAAGAAAATTGTGGGTTTGTTGGTTGAGTTGCTATTTATTTGGAAAGGATTGGAAAGTTRCTTTGTGGAAGTGGGGAGTGGGAGTGTTTGCTTATTTCCATATGGCAATTTTAAACTTTTGAATTCAGTGCAAATGGCTTATTCCCAAGTGACCATATTATTAACTCCATTAATAGTGGAATTATTAGAAATGGAATTAAAGCACTTGTGCAGACTTACCTTAGAYTGAAATTTACCCCAAACAATTTCATGCTATCTGTGCCAACTTAGTGCCATCCATTCTTTTACAAGACAAGTTTTGCAGCTTAACAAKGAATCTTCCTTTTCTCTTGTGACTTGGTAGTACTCTGGTAGTACCACTTTCTCTGGGCTTGCAGTATCCCTCATTGTGTSTGTTTTTTAAAGCAGTATGAATCCCGTAGATCTGTTTCCCTTGATCTCTCAAAGCACTGCTGGGGTGGAAATTAATAGGATTGTTTCTACCTCAGCGTGAGGGCTGGTAGAGAAACAGGTAGCTGGACATAAGTCATGGTCAGTGGCAAGGAAGGGCCTGTCACCCAGTGAGGACAGATCAAAGCACCCTCAGAAAATCTGCAGGTGACATCAAGCTGAGTAGTGTGGTTGACACACCTGAARGACAGGAGGTCATCCCAGAGGAACCTGGACAAGCTCGAGAAGTGGCCCATGGGAACTTCATGAGGTTTAACAAGACCAAGTGCAAGGTCCTGCTCTGGSTCAGGACACCCCCCAGTATCAGCACAGGCTGAGGATGAACAGATGGAGAGCARCCCTGTCCAAAAGGATTTGGGAATGCTGGTGATGAGAGGCTGGACATGACCCAGTCATGAGCACCCACAGCCCAGAGAGCCAAAAGGGTCCTGGGCTACATCCAAAGGGGATGMAGGGAGGGGATTCTGCCCCTCTGCTCTGGTGAGAGCCCACCTGCAGTGCTGCATCACTTCTGGGGTCCCAGCACAGGAAGGACATGGAGCTGTTGGAGTGAGTCCAGAGGAGACCACCAAGATAATCAGAGGGCTGGAGCACCTCTCCTGCAAGGGAAGGCTGAGAGAATTTGATTTGTTCAGCCTGGAGAAGAGACAGCTCTGAGGTGAACTATTTGTGGTCCTTCCTTACCTAAAGGGAACCTGCAGAAAAGATGGAGCGGGACACAAGAGCATGTAGTGACAGGACAAGGGATAATGACTTCAAGCTGAARGRGAAGAAGTTTAGATTAGATACTWGAAAGAAATTCTTTCCTCTGAAGGTGGTGAGGCACAGGTTGCCCAGAGAAGCTGTGGATGCCCTAACCCTGGAAGTGTTTAAGGCCAGGTTGGATGGGGCTCTGAACAACCTGGTCTGGTGAAAGATGTCCCTGCCCAAGGCAAGGAAGTTGGAATGAGATGATTCCTTCCAATCCAAAACATTCAGTGATTCTGTGATTCACTGRTGGTAGCAAACAGCACCTGGGTTCAGGCAGCTGAGGGCTGCCTGGGGGAGAGATGCCTTGTGACTGTGAATTTAGATTAATTTCTCATCCATGTTGCTTTTTATTCTCTTGCTTKGTGAAAGGTTTGTCACTTCCACTACTTCCATATTCTAGTTCAAATTACCTTGTACAGCGCAAAATATTATTACCAGCCTTTTATGTTTGCCCCAAACTGCTTCATTTTAGAATGACAAAATACCACAGGAGTTATTTGCATCAATGTGCTACCCGCGAAAGTTTAACAAATTAATTTCTCTCTTCTCTAGCACAGCTAATTCTGATTTAAGTATTTGTAATAAGTTGGAAATTTCAGTGAGTTGTGTGCTTACTCACCGAAGTATGTGACTTGCTCAGTGCTTAGAGCTTGTTTTGTTACCAGTTCATTTGAAGTTCAAAGCAGGTGGAGATCTTTGCAGCACACTCTTTGAGATACTGCTGKTCTCTGTACAAGAAAAGCCTTATTCAGAGCAATCAGGAAATGGTTTTTGGATGTGGAATCTTCAGTAGCACATACTGCAAACTTAGGGAGGACCATGTCCAGTACAGAAAATTTTTGTCCAAATTATTTGCTTGTCTGTACTGTAAACTTTCATAAAAAAAACAAAACAATTTTTACAAGAGAAGCTTCTGGGTAAATTATTTGGGGAGTGGGCTGCTGCCACCAGCTCTAGCAAATAGCAATGCATGGAGGGTTAATAGATACGCAGCTGAAATCTGAGTTACTTCCTCTCAAGCAAGTTAAGTGGTGGTGGGAGGGACAAGCAGGAGCAAGTGCCAGAACCTATGGCCAAGTTAGCCTGGCACTCCCAATAAGCAGGTAATTGAAAATACTCCTAAAAACAGGGAAACTAAAAAATAGATTCAGATTATTTGATGCCCTGGTTGTACTTGAAAAGTATATGCACTTTTACTCTATGTGCATRTATGTTACATACATGCAGACAACGGTAAAGTGGTACTGGTGGCCAACAAATAGCACTCAGTGGTCACAGATGCCTTCTCTTTATACCTGCTGAAAATTCCATTAAAGCACTGTTCATTTCTATGTATGTTTGTGCAAGTAGGTAAAGTCAGATATTGCCATCTAATATGTGTAGTAATAGGGGGGTTTTATTCAAAGCACTGGTTATTAATTGGATTTACAGTTCACTGACCTTGTCACATCTCTGCTGAGTTCAAGATGTTAAGAATATTTTCCAAATGGCCAAATCTCATATTTAAAATTCTAATGTATTTTACATAACGTAAGAAGTTTTTAGTACCAGAAAAATTCCATTTTCTTCAGTCCAGTTTCAGGTTCCTAACCTGATTTTCTGGGCTTAATCCTCTTCCTGTTGAAATCAATAAGTACATTGTAATATAATGATTCACGTTCAAGGTTCAACCATAGAAAATTAAGGCTACATGCTGATTTTACTGCCATTGTTGAAAGATGATCTCTTAAAATGTGTAAAGCACAATAAACTCTTTAACTCTTTCAGCCCTAATTTTTTTTTCTCTTCAGAGAGTCTAAACACTTAAAAATGAATCTTTGTTTTAGACCTAGTGATGGAAAGGAGATAAAAGCTGAGAGGTGCTATTTTGGTAGGAATTTCTTTTGTGGTTTTAAATGCTTTGTAGTGGGACAGTCCCTTTTCTTTCCTCAAGTAAAGCATGCTAAGCAAGACTAAGGAAGTAAAAAGCAAGTGGAGCACATTTTATTGCTTTGATATCAAACTATATCATCAACACTAAGGAGGTTTTGAACTTTGATTTGTTTAACTATGAGAGATGTAAAGAAGCAGCCCCAGTCAATCTGTCCTGCTGAAATGTACTGGATGTGCAGTGAAGAGCCTCTGCCACTGCTTTCCATCAGAGCTGTCTGGGAGGGTCATTAACATCCTGATGCCGTGAGGCTCCTTCCTGGGAATAAAAGTCATCACACATTCTATGGCTTCTGCTTCTTAAATATAAAATTGCCTGTTCATGTAACAGGCAAATGCACCTAAAGTGTGAACTTCAGGTTCTTTGGCATCCCAAAGAGCAACTGTTTTCTTCCTAATTCCAAAGTATCTAGGAGAGGAAAAAGAATAAATTAATCTCCATCTCTTCCCTCTTCCTCACCCCTTAAGACTTTCCTAGGAAGTGAAACCCATTCCGTTAGGTGTCCAGTCTCATTCATGCAGTGATTTCTGTCCAGCTGCAGAAGTCTCATGTCTCTTTCTGCCTTGGGTGGAGGAAACACTATGTTCCTTGGTGAAATACAGCCTTTTCCCTTCATGCAGGAGCTTGAGGACATTTTGTCCCTCTCCATGCTTTTGGGAACTTGTAAGGAAATGCAGTTATCTGGAAATGGGAGTCAGRGCCAGCTGTTTGGGAGGCCCTTTCTTGTGCAGAGGGAAATGAGACTGACAGAATGAGACATGTAGGCCTTTTCTACTGTGGAGGCTTGTGGGAAACTGTGGACTGATCCAGGAATATTTCTAGCATGAGTGGAAATATGAATTTTCACAAGACAAGTATCCAGAGGAACTTAGTCTGTACGCAAAGATTGTACAAAAGCAAAGGCTGATCTGTGTTGGACTAATGCAACTTAACTGAGGAGAAAAAGCCTTTAAAAGGTAAAAAGGAGAACAGATACAGCTTRGTCTCCTTGCAGATGTTCTGTTTTGGTGGTAGAAGAATTGGAATTGGCAGTTTTGGCAAGGGTGGTGGGTACTCCGCCCCAGGACAGAAGATATTCCCTGTTCCATACTTCATATTCCCTATTCCATACTTCCCAGTGAAAAGCAAACTTACAAAGCAATGCTAACAGGGCTGGSACCACCCAGTGTCTTGAACTTCTCTAAATGCTGCAGTGAAAAGCAGTGATGAGAAAAGTTGAAGACTTTTCTCWAACCTATACAGGTACAAAAAAAATTCTAGTACAAATGTGGTTTGTTTTGGTATTGGTTGTTTTTTGGGGTCTGCTTTGGTCTGGATTTTTTTTTGGTTTTTTTTTAAAGAGACCAAGAAATTATCTGGTCTACTTGTTTCCAGCTTGGTTTTTGTGAGTTCTTAAGAGAGAAATTTGTATATAGCCTACAGACAGCCTCAGATGGTGAGGGGCAGGATTCTGTGATGGCATAAAAACAGGATGAGAATCTAATATCAGGGGCACAACAGATATTTTAGTTTCAAATACACCTTCAGGTTTGTAAGAGCAGTGATTTCTTCTTCCTTCTTTGGCAGATTCTGGCTTGTTTGGTAATGTGGAAGGAAGATTGTTTCAAGGAGCTGGTGTTGGTACTTTGCCTTCTGGACCAAAGCAAATTGACTTATTTTTAGACTGGTTTTGATGTGGCTCTGGGCTGCCAGTACACTTCAGGAATCTGTGCTGCATAGTTTTCCCAGCAATATCTAACCCCTGACTCCTAGGGGTGTAATACAATATACATCCTAGATAAAAGCATCACAGTGATAATGCAGCTTGGAATCAGAGGGAAAGTTATGGAACAAATGGTAACACTTCCTAGAARGATGCTACAGCTTATACTTGTGAAAGCTTTGATGAGTTAACATGTAGTAATATCCCTACTTTTATTAGGTAAGATCTGGAAATGATGAGATGTATGCAAACAGCTCAAAGTTGTGGCTAATGAGTATTATGAATGGAAGAGTGGCCTGAAAATTAAGCACTGGATTATGTGGATTATGTAGGAAGTGTTTGGCTTTGCACAGGACAGTCAAAGTGTTGCCAAATCACATTGTGCCACTGAACACGGAAGATCACAAGTACTTTTATCAGGGCAGCTTCTGATTAAGAATGCTGAAAACAACTTCCATTAGTAAGAAGCTGCCTATGGTTGTTTTGGGGGTTGTTTCATAGGCTTTCTATTTGTATTTTAAAAAGAAGCAGCCATTCATTTTTGTCTTGACAGCTGGAATCAAATTTCTAAGTTTTAGGAGGATATTGCTATTATGCTTTCTGCATGTAAAAAAWGTCTTCCTAAATCTGTTCTGTACTTGGGTCTCTGTTGGTGTCTACACAAGAGRTTTTAGCTGCCTTAAAAAAAATGAGACTGATTAATAGGCACTAAGAGGGATGCCTATGAAGAGATATGGACATATATTTAATTCAGTTTTTTTTTTTTTTAATCTGCACAGTATCTCTTATGGTTCAGGTTTTCAATTGATGTGTGTTTCCAATCCTCTTTATTGGCATCCAGTTACAAAAGAAGAGCTGGAGAATGCCTGAAACTTCCCCTCAAGTTCTATTTAAGGTTAGACTGAAGATACATTTTTTAAGTTGCACAAATGTTTGCATCCTTGAGAGAAGTCTCCATGGAGGGATCCTATTAAGCTCCCTTTCTGCTATTTTAATTCTTGGTTTAGCTTTATTATTTGTAGATACATATTTTGTAYAATGAGCATGTTTGTGCATGAGTTAGATGTGTCAACTTCTCATCTACTGTGATGCTTTAAATAGAGAGAAGAACTTTGAGGGGAGTGAGCCATGACCTCTGCTCTTGAAAATGGATAGGGCTGTCTGTAGTAGCAGAGGATTTGCTGCAGTGTCAGAGTGCAGGAGCTGGGTTTAGGACACGAGTGCAAAGGTAGTACATGGTTACCAGCCAGAGGCAGGCAAAAGAATTTTACATGAGGTACATGTAAAAAGCCTCTTTCTGTTGAAAATGCCTGCTTTAAAGGAAAACATAAAAGGAGAAAAACAGAAGACTAAAGGAGTCAATTTCAAAGAGCTGGAATGTAGGTCTTGAGGGTTCATAGARCTAAGTCTTCATCACAGCTTAGATTTGTGAAAAGTTGGTAATCTCATTGGAGCTGTTCTCMAGATCTTTGCCTTTCTCCTTGGCTGATTCCTCCCTTGGTGCTGAACAGTCAGTAGTCAGCTGATGGCAGTTCTTGCTGCCTGCACTTAGATTCCTTTCYATAGTTTTAGTTTTGCTACACTAATGCTTACACATTTAGAGATGGAAATGTTTCTCTGTATTGTCTCTGGCTTTAACTATGCTCCTTCACCTTCTGTAAATGCCAAGATAAGTATGCTGAGAGCCAAGATGTGCTTGGCATAATTACTGTGGAGATATCTCAGTAAGGGTGCTGGAAGACCTCTGGGAGCTTACTGTAGCAGGATCCAAGAAGGGGAAACTGGCAAAGAGGGGCTGGAGCCATCAGTTCTACATGCAGTCAGCCCCATGAGGTGCATGGTGTCCCCTCAGGACAGGTAGGGAGTGGCAGATGTAATTCATGGAAAGAAGTRGTCAAGAAAACCAGCCTGTGAGTGTAAATGCATGGACCTTCCAAAAAATTATTACCAGGTAGAAATGACTAGTGATATACAAACTGTCTCCATTACTGAGTTTATAAACACTTTTGGTAAATAAGAGGTTAATAATTCTGTTTATAGAAAGAAAAGACCCCTGCCCTAGGATACACACACTTCACTGTACCCACATAATCCCTGGAGCAAGGAGGTTTAAGGTAATTTGTGATGCAGCTGTCCTTTCCTGGAACATGAGCAAATTCTCCTGCACATGGTCAGCTGCAAGAACAAATGTCTCTAGCAAATGAAAAAACAAGATGTTCAACCGCAGCCTTGTGCACATCCAAGAGGGGCACGTGAGCTGGGCTGTTCCTCCCGCCYGAATCAAACTCCACGGCACGAAAGGGTTTAGTGGGCGGCTTAGGGCCAAGTGGAAGCAAYGTGTCAGTGGTGAGGGAGGAATGCTGGTGATGGAAACCCAACTGATTGACACACAGTGACCATAAAGTCATAGTAAATCTATTGTTTTGCCAGAAGGAAGCAGGATTAGAAAATGTATAATCGTTACAATCCCTGCACTATACAGCATCGAGTGACAGTTGCTCTGCCATTGCTGGTGTGGCTCACGCTTGGCTTAATCCCAGTGAAGTCTGTACTTGGGTGAAACCTTCCTATGCCCCGTGTGGTTCAAGTCATTGCCATTCCTGTATTTTAGCCAAGAAATGCCTCTATGGCACTGCAGAATTGAGCTCAGGATTTCCAAGGAGATGCTTTCTCTGTTGCTGCAGACACCCACCAACTGCAAGTGRCCAATTTAAAAATTGTGATCTGGGAACTTATCCTCAATAAAATTATTAACTAAAATCTAGCTGGTTGAGAGAAGAAGAATCCAGTTCTCTGGAATAATTATCTTCTATCTACAAAGAAGTGATAAGAAGGTAAGAATGTCATTAAAAGCTAATTGCTCCTGATCACACTGAGCTGAAGGAAAAAGTTGCATTTTTCAGAAGTCTGAGTGGCATGAAGAAGGTTGAGGGGTAAATAGTATATGCAGCCACATCTTCAATTCCTTACTAATTGACAAACAAAACAATGGGGATACCCAAGCCTGCTGCATTTTTAAACACCTCCTAAGAGCTGCAAATCTTCTGCATTTGGTTAATCTGTTGTCCTAAATACAAGGGTTTAGATTTCTGCTATTTCACTTCCCTTGCAGGATAAACAGTGAATCTGATGGACTCCAGATCTTCGCACAGGTGTTACACAGGATACAGAGATCTACATCAGCACAAATCACATTTCTTTCTCCCAAGCAGACATAATGGAGAGAATTTCCCCATTAATTTCTTACCAGGATAGTTTCAGATGTTTTTCCATGAGGTGAATGAAAATGTTTGGTGAAACATTGGAGTAGATATATGATGGATGTAMCACAAGTTGATGCTTCTCACAGTAGTATCACTGTGTTGTCACACAGGGTTTTACCCAAGGATGACTTCTTGCTGCTGCATTTACTGAAGCTGTTTTGATGGTGGGTTTATMCTGTAACACAGTGTCTTTTGTAACTGAACTGTGGCCTGTTTTCTTTCTGAATGCTGGTGATATGAAGAGGATGGGATGGGAGATGGCCTGTCTCATACCTGCCAGAGAACAGCAGTGGAGAGTCCATGCTGGTCCATGTTTGGTTYTTCTAATTCTTGGCACTCAAGAACAGCAAGTGTTCTTTGTATGTAGGGAGATACAGGCTGCAAGAGAGGATGTGAAATGATTCCTCTATTAGTGTCTATACTAGAGGGGAAAGGGCATTTTTAATTCTTTTCTGGTTTACATTTTACTCAGAGCTAACTGTGGAAAGGGCATTGGCTGCCCAAGGGCTGCACCTACACTAGAGGATACCTGATGTGGTGTTGGGAATGTGCTACTGGAACACAGCCTGCAGCTGCTCAGAGATGGCCTGACAATGGCGATTCAATCTTTTTTTTTGCTAAAAAAGAAGGAGGAGTTTGATCTACCACAGGCTTTAGACTAAAACAGTGACATATTATATATACGGTGAAATTACTTCATGTCTGCTTCTTCCTTTTTTTTTTGTGAAAGAGGATTATTTTAAACTAGATTGCCAAATATGTAAGATGGGTGTGTGTTTATGGCTACCCTGAGCTCTACACTGGAGGCCTTTTTGTTGAATGTCACCATTCAGCAAGCTAGGGCTGTCACAAATCTTGTGAAGAATGAAAATAATAGGGGTTTGCATAGGATTTTAAGAGTTTGGAACGTCACTCTTTCAGTTTAGAGTGAAAAGAATTAATTAAAGTTTCTGTTAAGGAAAACTTTGAGTAAGTTATTAAACCATTCTGTTCTTGGAAAAAGCCTTCAGAATATTTATCATTGAGTTTCCCTTTTTCTGTTCATACTGTCTGGATCAATAACACTGGAAGTTTCAATATAATTTCAAAGTAAAATYAGATAATCCTCCTTCTTAGGAAGTTAAAACAAGATATTTTGATGTGAATTAAGTTTCAGCATCTTAACCCCACTCTGTGTTGTCAGACTTACTTTTTTTCCMCAAAGCCTTGGCTTTAAAATATCCATGAGTCCAAATGGGAAATAGACAAGATGAAGTTTCTTTGAATAGATTTTAGCGAGAGTTGTTTTTTTTTCCTGGACTGAGAAGCTGACAAAATGAGCAGTGCATGACAAGTATCTCATGAAGAGATGTGTGGGTTGTTTTGGTTTTTTGTGGTGTGGGAATATAAGTCTTGAAGMTAAAGTTGCAATATCCCAGTCATTTGATTTAGGATAGATCTTGCTTTTCCATTAATTGGTTGTGCTTCATGTATCTTACTTCTGAAGTTTCTTTTTCAGGGATTTTTTTTCAATTTGTCAWTCATAGCTTGGAATAAGGAACTTCTCTTAATATTTACTTGAAGGCTGAATTTGATTGAAACACGGAGCAACTCCTTTGTTTAAACTGAGTTATGCTGKATGAATACCAGCATAAACCTGGACCTGTGCTTTTGGAAAAGTCGCTCGAATTTTCTCTTCTTTGACCACTCTTTAAAATGGAGCCAGGGTTAACTGCTCCACTAAGAAACTCTRTAACAACAGTGGCTTTTGAGATCCTTGACTGGAAGGTGGAAGGGAATAATTAGGCTTTAAATTAATTATTCTGATGGGCACAAAAGCCCCGAAATGTGAGAAATGGCAAAAAAGGAGAGAAGGGAAACTGGAAAGAGCCGTAATGCAGCCTTGGGTTTTTGCAAGCAGCTCAAGGTGATGCCGGGAAGGGTTAACTCGGCAGCAGCTGGCCACCAGCGCTTGGTCCTTATCTCACTCTTATCCTCCGCTATTAACTGGCCACGATTCCAGCCYGTATCGGTTACTGCCATCTGTTTTTTCATGAGGCGTTGGTGGGAGCGCAGCCAGCGCGGGGGATTAGGGCAGAAAGGCCGAGCCGAGCCGAGGCCTCAGCGGCTCCGAGCGCTCCGCGTGCGGCTGTGCCGGCCACAGGCCCCGACAGCTGCGCAGAATTAGGCGGAAAGATAAACTGTGAGGGCGCTTCCAAAGCTGCTGTGAGGAAATGCGTTTGTGCCTGCAGTTGTGAGGCGGGGGCTGTGCAGAGAGAACCCCAGCGTGAGGGGAAAGTGGTCAGTGCTGGGGTGGGTGTTTTGGGCGGCCTTTCGCTTCCAGCAGGCTCTGTTACTGGTGGGGATGAAGTCCACCACAAACAGCAACAAAAACGTGGATATTGGGTGTGTTGAACAGCSAGGAGAAACCACCTCAGACTGTTGCTTGAAACACCCCTTCAGTGCTTGTTTGTGCAGTAGAAATCACCATCTGGGCTCACACAACACTGCTTCAATCTCTGCGATGTTTCAGTCGCATTTCAGTCCCAATTATCGATATTTCTAGAAGAAACAGGGCTTTTGACAAATATCAACTGACTCCAAAGCTATCTTTCTAAACTTCCCCAATGTTAGAGCATCCRTGGTAATGCGAGAAAGGAAACATTTTCAGCGTGATACCAGGGATTCAAGAATCATTACAGCTCAACAGCTGTACTTTGATTCCAAATTTTACTAAGACCAGATTAATTAAATTATTCCAAAGTACAATATACTGCCAAAATAAGGCTCTCCTGTATTTATTTTCTAGGCAAATTAAATTAAGGATAATACAGAATTTAATGTTGGAATATTAATACTTAACTAATATTTAATATACTTTCTTAATTTTTAATTAATACATGGTAGTCAATATTATAAGGATTAACATCAATAGAGGAGCAAATCTAATTATTTATAGCACACAAGTCAGAGAAATACCTAGAGGTGCTCTTTATTTGGAAAGCTACTCCTTTCCCTTTTTCTGTTCCTGATAAACTGGAGTAACAAATGGGGGAAATCACATTGTTWTGCCTTTTGGCTTTTTCATTATTTCAGGTCAGTTGATGCTTTTTGGATCAGGGACTGATGCAGCACTGATGCCTTTAATGTGTTCTGTACTCTAGATTTGGAGGTAGGAGGCAATGAGTTTTGGATGTGGAGTTAATTTTCCTCTGTAAATGCCTACAGTTTCACTCAGTACTGAGAATAAGATGCACATGAGAAGAAAATGTAAGTCGATGTTGCAAGTCAGCAGTGTTAACTTGGCATGTAACCACCTTCTTGTTCTGTACKCAAGCAATGATAGATCATTATTGCAATATTGAATATTAGCAAATATTCAGACTTACCCACCTGCAATAGTTTAACCTGAAGGATGTAATCAGGTCCTAGGTCCTCACATCAGCTTCTATCCTGGTGCAGGTAATTGCTGAAATAATTTGTTTATATTTATGCCGTAGAATTACATTATTATTATTTTTCCTATGCACAAATGGGATATAAGATAGCTCAATATTTGTACAGAAATATCCAGGTAGGTTGAGAGTAACCTTCTACACCTCCGTGCATGTGTGAAAGCCAATGTTGTTGAACTCTCTGTTCCCTTAAGACTCAAKGTTAATCTGACAAAAGAAGTCATAATGTAATGATAATATTTTCCACCTGTTGAAATCAATTTATTAATTTTAAAAGTTTGTACCTTCCTTTCTTGACTATTCATATAGAAACACTAGCATGTCCTCCACTTCGTAAAAAACAGGGATATTGGCACCATATCTTTTTAGCTCCTGGAATACATAGATCTGTCAGATTTTCTTCCAGCATGATTAAAAGATGTGAAGAGTTGTGCCCAGAAAGATATATATCTACACAAGTGCATGTCTCAGGCTTCTGTTTTATCCAAGATTGAAATTCAGACTCTTCAGTAATTTTTTTATGTTCACCTATTTGATCGTTGCTCTCTTTATATGCCTCCAGCTACTCAAGAGCTGCATTCCAGAGCTTTGTTGTRCAATGGAAATATCTAACTCATGAATGCAAGAAAGAACGTGATTATGTGACGGTTCATGGTCTTCCTGACAGCAATAAAATTAAAAACTGTCCCCTCCTTCAGTGTTTTACTGGAACTTTCACTTTTATTCTTCCCTATGAAAAAAACCCTACTGGTATTAACTTCTGTGTTGCCTTCCATGTTATGCAAAGACCTCATGTCCAAAACTTTTATGTACTCACGCAATGGCATTTTTGCCAGTGGGAGAAGTGAGGTCAAGTCATGGCAGAGTTGTTTGGGCTGGCAGGGTGGAGGGTTGTGCCCTCCTCTCAAGGSCAGAGCAGGGTGGGTGTGAAAATGCAGCAATGCCCTGTGCCCTTTGTATTCAATATTTTGAAGAGAAAGCAGGGGGAGGTCCCAGTTGCAGGGGGCCAGGCTGAGCTGTGGGTGCTCTCCAGGACTGGGGCAGAACTAATTAATGCTTGTGCAGCCAGAACTAATTAATGCCCACACTGCTTTCTGGGTGGCAGCCTCTCACAGCCTGGGGCTCACGGTGGCATGGAGCAGTGGAAATGATTTGTGAGTGACCGGAGAGTTCAGAGGTGGAAATGATTTATGAGTGACTGGAGAGTTCAGAGGTGGAAATGATTTGTGAGTGACCAGAGAGTTCCGTCTCTGAGCGCTCTCCTTCACGAGGTGTAATTTTGGGTTGTATAAATGGGGCTGTGGCTCCTGCAGTGACTCTGCCCAGTGAGAGTGATGCCAGCATCTGGGGGAAATCAACAGCAGCATCATGTGGTCTCATTCTTTTATTATTTATCTGTTCTGTAGCAAAAGAGGAATAAGTTTCCTTGCAGCGAGAGCAAACCATGGAAGGTGCTGTGGTTCTGAACTCAGTCTGTACTGCCWTGGCTCATGTGAGTGGTGAGGAGAGGTATATTTGGGGGGGGGAAAAGGGGAGCTGAAATCATCTTCTGGAATTGTTTTTCCTGGGAATGGGCATTGGGCAGCACTGATTGCAGGGAAAGCTTTGTTCTTACCCCATCGCCACATCAGCCTTGCGAGGGAGCTGCAGCCGTGGAGCAGACACAGAGCTGGGTGCCTGCTGCAGATCCACGTGAGTCAGGGAGAAGACATCCATGTTTAATAAGGAACTCAGTGTCAGCCAGCCTCCTTCAGCTGTAGGAAAGACCAGCACTTCCACAAGTCATGGGCCATGAAACATGAGCTCTCCTWGCCCCAGTGAAGGTATCTGGTTACTTTGCCAGAAGATGACATGGACTGATGTTGCACTTTGCTAGATAGATGGGGCTGAGCTGACACCCCCTCACCCCTGCAAATGCCTCTTGACTAAGGGGAGTCACTTCTAAACTGCACAAGATGTATGGTTGTAGGCTGAAACCAATGGATTTATTTTCAATTTATCCTGTAGGCATGGAAGCACTCCAGACTGTGTTTTCCAGTGGTAGGCAGAAGAATTGCCATTTATTTTCTCATTCTATCTTTCAAGACACTTTTTCATGTTCCTTTAGATATTTAAATCTTTGAGTTTAAAAAGTAAGTTCAGTTTGTTTATAAATATTACTACATTGTTAAGGACATCGGGTAGCAACAAGTATAAAATCTCTTWCTAGTGGGAAAATGGATGTACACTTGTGGAAATTAATGGTAATAATATGGTGTAACAGAATAACTTTSCCTTAACTTTGTCTTTTAAAGGGCTTCTCAAATGTCCATAAATGATGCTTAAATAACAGTTTGAATTCAATATGAAAACTGAAACTGGGTTTCAAACCGAATCTCACTCAGATTCCTTTTTAATCTTCTCCCATAATTAACTTTGTACTTGAGGAAGAAATTAATGTTTCTTTATATTTTTTAGTTTTGKTTTGGTTTGGTTTGTTTGKTTTTTTTTTTCTGAAMTACTAATACCAACCAAAATGATGAACTTATTTAATAAAACTGATCTCAGCTCAAAACCTTGCAATTATGTGGCTTTGAGTAAATCACTGCTAAAGTTAGGTCACTTCTTTGGTTAAAACTTTGTTTTTCTGTGTTTTGTGGTGTGTTTTGGTCTGGGGTTGTTTTTTGCTGTCACAACAAGCAATGGTTGAGGTGAAATGTTGGTTCTATTGCATTGCCAGGCAGTTTGTTCAGCAAGGAATTCAGAACCAAATGCTGGGACTGTAGAGGGTGGTAACTGGAGGCAGYGTGCAGTCTGCCCTGCATGCTCTACTTGCACAAGTCTGGTGTGGTAGGTGAGTGTAAGGATGGAGCTGATGCACATGCCATTCAAGCATGTTATTAATCCCATTTTATGGCTTTTTAGATAGCTAAGTTGCTATATTAAAAAGAAAAGTAAATCCTTGCTGAAATATAAATAACTCTGAACAATCAAGCCTGAAAGAGAAACTGTTTGACTTTATTCAGTGAGTGTTGACAACTTCGAAACTTTGAAATGCAAGTTCATCCTCACCCACAGCAGAGAGGAGATTATAAATTAGTCTAATCAAAACTGGCATCCCTTGTTCTGTTGAAAAATGAGCAACTGAAGGCTTTTAATCCAAAAGGATTTAGGTAAAATCAAAGCTTAACTCAAAAGAAATATTTATTTATATGAAATAAAAACACTGTTAGAACCGTAGCACAAAAGCCTTCAGCTATATATTCCTAGCAAATATTGCTAATCAAATGCAAATCAGCTATGGTTTCTCTTCTCACTGCCAGCATGACCTTGCATTATTTTCAGTGGTAGGAAYACCTGACATTTGGTGACTTCTCCCATTTTCTCATGGCTGTTTTCTGCCTTGTGCCACATGGCTGCAGCCTGCACGCCCTGTGCGTTCCTAGCCCTGATGCTGACTGTATAGACTGTATTCAACACTGCTTGTGAGACCACCTGCCTTTAGTAACATAGAAGCTGGCATGTCTATGCGCCTTATGGGAAATTATATTTGTTGCCATGCTGGTGGTTTTTGCATGAACTGACACTTGGCAAGCTCTTGGTTTGATGTGCTGGGATGAAGTGATAAAGTTAAGAACAAGAGGTAATGGTTTTAAACTGGAATAGATTGGATTCAGACTGGATAAAAGGAATACTTTTTCTTTTTTTTTTATGATGAAACACTGGAACAGGCTTCCCAGAGAGGTGGTAAATGCCTCATCCCTGGGAACATTCAAGGTCAGGTTGGATAGGACTCTGAGCAACCTGATCTAGGTTGAAAATGTCCCTGCTTGCTGCAGTGGCGTTGGGCTAGGTGACCTCTAATAGTCCCTTCCACCCAAAATGACTCTGTGAGATAGCAGGTCCAGCCTGGGAATGAGAAGAATTCCCTTCACATGCTTCCTCATATCTTCAAGCACTTCCATTTCTAGGTGTTAATGAGAGATCAAACAATGCTATGAACCYACAAACAGCTCCTTGCAGCTGCCATATTTTTTAGATCTTTGAAAATACCCTTGGTACTTGGGTGCTGTGTGCTCTATGCAGTGCTGCTTCAGGCAATGCTGTAGACCAAAGCATTTCTGAAGGTCTGAGCAAAAAGAAACCCAGCAGTGTGCTGCATGAGGAGCTGAGGGGGGTGAAGTCTTTGCCCTGGAGCAGGGCTTCACAGTGAACCCTGAAAACAATTCATGGCAACCTTCACCCCTCGAAGGAAAGGCACAAAACAAGAATGAGAAGTTGCTATTGTTTTCTTTTAATTAAAGCTTCAGATGGTAAAACATGTATTAGCGCCTCTGAACGGATGTGAAAGATCATTGTACCAGATTTAGCAATTCGAGGAGCAGTTAACTCACAACGTGGTGAAAATGTGTGTTTGGGTGTATGTTTTGTTAAGGTTTTTACCTAAAATGGTGGCCTGTGTCATACAGCTGCTTGGCATGGAGGCAGGGAAGATAAAATAGAGACTCAAAAAGCACTGGAGCTCCTGGTTTTATTGGGCCTGTACTGCCCAATAAAATGTGCAGTTAGAAAATACCCAGGCAGGACCAAAGGAGAAACTCCATAAAACATGTTTGGCTCTAGGGTGCTCTTCTGGCTCGTGACAATTCCCCCACAGATGGTAGGGTGCCATTAAAGTGAGTTTTGTGCAACTGCTGGTGCTSTCAATGCTACCATGTGCTCCACAGTTTCTGCATCTGTTCTGTGCTTCAGRGCAGGGCAGCAGTGCTCCGAGGGACCTAAAAGCCCCCATTGAACATATCTTCCCAGATGGAGARAAGTATCTTACTGAGGCTCTTGGCAAAAACACTGTCGAGTTAACATTATAAATGGTTAAAATGTTACTAATTTCAATTTAGGTAATTTCTTAGTTAAACATGTCATTAAGTTAAATACAGGCTATGCAGGATGCCTTTAAAACCTTCATCTTCTTCCTACTACAGAAGAACTGGGAAGCAACAGTTTCCAACGTGGGGTTTTCAACTTTTCCTGGGTTTGTAGATCTTGACCTTGTAGTGCTTAAAGTGACAAAGCCGCTGAGGCTTTCTTATTATGGAGTTGGCATAGGAAATTATTCAACCTATATGAATTATTTCTACCTATGATCCAGTTACGAGGATGTTATGAAACAAAATACAAACAGAAAGCTGGGGTGTAGCCTGCAGAAGGACAGGGAAATGGCTAAGGAAACCCTTCCTCTTAAAGGAGATTGTGTTTTCCTGTGCATTCTTGAAAAGCAGAAACTGTAATAAATAAATTAATAAATGAAAAGCCCCAGACAAAACACCACCTAAAAGTATGACTGTAAGATTTAGTGGCCAACAGTTGCTCTTTCAAGAGATGTGTGGAGTTGAGGCATTTGCTTGCCCAGACAAGTAAAGTGCCGGGGATCTGCTGGTATTACATGGGCTGACTCCCTGCCACTAAAACCATTATTTATAGCGTGGCACAAGCAAAGTGACTTTTTCCAACAGGCACCAAATAGGTGGGTAATATTTTTACACTCTGATGTTTCAGTGGCAAGTAACCAAAGAGGACTCACATTAGTCATGGTCATTTAAAAAAAAAAATCAAATAATAATCCTTCAACTCTTTCCTCTATTTCRTCACTTCTAAAAGCTACACATTTTTGTGATTAGAGTTATGGTTTTTGTCCTTCTAAAGATGTCACATAGCTTTCAAAGAGCCCAGTGTTCARCTTAACAGCTGTTCTTGCTTTTTTAAAACAGGGCTTCTTCATTCACGAGAAGTGTAAGGGAATGTGTCTGTGTGGAATCTACTGAAAGCAGTCCCCTGACCTCTCACTGGATAGGTGGGTGCCACCAGTATTCAGATATATTTTGGAGCTCGTTTCATGCTTTTTGAAGAAACACTTTTATATWGTTCCTCCAGTAACATTTGGGTGTTTGAGAGTCCCCAAAGCACCACACAGAGCACACGGACAGCAGAATGACCAGTTGCTAAATRTTTGCCCTTGGAGGGCACACTCAGCTTTTCTGCTGGCAGCATTTGTGCATTTGCCTTTGACACCTGAATAGGATGAGGAGGGTGAATGCTGGGCAGCAGAGGAACAAGCTGCTKGCAGGTTCAGGCTTTGAGCACCTACAAGGGAGAAATGGGAGGAAATGGCAAACAAGCCAAAACGTTTTTTGAAACACAGCATGGTTGTTACTGCCTTAACCTGGYTGTAATTTATGCCTCAGTAATAATGACACATGTTGCTATTTTCATGAGTAGTAGCAAAATACCTCAATTCAGAACAGCGATATTTAGAAAAAAATCCTTTTCTATTGGTTATTGCTTGTATTTTTGYCTTTCTGAATTACCTCTGAGAAGAATACAAGTTTTWAACTGAGATATTTTGGGTGTGAGCAAGACAGGCAGTGTTATATGTGTGTAACAATTTTTTTCACAACTTCATTTTAGTRTACAAATGTTTTAACAACTTGGAGTTACAACAGTGCTTTTTTCCTCTGCTACTGCCTTTGTGAACAGGTCTGCTGACCCTCTTCAGAGTGTTAGACATCATCTAAGCTTTTCAAAAGAGGAATGAGCACCCCAGGAAGCGATCACACCTTGCTTCTGAAGTGGCTGTATAATTTTCAGGTCTGTTCTTTTTCTAGTTTACAACTCAGGTTCTAAATGGGAGTAAAAGTTTTCTCCCTACTGATAGATGGGACTAGTTTTGCCTCTTATAATGAATTGTACTTGAACGTATTTGTCAAATATCTCTTGAGCCATGGCAATGTCACTGCTTCTCAACAATGTGCCAAAATTTGCCTACTCCACTTTTTTTTGTTTTTTCTTTTTCTATTTTTTTGCATTATTATTTTTAAGAAGGGGTGTGTTATGCAAAGATAAAACCCAACAAAGTGATTTTTGCATCTTATGGCTACAGCTGCATCTCAAGGCGAATTCTCAGCTGGTTCTTCATTTTCCAGTGGATTTCTGACAACTTACCCTGTGCAGGGCCTGCCCTTTCCTCCTCAATTATCGAGTTACATTGACCAAGCATTCTGCCTGCAACAGAAAGGTGCAGCAAATTATGATTAGTAACTTCAGCTGAATAGCATATCTGAAAAAAAAGAGCTTCAGTTTTATTTCTATCACTTATTTACAGTGAATAAGAAATGCATTTAATCAATTATCTTAGTAACTGTTTTAGTACCCATTAAGAAAATTAGTAGGCTAGTGTTAAGACTGCTTATACTGTTAAGCAAGGGATGAGTGTACCAAAAACTTGTGACAGAGGGAGCTAAAATTAAATATTAAATTAGGAAAGATTATCCAAGAAGCTGCAGAAAAGGACTAAAAAAACCCCTAAAAACAAACAAAGCCCCAAACCAACCAAACAATGAAACCCCAGCAAACTCAYCCAACTGGATTTTGTGCCTGCCTTTGGCTTCAGATGATCTCTTCCTAAAGATTATGACATAAGCAAAGGGCACAGGACCTTAGGGAAGAGGTGTCTCTTTGKCTTTGCACCAGGSAAAAGGGATCCTTTGGGGTGTCATGGCCCTGGTCACGTCCTTTTTGGGTGACTGTCTCTGCCTTCACTCAGACAGGTGACATCCCACTTTTCAGACACTGTGGAAATGCTCTTGATGAGGGGGCTAAAAGTCTTGTTTTGGGGCACTTGTGTGGGTTTTTCACAGTGAAGAATATCACTTTTTCTAGAGTTCATTTTATGAGCCTCTGGGAGGGTTTTGCAATAGCCTTTTTTTTTTTTTTTTTTTTTTTTTCTTGAGGGGGTTGTTTAGGCATTTCAGCTATGATAGGACTGAATTTCATGCTCCTCTAGTATCAGACATTACTCCCTAAAATAGTTCTACCCCGTTGTGGGCAGAGCCAGTTTCCCTCATGCCGCAGTGGACAGCACTCGCTGGAGAAGGGCAGCGAGGGGCACACCCGAGCTGCTCAGGAAAATCCCAYTCACACAGCCATCTGCAGATCAAAGGTAGGGATTGCAGGCGAAATGTAGGGATTGCAGGTGAAATGTAGGGATTGCTCGTCTGAAAGATTTGTTGCTAACATTTAATAGGACTTCTGGTAGGGTCTTTGACAGAGAAGCCCCCCACTTTTGGCTAACCCTTCCTGATTAAATATTTCTAGCCAAAGCAGGCTCTGATAAGARTTTGGATTGCTCCTTTAAGGTTTTTTCTTAAATACTTCACAGTCATCATAGAATGGCTTGTGTTGGAAAGGACCTTAAARATCATCTCGTTCCAAGCCCTTACCATGGGCAGGGACAYCTTTCACCAGGTCAGGTTGTTCAGAGCCCCATCCAACCTGGCCTTGAACACTTCCAGGGGTGGAGCATCYAYAGCTCCTCTGGGCAACCTGTGCCAGTGCCTCATTCTACCTAAATCCTTYACCCTCACAGAGAATTTTTCCCTAATATCCAATCTAAACCTACCCTCTTTCAATTTGAATCCATTTTTTTCCCCTGTCCTGTCACTACATGCTCTCATCAATTGTCCCTCTCTATCTTTCTCACAGGCTCTCTTTAGGTACTGGAAGGTAACAATTAGGTCACCCCAAAGCCTTCTCTTCTTCAAGCTGAACAATCCCAACTCTCTCAGCCTTTCTTCATATGAGAGGTGCTCCATCCCTCTGATCACCTTGGTGACCTCCACTGGACTCACTCCAACAGGTCCACGTTTTTCCTGTGCTGGATGCAGCACAGCAGGTGGGGTGTCAGGAACAGAGGGACAGAAGGAATAGAGAAAATTAAAGTGAAATTAGACTTTTCAGAGCTCAGTAATACCCACAATATTGTATTTAAACTCTGTGCACATAACTAATGAGAAAAAAAAAGGTTTTACTCAGCTTAAAGGGGACTAAAATATGTGAGGTTTTTTTTATGCAGATTTAAAAAAAAAATGCTGAGACTGTGGAGCTGCCACAAAATGAACTGCTTCGAACTCACTGATAATGGTACTGCGTTTCCAGTACTTTCTGTGGAAGCTGGATAGAGGTAGAGGCTTTGCACTTGGCAAAAGTTATSCAGGCTCAGAGCAGTGCATGGCAAACAGTTAAGGTGGGTCCATCTGTTTCTACTGATTTCAAGATGACCATTAGCCCAGTGTTGCACATGAAGCATAWTCCCTCTCTGGGTGGACAGATCCTCCTTTTCCGGGGGTATTTTTCCTCTAAAACAGACCCAGCCACATTTTATTGTCAAATGAAGGCTGAAAGGATGAGTGCTGCCCCGAAGCTGCTGCATTCCAGGTTTAGTTCATGAGTACCCCATCTGGAGTTGGGGTAGCACCCAGGTTTGTGACTGAGCATGGCCAAGAGTGTGCAGAGAGCTCCTGGCAGTGGCAGCTGGTGTTAGGAGCACTTTGTGATACCCCAGGAGTGTACATGGAAAGATATGTGCACATTAGGAGAAAAAGGGATGTAGCTACAAATCTACACTGTGGAGAAATTGCTCTAGAAAGATTGTATCTGAATTAATTAAATATACTTGGTTGAATGAAAATGTATTAAAAAGTATTTAAACTTCATTAGCTGGGAGTCAAGCTGCAAATATGAATATCCTCATTACTGTACATAGTTACATAAACTAAAATTCCAGGTATGAATTTGCTATGAATTTTTGCTGTACAAATGCATAAAAAAGGGTTTCATTGGTTCTYAAATGGAACTTACCTAGTTTTCAATCTAACATATGTTACTCTAGTCTCTATCGAAGATCAAGGCCCCATTTCTGTAGGTGCTAAAGAGGTTTTTAAGAAGAGTATTAGAGCAGAGGCCTTACAACATCAAGGTGGTGGCTGCAAATGGAAGACAATCCAWTCTTTCCTCTTCCCCATCCCACCCCCAGCCAAGACAATGCACTATGGAGAGGTTCCTTAAGAGGCATAAACTAATTCCCTGTGCCAGAGCTGATGCCTTAGCTGCTGTGAAATGGAGGGGAAGGATAATTTTTTTAAATCCAAATATGCCTTTGATGTTGGCTTCGAGTCTCTRCTCCATGGCGGAGTATCAGAGGTTTCACACTGACTTTCCATATCACACTGTCCCCATCGTGTTTTCCTACTTTTGGTAAAGAGCMAGCCTCTTGCCTTTGAGAGTCTTGCACAGGTTTTTAGCTTGGTGCAAGAGCTGAGAGTGGGTCTGAAAGTGTTTTTGGAGTATTTAGCCAAACTCAAGTAGAATTGAAATAAGCATTCCAGTGACAGAGTTGGTGTCTCAAGCACAGTGTGCCTGGCACTGAGAACACCAGCTGCGGTACTGCTTCTAATTCTTCATGCTGCCCTTTTGGCATTTAACTTTTTCTGTATCAGTCTTTGAGGATGGAAAAACAAAGCCTGGTAGYGAAGGTGACTGCACAACCACAGAGAGCAGTGGTTTCAGCATGCTGCTGGCTCCCTCAACCAAGGGAGAAAAACCTTCAAGTAATGTTTGCTGCTGTGGTGGTGACATTATCAAATTTCCCAGTGCAAATACCTTTCAGAAGAGCAAGCCTTCGTTTTTTCTTCTTAGGRTCATTTAATGAGTCATTATTTACTTGTGTCACATAGCAATACGGGACTTGATTTCTGGGAAAAAAACTGTAACTCTGCCAAGGTTGTTGCTGAACAGRAGCAGCATATTTACCATAACAAAGTTTAAGCTCATCACATGGGAAGTTTCCAGATATAACTTKCATTGTGGTTTCATATTTTCCACTACGTTCCTGAAGGACAGCAGCTCCTTTTAGATAAGGTCTGCTCAGTCATGAGCTTGAAGGCTTTTTCTGCTTGGAAAGGGGAACTCTGTTAACAACATAGGAAAAGAACCATAAAAAGTCAAGACACAAAGCTGGGAGCATTTCAATTTGGGTTATGACAGCAGGAATTTTAGGATGTACAAGTGGGCAGCCTGTAGTTGGTGACCTCCTGCCTCAGGCTGGGACAAGGTGTGCTCCCGGGTTGTGGCAYTGGGCTTTAGTTTCACTACAACCATTTGAGTCAAGTAGTTCCAAAGGTCTGCGTTTCTGTTGTCCTGATGGGGTTTGGAAGGCCCTGGAGGAAGAAACTCTCTTTTTCATGCCTTAATCTTTACTTCCCCCGCAGGGTGGGGTTTGTTTTGGGGGGGTTTCTCCCTTTTTTAATGCTAAACAAAGAAACACATGGGCTAAGCATGTTAACAGGCTGTTTTCCAGCTTAATAAGAGTAGGGTGGATCATTCTGTGCCCARTCAAGCCCTGGAGTGATGGGAGTGAAATGTTCCTGTCTCAGGAACATCAGATGAAAAGGAGACCCTTCTGYCTTCCTAGGCAGGAGTCATCTCTAMTCCTTAGAAGGAATCCTTGCAAGCCTGCAGAGCCAGAGCTGAAAGAGATATAGGCAAAAGAGGGACTTTTCTCCAGATTAGCCTGGTCAGTTCATGACAGTGGTTTAGGAAGAAGCAGGGAGTCATTTTTGCTGCCAGGATGGTACTCGAGGTTTGTTTCTATGCCCTTCCTGGCCCTGAGCTTGTCACGAGCTGCACGGTACAAACCAGAGACTCTGCATGGCTGCAGTGCCAGCTCCCTTCTGCTATAAATATAGGCAGCTCCAGCAAAGCTGCTGTGATTTACACCAGTCAGGGACTTGGCCCAGGTGTCAGGCTAAAACACTGACACGAGGAAGCCTCTCCAACTCTTATTTTCAAATTCTCTCATTTCAGCACCTCTGCATCCATGTAGGGCTGCCTCTATATCTTCTCCCTTCTTTCTCTCCCGCTGGTCTTGTCCATTTTTGTTTGTCCTTTGCAACTGGACCAAACTGGATCAAAGCAGATGTGTTGGGGTTTGGTTTGGTTTGGTTTGGTTTGGTTTGGTTTGGTTTGGTTTGGTTTGGTTTGGTGGGTTTTCTTGAAGTTTGTTTGTTCAGGATTTGTTGCTGTTGGGATTTTCTTTTGTCCCTGACTTTGTTTACCTTTTGAGTGTCTACTCCAGTGGAAATAGAAGAAATTTTGGTGTGACTCTTGAGGTGTGAACTGACAGTAGTCTGTTCTTAGGATGTATTTCTCTTAATCAAAATGGTGATCTGTACCTTGCAGCACAAGGCTATGAGAAACTTGCAGCAACWTTCTTTAAGAATCACTTTTCATCAAGGGAAACTGCTGAAATTTGCAAACAGAAAAAGGAAAAAGGAACTTTGACTCATGGTTTGCTTAAAGGGATGGTTCTCAGCCGAAGACTACAATTCCCAAGTGTCACCATGAAATCTTCACTATTTGCCCAAATCCCATTTTCATTCAGGAAGTTTGTGATTAATATAATTAAGCTCTAATCATGCAAAGCATAGGAGAGTATGTGAGAATACCCACTTTTTATGGCATGGCATTTGTTGGCACTCTCAGCTTGGTTGTAGCAGACAAGACTAAAGGATCAGTAAGTAAGCCAGGTACTGAAGTGCTGCTGCCAAAGTTGTATTTTGCCAGTATATTGATTACAGAAGATGTTTAAAGCCTTCAGAACAATGTCCTGTATCCTTATTTCTATGTTAGCTTGTAACTGTGTATCTTTAATAAAGTGGAGACCTTATTTCATAAGATAAGGTGAGGTGTCCTTTTGCAGAGATGCAATCGGTTTGGTCAATTCCTTTAGCTGTCTGTGTAGTTTTGGGTCTCTTTCTTTTTTTTTTCCTGTGAAGACTGCTCAACAGGAAAAGCAGATTTTTAACARTATTGACACAGGTAGGGAAATGAGCGCTGAGGTCTGGTCTTATATTGAGCAAACTTCAATCTCCTTTGGAGGACGCTGGCTGTACCTGATACTGTCTGCCAGCCAGCCAATTTATTTTCTGGATAATATTCCAGGACAAAGCCCTAAGGCTTGTTCTCCAAATCCCTGCTTACTCACAGAATAAGCTGAGTTGGAAGGGACCCATCAGGATCATCGAGTCCAACTCCTGCACAGAACACCCCAAAAATTGTACCATGTGTGCCTGAGAGAATTGTCCAAACACTTTAATTCTCTTTGTGTCAGAATATTTTGTAACGGCTTCACTTAAGCAGCAGAGGATTTCAGCATTTATTAAAAATTATCARTATGAGTGTAAGGAATTGAATGCTAAGCTCCTGACTTCCCTTTTTGTGTTAGGATGCTTTTATGCTTTTCTACAGACTCTCATTCTGGACTGTTTTGGTTTTTTTCCACAGCACCAAGCTGGTAGGCAATGCTCCTGCCGGATTGAGGTAGCATGAAGGTATGTTGGAGGGGGATGCAGGCAAAATGGAAATCCAGGGGAACTGCTCCATCAAGTGTTGAAAGGTAAAACTGGCACTGCAGGACCCTAAAAATACAGGTCTGCCTTGGGATAGAAGCAAGGTGATCTCCACGTGTCTCATACAGACCAAATTCGCAAAATCCATACTGACTTTCACAGGGCCAGATTCCACTCCGAAGTGCATAACATTTTATGGGATTGCCTTCATTTTAATCTGGTGTTTATTCCTGTAAAATATCCACTGGGGTGGCCAGCTAAAGGCAGATCTTTGATTTCTTTCCCGACAGTTTTAAGAAAAGCAAATGTTTTGCATATATGCAAATCACATTCAAATGCATGCTTTAAAAGTAAAGCTTTACTTGCTTTCYTTTGAAGTAGAACAATAATTATTGTAAAATTTTTAGGGAGAGAAAAGCATTTGTTTTATCTTGACTTTTAAGAATGTGTTTAACTATTCTGTTAAATGTTGACAGATATAAGGGCTGGCCCACATCTACAAACATCACTGAAATAATTTTTAGGCTTAGATATTTCAGCCTTTCTTGCTTTCACAGTGAAAATTTGAACCCTCTGACTTGAACATATATTTTATTTATTCATTTAGGATAACTGCATTGCTCATTGCTTAGAGAAAGTTTACCATCTACATGTAGGCTTTGATTTTTATGTCATTTTTTCCCCCCMAATAAGTCCATCTCTACACATCTACTTGAATCAAGTGGAGTGGATTTCACCTAAAGTTCTTGGCTTCTAGGGCTTTCTGTTGAGAAACCACACTGAAAAGTTACTGAGGTTTCRTAAGAGAAAAAGAAATATTAAAATCATAGTTGGAAAATCCAAGTCGGAAAGGCACAAGAATACTGACATACAACCTGATTTTCAAGCAAATGCAGTGATATGAAGAATTGCATTTTTTGTATAAGGAAGTGAGAGCTTTCCAATGTCAGCTCCTCAAAATGTCATTGTTTAGATGCAAAAGCCTTTTCTGACAGAGTTGGTTTTATGTTGTTTGGGTTTTTTTAGTTGAGTGACAGAAAATATGTAAATTTTAGTATTTTTAATTAAAACCATTGAGCTTTCCCCTGCTTCTCACCCCTTTMCTAGGGGCTGCCCCAGGATTTATCACATCCTGACTAGTACCTTTGGAAACCCCAAAACTTTGTAGAATCGTGGAGTCATTTAGATTGGAAAATACCTTACAGATCATTGAGTCCAACCATTACCRTTCTGATGTATTTCCTCCATCCCCAAATGYTGAATGAGGCTGGGGGACTGTATGAAAGCTAAAAATTTCCTTGAATGCCTCAGAAACAAGTACCTAATATTCTCAAACAGTCACAGCTCAGGGTGTGCTCCTTCCTCACTCCTGCACCCTATCTGCAAATACTTATAAATAGTATATTCTATAAATAATAGAATTATTAAAATATTTCTTAATCCCACGTTTTTTTTTAAATGTGAGTTAAAAGCACTGTATGAGAGCAACCCAGTATGAGCAGCTCTGTTCATTTCTACACATCTTTAAAATTATGTACATGTTTACCAATGCCTAAAGTCTTCCCTGAATTCTGAATTCGTAAAGGAAAGATTGGTTTATGGAGAAATAAATAACAACCAACCCTAACTCGTTTCAGAAAAGGCATGGAGGGGGAGTTACTAGGATGTATTGCCCTCAGTGGGATGCTAAAAAGGAAAATTGGATGGCTTCAGGTGCCTCCCTGAATTGTTTGGGTTTGTGTTGAATTTGTTGAGATGGCTGAAAACCAGGGGAGAKTGACAATTGCTGGGGGACCTGTCAGCAGAGAGTAAAGACAAGGATGGTGAGTCAGTGCAGAGTGATACTGTTTTTCATCTAAAATCCCAAAAACCCCCTCTGCTTCTATGCAGAGTAACAGGTGTAACCACAAGCTTTCCTGGCTGCCTCCTCCAGCTCAAGCTAATTTAGGTTTCTAAGCCTATGGAATGAGTACAACACGATGGAGCCAAAATTTATGAAAAAATATCCATGTTAATATAGGCTCTAAAATACATGCAAACAAAAGCTGAAGTAAAACAGCTTTTATTCACATGAAATAATAAACCTGTTAGCTCTGATAATCAATTAAAATATTATAGAATCAAGCAATCACAGATGTAGAAGCTTATCCTCCTTAAAGTCATTATAAATCACATCCTTTCCTAAATCTCTCTATTCCCTTWTATTGCTCACATTATAATCCCTGTSCGGGTATCGTTTTCATTGCTAAACACACTGTTTGCCAGTCAGTTTATTAAGGTTTGTCTTGAGATTGCCAAAACAAATGCTCCTTTTCAAAGATAAAAGGAAGGCTAATATTAAAACAATAACTTCACCTCTTTGCTGGCAGAACCTAATTATTGAAGAAATTGGCAAGTGAAATCTCTGAGGTGACAGGGAATTAGTGTGTCAACGGGAGCCTGCTTTGAAGTTGACCCACACTGTTCTTGGTGGTGTTGGGCATGCCCCGTCYCTTGCAAAAGGATGTGGGGAAAAGAGAACTGTTTGGGGTGGGAAGCAACTCACAATAAAACTGTTCTTCACTGTCTCTGATTGATTAAAAGCTTTAGTGAAAAAAAAAAGGATGCAACGCATAGGAGACATAAAAAATAAAAGCTGAAAAATTATGGACTTGAGATTGTAGTGACAGGAGAAGGGAGAACACCTTCAACTGAAAACGAGCAGGTTTAGATTAGACATTAGAAAGAAATTCCTTACTGTGAGGGTGATGAGGCACTGGAACAGGTTGCCCAGAGAAGCTGTGGGTGCCTCATCCCYRGCAGTGCTCAAGGATGGGTTGGATGGGGTTCTGAGTGACCTGGTCTAATGAGAATTGTCTCTTCCCATGATAGGGCTTTGGAGCTGCATGATCTCTAAGGTCCCTTCCAGCCCAGGCCATTCTCTGATGGTTGAGAAGAACAACAAAGAGGCGTTAAGGGGCCTGGGGCGATTAAAGGAAATGTGCATCTCTTGGTTTTGTACAGGAGGGGTGTGGTGACACCAGGCTTATGGCAGCGATGTCAGTAAAGTGCTCTGAGTAGTGGAGGGTGATAGGGCTGAAGAGAACTTCTTGATGGATATAGTGAGGAGTGCTCTAAGCTACTGCTATGAAAGTGAACACTGGTATTACACCSGAAACCTGGGGGAAGCACGAGCCCAACAGCTTAGCAACCCTCCTGATTTATACGCAAAAACTACACTGAACAAGAAGCAGAGCTCCTGAAGCATGACCTAAACCCAAACCTGAGTGTGGATGAGATGTTAATGAAGTGTGTTTTGTTTTTCTGTGGTTTAGCTGGTGGCAGGCAAACCCTGAGCCAAGGAAAGCTGACAAGCCGAGCTGGGATCAGTGGTCTGAGCATTGGGAGAAGACACAAGCTGCTGGTAAGTGGGCAGGCTTGTAAACCCTGAACACACCCTTCCATTTCAGCTTGAAAACCCCAGATTTCATGAGAGCTTGATGAAATAAAATCTAACTTCATGGCAAATGGCTGAGGGATCACTATGGGATCACTATGTGCATGGATGGGCATCAGAAAACATTAGTAAGATAAAGACATATGTCAAGATGAGGTAGCATAGGGGAAACACTTAAAGAGAAAGAAAAATACCTCGCAGTTAAAGCAGTCAAGTGTCTTCCTACAGATTTGCATTTTGCATCACATAAAACGTGAAAACTGTACATTCTGTGATGTTCCCAACTTCCTTAAAAGATGAAGTCAGAAATGATTGTTCAAGGCATTAGCCCTGAAATTGTAAAGGCAGCCTCGGTGGGGTTTTGTCAGTGGATACCAGCTGGTATGGAGACGGGGGTCTCCATAGCTCCAGAAAGCTTTACAGTAGCTCAGGGAATGGCAAGTATTAAAAGTGGAGTGRAAAGGTTGAACTTAGTGTTTGCATCAATGTAACTACTGATTTTGGTGTCATTCTTGCACATTTCTCTTAGTATAAGAGAGAATTCTCTTAAGGATAAGCTGTCTGTTGGGGTTTATCAGTGGAGAATTACCAGTGTAGCCAAGGGGGGGTGAAATTTTAATTTAGAAATATCTTTTGTTTTCTTATGACTGAAAATGAAATACAAGAATTATCATCAGATTTGAAAACCTGGGTTTGCAGTATGGAACTTGGAGAAGAATGCGGGATCTTCAGGAGGAATTTCTTCATTGAAAAAGTTGTCTAGCATTGGAATGGGCTCTCCAGGGRGGTGGTGGAATCATCATCCCTGGAGGTGTTAAAAAAACAACTGGATGTCGTATTTTGTGCCATGGTCCAACTGACAAGGTGTGATGAGTTAAAGATTAGACTCAATGATGTCAGGGGTCTTCTCCAACCTAAATAACTCTGTGATCCCAGCATTCCCAAGGCTTTCTTCTGCTTTATAAATGTCATCCAGAAGTGATGGGGCTTTCTAAACTCAGTTAAACGGATGAGGTTGCATGTCCTTTTTGTCYTCTTTATAGTGGTTACATTAAAAAAATAGAATTTTTAAAGAACTGTGACTTCTTAAATTATTTTTTAAGATTAATCATTAGATAATTAGTATGGAGTTATATTTTGTGACTGCTAATGAGTCCCATTAGCAAGAGTAAGACAATAAGGGTAACTCTTGCCTATAATAAGGCAAGAGTAAGCAGAGTTTCCCTGAGATACTGGCCAGGTGTTTCTGACAGTCCTCTTAATAAAACCCTGTTTTTATTAAATTTCTGGTCCCTTAATGTAACGAATTCCTATGTCAAAATTGATGGGACTCCAATATCTCCTAACTACAGCCCTGCCTCAAGATAGTGAGCTATAAATGCTCAGCTGCTTCAGGACTAGGATGAATTATGTGTAAACTTTCCCATGAAAAGACATTTGAAGTTACTTCATTTTTGATCACAATTCTAATTTCTTCCTGCCTACGTGAACACCCAAGCATCTTGGTGTCCCATTGATTTAATGGAGACATTGGGCATTCAGTGATACTGAAAGCTGCTCCCAAGCTGCTAATTTCATAAGAATGCAATAAATCTTTGCCAGAACATGTATAGACCACTATAAAGTGATAAGTGAGGTACCAGTTCTTTTCTTGAAAATATTAACAATGCACTTGCTTGGTTAAATTTCTGGAGAAAATAGAAGTTTAATTTTTAACGTTCTCTAGACCTGAGAAGTGTTAATTTTTCTGCTTTTAAATTCATCACTGTGTTGTAGAGGGAAGGATGTTARCTCAGTTTGAGATGCTCATGGCARAGAAGAGTTGGTCTAGTGATGAGCWCATGCTCAACACTGAAAACGCTGCTCTGACCTTTTCCTGGMATGCACACTCTGGGCAGAAAGATATTTTGACATTTTTAATGTGATATGAAAGGATATGGATATCCTCTTGTGACATACAAYGAACTTATGTGTTTTATGTCACTCTGCTTTGAGACAGCTGGAGCAGAAAATGGGCTGTAACTATAAACACCATTAGTCCTTTTTTTTAATGTGTGGAGCACAGCCATCCCTCCTCCTGTGCTTTTAGACCCATAAGAGGGACAATCTACCAGCTCCACCTGCCCTCTACAGGGGCATGGAAATGTGCCAGGTAAACTGAGACACTGGTGGCTGGGCTTTTGGTGTGCTAACATTTCATGGCTATGCAAAAAAAAAAAAAAAAAAAAAAAAGAGTGTTAATTACTGGATATACCCTAAGATTTTTATGAAAAAAAAGCTTATAATAGATCCTTCAGGTTATTAAAAAAAAAAAAAAGGCAAGGAAAAGATAAGATTTAGTTGCCATTTTCAAAGAGATGTGTTGGATCTAACACAAGCTGTTTCATGAAAACTCTGGGAAAAGCCTGTGGGCTTTACTGGGTCAGGTTGGTGCAGTCTGGTCCTGGCAGGAGTTTAATCTCCAGTAATTGATCTCTGAAGATGAAATTCAGTTCTGTTAAGAGCCCTGCAGTGTTTAGCCTTTTAAAACGTGGTGTGGCATGAGCTGCCATGTGAAGGGACAAGGGCCATCTCCAGGGCAGTGAGGAGGAGCTGTGCCCTCAGGAGCCTGTTTGCCGAGGCTGGGATGTCTCTGAGCATCAGAGGGGGATGGAGAGTGGGCTGTGGCCAGGGTGATGAAGGGTGAGGGCTTCGAGGTGCAGTGTGTGGRGCAGTTTCCTGGGCTTTAATCCCAGCAGCAGGGAAGGATGTTGCTTTAACTCGACCACCACCTGCCAAGGCAGTGCTGGGGAACAGCARCCTGGCCAGCAGGAGGGTGCTGCAGCCCTTCCAGCAGGATTTTGGAGCTGCTGGGAGAACGGATGGCTGGTAGAGAGTGTTCAAGAGTGCCAGATGAACCCCCAGCATGGCAGCTCCTTAAAGCACTCCCCAAAATCCCCCAAAAGAAGGCGAGGGATCACCCAAGGGCAGCTTCTAAAAGCCTTTTGCAGTCATTAGTGCTGTCCCCTCTGCTGCAAGCTGCCTGCAGTGAGCACGCTGACATCTCTGCGACATGCTCACATTTCAAAGGCAGTGCTCCTAACCAGCTGCATCTCAAGAAATAGAGCAATTTTTTTAAATTTCTTTTTCTTTTCCCCTTTTTTTTTTTCTTTTCCCCTTTTTCTTTTTCTTTTCCCCTTTTTCTTTTTCTTTTCCCCTTTTTCTTTTTCTTTTTCCCTTTTTCTTTTTCTTTTCCTTTTTTTTTTTCAAGATACCATGCCAAGTCTTTTGAAATGAAAGCTGGGGCAGGCCTAGTGGAGATTAATGCAGGAAAAATGCTGCTGGCTTGATAAGCCACAGATGTCTGTGAGATTTGTGGACACTGTTGACAGCTCGTGATGGTTTGCAGCTTGCCCCGGACCAGTGTGCTGGATCCATGGCTGGTGCTGCTTGGGTCAAGGGTTTGAGGAGACCTGGAAGAAAAACTACTCTGGACCCTCTGTCATTGCAGCATTTTTTAAAGTGCTGCACTTATTTATGCAAAAGAAGTACCCTCTTTTATTTAATGTCACTACTTTTTTATAGCACTGTAATGGGGAGACATAAGCTGGTGAAATTCTGTGAAAGCATAAGACAGTGGTGGAAAAGCATGTTATTGCACCACTCTTGGAAAAYTGAAAAGGTGACTTATGTTGGTGGAATCATTCTGAGTGGGTGGACAGGAGCTGTGCTTCTGTTTACTCTGTATGCTTAAAAAAAATGAGGCAACTTTTTTTGGATAAAACCTTTATTCAGTCCTGCTAGGTGGTACTGCTGAGTTGGCATGAACTTGTTGCTTGCTCTTTTTAAATTTAAGATCTTCCTGTCATCAAACRCTGTCACAGAAGCAGTGCAGAGTGTGACAGAAGGTCCCTCTGCTAGGAAATGGGGTGATCTGGGTGCTTTGTTTTCAGACAGTTTTCAGAGGATTGCTTAAATAAAAACACGACAAAATTCATAATTTCTTGACATTGATCACACATAGAGACTGCATCATTTATGAGATGCTGCTGGTTGGGCTGTTTGTGGATCAAGCTCTGTTGTCTTCATCACATCAAGGCCAAAATGACTTGTGGACACACATGAAGTCATCCCTCACGTTCTGTCAGTGACTCCTCATGCAGAAATCCCTGCTCAGATTAAGGTACTTCCAAAGCTGCAGCCTTTCATCCCCTGATACTGTATGCTCAAATTTATTTTAGACAGATAAAGAAGTTAAATCTGTTGTTAGTTTTCATTTTGAAGTGATGATTTTTCATCACCTTAAAATACCTCCATGSGCACTGATGTTTATATGCAGCTTGATGGTACCAATACTTTCCACATCTGGATAACAGCAATTGGTACAACCCTTGTCGAAAAAGTGTCAGGAAAATGCAGAAAATTGCTTTGCCAAAATACTATTAAAATAATTTGAACCAAAATAGCCTTTAGAGTTGGTTGGGGTTTTTTTAGAGTCRTTTTTTCTCTGAAACAAGAAGGTTTTCTGCAAAATTTTGATATCTGCTAGGCAAGGAAGTAAATCATTAAAGAGTGGTTTAAAYGCAAATTTACCCATAATAGGAATCTATGCATCTGCTTGTAAATGAATTAGCAAAGCATCAGGCCTCTCTTGTCTCCTTTGTAATACTTTTTTTTCCTACTTGCAGCCTCTTGCTTACCCTGGCTGGTACTTTTTGCCTTGTGTCTAATCAACACCTCTTAGTAGAATTCAGAGAGAGCTGGTATTTAGCATATATATTTTTATTAGAAAAACTTGTACATCGGTAGCTCAGATAAGTTGACAGAGGTAGCTAAAAAATTTGCACAGATGATAGGAAAACTTTTATTTTCAGTATCCTCAAAAGYAGCAGCAGTTTTAGGTGAATTTGGAAGGAAAAATCACAGAATAGCTTGGGCTGGAAGGGACCTTAAAAATCATTTTGTTCCAACCCTCCTGGTCAGGGACATCTTCCACTAGACCAGGTTGCTCAAAACCTGGCCTTGAACACTGCCAGGGATAGGACATCCACAGCTTCTCTGGGCAACCTGTTCCAGTGCCTCTCCACCTTCACAGTGAAGAGCTTCTTCCTAAAATCTAATTTTAATCTGCCCTCTTTCAATTTTAAACCACTCCCCCTTGTCCTGTCATTATCTGCCCATGTAAAARCTGYTCTTCCTCTCTTTTATAAGCTCCGTTTAAGTGGTGCTGGAAGGCCACAATGAGGTCTCCCTGGAGCCTCCTCTTCTACACATCCAAACCATGACTTCAGTTACCCCAAATATTTGAGTACTTGAGGAAGAAAATTTGAAGCTCTTTTATTTCAATTCCTCTGTAAAATAAGGAGTTTCAAACATTTTCTCTGGAGCAGGTGAAAAGGACGGAGACTGGCTATGTTACAATAGAATCCCCCCCAGCCATGAAGAACTGTGACTTCTAAGTAGTTTTTAGTGCCTTGAATCTTATTTTCATGCTCTTAATGGTTATGTTATTTAAATCCATTATTTTTTGGGCAGAATRGGCCTGTAATCTGAAAATGTCGAAACACAGCAGCTATATCAATAAAATTATTCGTGAAAATTTCTTTGTGGAAATAAGAATATTAAATTTACCATATAAAACTGGCAATTCCACATAAAATCCCTGCATGACTGGGTGGGGGGCTGTGTTTGGGGTTTGTTTTGGTTTTTTTTTTAAGAATAAGGGAAGAGTGTAATTTATGCCTGGATAATTAGTGGTGTTTTACCACTGAAATGTACACCACTAGTAGGAATTGTCACTGGGGCCTTTCACACCTGCACAGGGTATGAAATTCCAAACAATTAAAACAATTAATATTTCCTCCTGAAAAAAGTCTATTGTGCTCTGGCAAAAAGCATATTGTAGGATTTGTAACAAATGTGGTAAAACAGAATGTGTGATAAATGGAAAATRTGCTATCCAAGACCTTGACACATTTTTTCATTCCCCAAAGAAGGTATGGATAACTTTGTGAGCTAGTGTCACTTGCAAAAATGAATTTATTGCAGTATTTCATGTGAATGGCTTTTGCTTTTCAAGAATTGTAACGGGAAGTTGTTTGGATATTTTTTTGTTCTGCTAAAAACAGAAGTGTGGTGCCATTTGGTTTGTTGGTCATGAACGGAAAACAAGTAGTATGGGGTTAAAAGCTATCTTAAAAGTGAGCAACTTGTCTGTATTTCTACTCAATTTCTATCTGAAAGGAACTCTAAAAGGGGGGATACCACACAAATTTTGATATTCAATATTAGTTAATTTTGTCCTGGCCATGCTGTGTAGGTGTTCACTCTATTTCTTCAGCGGTGGGGAGACTGCAGCRTATCAGGGAGTCCATTTGTACACTTTGTGCAGTCCATGAATGTCATTAGACTTTTTGTCATCACTTTGAAAAACTTTTATACATACCTTGAGAAAGCAAATACCTCAAAAGAAGACTCTTCTAGCTGACAGCTCCAAAATGTCCTGAGTGTTCATGGCAGTATATTAAAATTATTTCTTTAGGAAATGAAGCTCAGTTGTTTAAGAGAAAAAGAGAAAGAAAAAAGAGAAAAAAATGCACTTAACTTTCATTAGGTGTTTCCATGGTCATCTTTGTGGAGAAATGGTGAAAAGGCATWAAGAAATTGAAAGCTGCAGCCCTCTGCATCCCCACTGCAAAGCAGGAAGAGCTGCCAGTGCTCCATGGGCGCTTGGTGCCATCCCTCTCTCAGTTCCCTATTTTTGGAAGGCTCTGTAGAAGGTCAGTGGGAAACATAACTCCTGGCTCCTAAGGCAAAAGCAGCCTGGATTATCATCCATGTGAAACCAAAGATGGGGTACTAGTGGAGAGCAAATAGTTATTCCTGTTAGTATTTCCTAGATGAATGCAAGCAGCTTAAGTTTCAGTTGTTCTAAATTAGTTGCTGAATTAAAAAAAAATATTTAGCTCTGTTTGTTTCTCCTTGGTCAATCGTTCATTATTTCCATCTAATGCTTGAAACCTAATCACTGCTGCTGAGAAAATATTTCAGGGAACAATCTCGACAAAGCATTTTAATGTAAATATTAAGAGAGCAGCTTTTTGTCAATTTGATAAGAATAAATCATATATCATGCATTCATAATCCTATATTCATAATATATMCTTTGTTCATTTTTACTGTGCAATTGCTGCATTAATATTAGGAAGCAATAAACACTAACATTGATATTTTGTGTTTTATTRGAAATAACAATCAAAGGAAGAAATTGGATGCTCCAGCTCTCCAAGAAACATGTTTTTCATGAGTACAACAGCACCAGGGAAGAGTTTTGGTCATCATGGTCAAGACTGTGGTCACCAGCACATCCCTGGTTTGGAACTGTGGCTTTGTCCCTCTTGTGCCAACTGGTGGCTGTGAAATTCTYGAGGAAATCTCAGAACACGCCTTCTCCAAGAAAAGCTGGTTTTGTATTGCCTCTTAAAAAATCTTCTAAATGTTAACTAAAATAATCAAATCTTAGTATATTTAGATGCTGCATTTGAAATTCCAGTCCATGAGAAGGGGGTAAAGCACCAATTTCACCATTCAATGAATGCCATAAGCTGATTTATGGCTTCTTTTGACACTCGGTCATGGGGCAGAGGCAAAGGAGCAGCTGGTAATGCAACCAGTAAAAGTTAAGGAGGAGGAAATGCAATATTACAGAAGCAGAGGGGTATTATTAGCTCCTGCACTCTGCTGGAGATGATGCTTGGGACAAGAGAAGCTCTTTGGGAGGCCAGAGAAATTTGCCCTAGGCTTTCAGAACTGGTGTTTCCCAGTGGGAGCTGCTCTGGACCACACTGTGCCACACAGAAATGAGGGGCCACAGATGCAGAGGTGATGAACGATCACATAACTGAGTCCAACACTGGCAGGTTATTCTTGCTGAAAGGGATGTGTTCAGTGTAATTGAGTGTGTTGGATAAGAGATAAAAGAGTCATGAGCTGAAGCAGCTTGGGGAATTAAAACTGACATTTTTTCTGCRTGAACTTTTTTGCATTATCAAACTGGGAAAGACCAAGGCGACCCTTCACTTTGTGGGTGGTAGGTGCAGACCTGGGCAGAAATTGATGATGGYACCTGGATTGCCAAGAAAAATCATGGTTCCTGTCCTTTGTAGCTCTCTGTCATGGGAAATGTGGGCCAGTCCCTCTCTTAACCTTACCAAACTCACCCTTAGGGTCTTGAGTCTTGCTCAGACATCTCACCATGAGAAACTTCTCCAGGCATTGATTGCTCTGACAGTGCAACCTCCTTCTCCTATTTTGCCACCCATGTTCTAAGATGAAGCATCAATCCCTCTGAGTGGGCTGGCAAAGCGTGAGATGCTGCAATGGACAGGAATTAAAATTTTTATAAGAAGTGAAAAAGCAAGAAAAATTAACATTCATAATATTTAGATTTAAAAAAAAAACTGAACAAAATGAAAACCCCACAACCTCCATTCCCAGCTTTCTTAAAACAGAAAGAATCTCTTCATGTAGGAAACTACAGATGAAGCAGTTAGAAGGGCAAAAATGGAAAAATTCTAACACTGAAAAAATGTATGTGATACCAAAAGAGGCCAGTTCTGGATCAAGATGGGGGTTTTGTGGCCCTTCCCTGCACATATTCCAGATTAAATTTCCCTTTCTTAAATAGTGAGTTGAAACATACCTACTTAAGGAGATTTTGTTGAGACTTTTGTAGTAGCTTTTTTTTTTTTAATCAGCTAAACATTTCTGTGARCTGGAAAACCTATCATTAATAATTAATGTAACTTCTTCTGCCTTTCATCTCTGTGCTCGCCAACCTGGATATATTAAATTTCTTGAGCTTTGCTTCCATCTTAGTTTTGATCATTTCATATCCCCACTGCCATTATTTAGATTGCCTTGATCCATCTGGCAAACTGAGATCAAGTTCTCATTTAAAGCTGTATCTAGATCATCCTTGATCTGTATCTTATCATATAACACTTGTTTTTCTTTGCTTCCTTGCTCTCCTCCTCTTATTTGCACACAACAGTCTTGTTGCTGTTTTTTTCTGAATTACAGCCTTTCTATTTGCAAAATAGCACTTGTTCAAGTTGCGTTTAAAATATATCAAAAATAGAATTTTTTTTAGGAGACAGTGAAACATTTCTCATATACCCTAAACTCTCTTCTAAATCCATTTTGTACTTTTTAAAAATCAAGTTATTTTGTTCTCTTTAAAAAAAATCAGCTTTTTTTTTTCTTTTTCCTTTTTTTTTTAAAAAAAAAAAAAAGAGGAAAGGTAACAGATTTCAAACTGCAGATTGAAAATTAGCTTGTCCTTAGCAAGTGAGATGGTTTTGGCAGCAATCACACTAAACAGGGATTTTCCAATCTTGGCTGCTAATATGAGATTCCTTGTTTAGGATCACATTGCTTGTAGATTACAGAATTGGCCACAGAATAGACACACTGCTCAAATGACAGATTTGTCCAACCTGTGCTGTGTTACAGGAAACGGGGCCATGTTTTGCAAACCAGAGCTAATATTTTCCATCTGTAACCAAGTACATGACTGATGAAGGATATAAAGAATATTTTGAAATGGAGAATGACTGGAAGAAGAAATACTGCATCTTTTAAAAAATGCACTTTTGTTTGTTTCTTTCTCTTAGATTTTGCAGCCTGTAACTGCAACACATGAATACCCATCCCAAGGGAAGGGCTCCATGTTACAGAACACGAACTGGTCTGTGGGGAGGTAGATGGACCTGCTCATCAGTGCTCCCAGGCTTTGCCTCATAGGTTCCTGTGTGATGTGTTGCAGCGCCTGTAAGTGGATTAGTGGCAGATGACCTTATATCTTTGGATAGATCTTGGTTTGTGAGCTGTCTAGTGCTCCTTGTTCCCCTTGAATAAAAAGGTAATGGTGCCAGTTTGAGATCTTTTTATGATTAGAGGAGAGCTTGCTTGGCAGATGCTGTGGCATTTTCAAAATTGATTTTAAAAGAAGGGAAGGGTCTGGATGGGGAGCAGGGAGCTCTGTCAAGAGCTCCTGCTGAACTCATCATGCGTGGACCAAGCATGTGTGTGTGGGAACAGGAGTTCCCATTTTCAAGACATATTTTAGAAGATGGGGCCAGTGTGAAAGTGAAATCTGTGTAAGATTGAAAGAAAAAAAAATCTCATAATGGCTCTCAGTGGATCATGATGGAGCTCACAGGCTGGGACCTCAGGATGCCGAAGTGCTGCAGCCATCACACAGGGCTTGTGCAGAACAGACGGCCACAAAAGTTTCACAGTAGTGGAAGAGGATTTCTGAAAGGGCAGATTTTGGCTCAAAGTATTTCTCTGAGGTTGTGGTGCCTGCAGCAGTCATCAGGCTGTGTTTTAACCACAGGGTGAAAAATGCTGCCTGTAAAGTAAATACTCCTCTGCCCACTTGTATTCAATAGCAGCGACTGCACAGAGCCTGTGACCAGCTCATTTTAGTGTGAGTTGGTTTTGGGTTTTTGCCATAAAGACTATCACTCCTGTAAACCACACACACTTCCACCCTCATTTTCATCTGCTCAGAGCAGCACATGGCTCATCTAGGACTGTGGTGGAAATGTACAAGTATTTTAAAGTGCCCCTAGAAAGTAGCTTTTAGATATAAAGAGTAGCAAATCACTGTTGGGAAGTACAGGCCAGTTATGTGTTTCAACACAAATAAAGTAGCAGAAGTGACTTTTTTTACCAGACAAGGAACCCGGCTGTGATATTTTATATCTATGATACATAGAGACACAACTTATTTACTTCTCAGTGCTTGTAAAACACAAATGTACTTTACCTGAAAGTTTAGTATCAAATAAAATGGCTTTCTTATGCTGAGTAACAAAGATTTTTAGGAGAAAACAGATTGTAGTGATGTTACAGTCCCAACCTACAGCAGGTTATATAAGAGAAATATTGGTACCCTCTCAAACAGAAAAGTATTTGGGTCCATTACTTCAAAGACCCTCYTATCATGTATCAGGGAGCAAGTGTTTATAAAAACAGTGATGAAAATCATTGCAGAGTGCAATTAGAAGGAGGGTCATCAGAAGGAATGGGTGCCCTCTTAAGATGACTGTCRTTCCCAAGTAGGAGTCTGTGCTGGTCTTATTGTAAATTAAGACTTTGGGCAGTGCTCTGGCCAAAGCAAGCTCTGGGACATATTTTGATGTTTGTAACTATAATTTGTGTGTGAATACTAACAGCTCAAATTTGTTGTATAAAGAAAATTMGAGGTGTCTAGTCTTAAATGTGAACACCAGTACTGTTTTAATGTAATACTTTCTTTTATGTAGTAATAATCGTTGGTGCTTGTTACTGCTTTTGCTAAGGTCAAGTCTGAAGCTCAAGTTTTGCTTAGGTTTGATTTGAGAAACAGACAGGCCGCATTATTAGCAGCTCACATTAATTACAGGGAGATGGGACAGCAGAGCAGARTATCATTTCCTATACCCTCAGCTAAGAGGAATTGAAAGAGCAGCACTTTGGGGGCTGCTAAGTAGGGGTAACATTAAATTTGGAATTGAAGCACTTGTTTCACTTAGATAACAGAGTGATAAGTGAATTTCTGAGCACAGCTCTGACCCTTTACATTTCTTTGCAATGGCAAATTGTTATTTACAGAAAGGAGTTCACAGGACAGAGRCTGTGGAATTATTGGCTGTATGTTTTATAAAGCAAGCCAGACAAGGAATAAAAGTAATATTTGGACTCAAATTCCTCTAAGTCCAAGCTCTGCATTAGCTCTGCTGCTACTCATGAGATCCACTAAAAATGTGCATTACAGCCTTTCAGATTTATTCAGTTCTTCATTTATCTTGAAAAAATTTGGCCCTTTAGCCTAATCAAACCCTGAAAAAATAAGAATTTGGTCTAGYTGAAAATTTGATAGGCAGAATGGAAGAAATTGGTGCATATACTATTAATTGTTGCCATGTGAGGATACAAACACGAGGAATATATGGAGAGGAGTGGCACTGTGGTGTTAGTGTTTGGGAAAAGCTGTTGTTTTGCAAAACATTTCTCTGGATTAGGGAATAACCTGGGATGCCCTAGRGACATACCTGGGCACCAAGTCAGAGTCATGCACAAACACATGGCCAAGGACTGACTCGCACTTGGCCCTGACCATTCGCTTTTCCATTTGCACAGCAAGAYGGGTCGGTCACCACGCCAGCAAAGCAAGAGGCTGCCACCTCCCTGTGGCACAACCACGAGCTGCTGAGGCAAGGAAAGCCACTGAGAGAGCAGTAAGAACAGCCAAAGCCAGATGGGATTGCGAGCTGCTGGGAAAACATTCAGGAAGTATGGGGGGAAAGCTGCAATATTTGTAAATATTGTCTGCATGGAGTTCAGCGTGCCTCAATGTTGTGCAAAGATTTGGCAGTGCTCTGCAGCGAATTACGTCTGCAGTGAAATGTGAGCAGATGAAAACTGGAAGCAATAATGCTAAACACTCCTGAGGCTTTACCCTTCCAAATGTTTATGTTTATGCGGCTCCTGTTTGGCTCACCTGCTTGCTACTGAGTATTTTCCCTTTCCTCCTTGGATTTTAAGKGAGCAGCAGACTAATAATGGACAGGATTTCTCTTCCTCCTCTGTTCTAATACCCTCCTTGGAAGACAAGTGCGATGTCCTGGAAGCAGATCTGCAGCAGCTCCCTGAGCTTTTGAGAGATCTAATAAGGGTCTCAGTGTTGTGTGCCCAGCACTCTCAGGAGGCCTGTCAGAGCAGAAACAGGAATTTTGGTGTTGCTAAAAYGTGAAAAAAAACCCCAACTTTTTATTTCCTTTCTTCATAAACACCAAACTTTCTCAGCTCTGCATGTTATAGTGGCCTATGCTCAGGTCTTTGGTGGGCCTGGGCTTTCCCAGTCYGTCCCTCATCCTCCAGCATATTTTCTGTGCAATTACCCAGCCTGGGGCTCGTGTGCTAAATCAGAAGGTGCTGGGTGCCCTTCCCCTCCTGGTACACATCATCCCCACTCTCCTCACCACAGGGGATGCTCCTGGAGGCTGATATTTCATATCACCACGTTGCCATGACCGTCCATGACAAGGAGAAAATTTTAGTCGCTCGCCTCGTTGGGTTGCAAACCTTTATGAGCACCGCAACTAATAGCCCGGGTAAGTGGAAGATTAATTTCTATACCACCTGGCAGCAAGCTGTGGATTAGGCTGCTGTCCCTCGTGTGGGTTTAATGGTGGAGGAATGGGGCACTCGAGCACCCAGACAATCAGCCTCTTGTTCAAACAKTGAGCTTCTCGGTCTTGTTAGCCAGCGCTCTTAAATTTTCATTTTATTCTGGTATGCAGGCTTGTGTGATGTGGAGAATTGCTTCAGCACAGAGAGCCTGCAAACCTGTTCAATTAAAGGAAATGCTCAGATCCAGCTGTTGGAGTCCCGTGAGTGCCAGTACTCCTCACAGAGTAAGTAAGACAACGCACTCTGCCCTTGGAACAGAGACGAYGATTTGCGCCGTAATTCTGCTGGAAAAAAGAGCCTTTGTTGGGACAGGACGATTGGCGAAGGGAGGAGGAATGCAAAGTGTGGGGCAGAAAGTGCCCAGTGAGACCAAGTTTTCTGCARATAACAGTGAGGGCTCTATAGCATGAGCCTGCTCATCAGAAGCACGTACAGGACAAGCTCCTGTTACAGCTATAGAATTGTCTTGTAAATTTTGGGAATGCTTTCCTCGCATGAAAAAAACATGTGTTGTGGGATAACTGACCCCATGCTTTCACTTCCAAGAAACAGGCTAATGAGCACAGCCTGGTGTGTGACCATGCACTGCACTGTTTGTGCTTTCAGTTGCCTTGGTTTTGGTTTCTGCACCCCTCTGTAGATGACRGAGGTATTGGGGCAGTGTTGGATGGTAAAATAGATATGACAGATGGTTTTGTAYAGACTTTTTAATAAAACATCTTTCACATCTTTTATGTACATCTACACATATCAGTAGACATATTATTTATCTAAAAATKGTAATATTATCTATATTTTTATATAATAAAATCTTGGTTGTTAATTGGCTGCACCAAGTATCTTATTTAGTCAAGTATATGTCCATCTTCACCCATATAAATACACATACACTCATATGTAAATATATAGATGTACTTATGTGAGGCTGGGGATGTGTATGCATATATATATATATATATATATATATATATATATATATATATATATATATACACACACACACATATCTGTAGATATAACACTTATGTACATGTTAAAAAAAATATAAATGCCTGACTTTATTGCTGGGTTGACAAAGGGCTCTGGTGTTTTAAATCAGTGCAGAAGATGAAGCAGCTGTTGGGGCAAATCTTTGCAGCTTTTCAATTGTGTGATTCTTGTTTCAGGCAGCAGCTGAGGCCACAGGCTCAGTGCAAGAAATTTTGCTGAAGAAATCCCCTCTGCACGTGGCCAGCAGCCCGAATCAGCCTTTTTTAGTGGATGGTGAGACAGTGGAAGACCTTTGAAGGGAATTGCTACCATGGGGTACCTCTTGCTGTGATATATGTACAGCACCCCTTTCCCCYGCTTCATCCATTTGCTGTTAAAGTGCATTTTAAATACACAGTTCTAGTGACAAATTGTAAGACCTGCTTTGTAAATCAAAAAGAAATAATTCTGTGTGCATGATATGATGCAAATATGGTTTTCTTTCAGGTAAATGAAAATGCAAAACCAGAGAAGAGGTGTGGTCCAGCTGATGAGGTGGATAAATCAAGAGCTGGGACACTAAGGTGAGAGGGCCAAAAACCAACACTTAATGCCACCCTGCGCTGTTCCTCTGTGTTTAGGGCAACTGAAACAGGGTAAAGAGTAAAAAACAGCCTCAGAGCCCAGGCTTTATTGTGTTTTTGACTCACTCGCTATTGTAGATGCTTGCCAGACCTCTCCCCCAGCAGGCTGGCACACCGACCCTCCCTCAGAGTTACAAATCCCTCCCAGATTGTTGCACTGAGAAACGTCTCTTAACTATTAATAATCTTGTTTTGGGTTTAGGTTTTTTGCAGATGTGCTTCCCTGAGGATGAAGAGCAGAAGGCTCCAGGGGCTCCAGTTCTGTCCCAGCCCCCTGGACACGTTCAGCATCTCTCCTGCTGCCATGGAGCTGCTTGCAGGAGAGCGATCTGCCATGCCTGCACCTTCACCTGCAGGGCTGTGTCTGATGGGCTGCTCCTGCACCACAGAACCTGTGGACAGGGGAGTGTTGGGCCACCCTCAGCAGGGCAGCAGCTCACACAGAGCAGGGCAGTGCTGTSAGGGGGAGAGGCACACACAAAACCCTTCCAGCCTTGGAAACCCGGCAGGACTGCCGGCAGAATGCTGTAGCACAGCAGCCAGACTGGCTGGCACCCCAACAGCTGCTGTGACAGCAGCCACGCTGGGCTGTGCAGAAGGGGCTCAGTGTGCTGGAGCAGGCTGCAGGGCAGCTCTGGGGGATGCAGTGGCACCCAGGGGTGCTGCACCTGAGACACAAACCCCTCGTGCACCCCTGTGCACACCCCACTGGTGACACAAAACACACAGCCCTGCATTCCCAGAGCACACAAAGCCCTGTGCTGCACGGCTCTGACACCCTGCACACGTGAAAAGCAAAGCAGGAGCGTGCTGCAGACATGGGGTACACGCCACATCAGCCACGCTGGGTGGGGACAGCGTCTGGGTGCTGCTCGTGCTGTCCCYGTTCAGGGTTCCCAGCCACTGCCTTGCCTGCCCTGGTGGGACTGCCAGAGTGCAAAAGCACAGCCCACTCCCCCTCGGCAGGAGAGCAGAGAAGGCAGCATTCACCATCCCCACTCAGACAAATTTCTTTCCTCTGCCCTCACTTCAACTAAACACAAATTATATCCCTAATATTTGTCTCAGACCATCTCAGCCTTTCCAAAGCACTTACCCTGCTGGCCCTCAGCAATGCCAGGATGCATTCAAGCCTTGCTTGAGGYACTGCTGTGCCTGGTGGTACACACTAAACCATGCTCAGCACTAAAAMCACAGCTGGATAGCTCAGGAACAGAAGGCTGCTACAAGTTGGAGGCTGACCCTCATTTCCCCCAATTTTTTAATAACAGTGGTTAATTTAATGTCCTACCTGGGTCACATGTTTGAAGCTGAGTAACCATAACCAACAACTACAAYGACAAAAAAGCTTTTTATACCTCAGCATTTTGGTACAGCAACCATCCCTCTGCAGTGTGGGCTTCGAGTTGGTTGACTTAATCACAACTCTCTGGTCAAAGCTCCATTTTATTTGCCAAATATATGCATACTTTCCYAAGTAAAGCATTCCGTCTCAGCAAGGTAGTTAACAAGGCACCCTCTGTGCCCTCCCAGGAGAAGCAGATGCGTTCTCCAACGCTCTCAGCAAACATTACCTGCACAGAAACAAGTCAGAGGTGGCCCCCAAAGAGCTCTGTCCGTGTCTGTGCTGTGGCACAGCGGATGCTCAGCTGTGACAGAGGCAGCTCCCCCGTGTAACCCAACTCCCCAGTGGCACAGCTCGAGTGTCTCAGCTGCGTGTGCCTCAGCAGGAACGCTGCAGGACGGGGCTCCTGGCTGCTAAGCATAGCTGTGAGGGTCACACTTCTTCCCTCTCATCGAGGGACACGCGTTCCCAGCAGCTAGATCCCGGCCTTTCCCACAGAGCTTCTCCAGGTGCTGCCAATGGACCAAGCCTGGAGCAAGAGCTGTGTTTTTATTGATCCTGGACAGAGTTCCTCACTGCGTTTGCTGTGGTAGAAGTTGCACCTTGGGAGAAACAAAAAAGAAAGATGCCATTAAGCACAATAAGCTGCKGCATGTTCTGCCTCAGGGTGCAGACCTGTGCTGGGGCTGAGGAGACAAGGACCCACTGTGCTGGGGTTTTTTAAATTGTTTATTCATTGAATCAGAAACAGGTGAGGGCACTCKCCTCCCCTCTGGAGTCCTTCAGCATCTGAGTTGCACTCCCTGTTCATCAAGAGCCACCCACCAGGAGTCACTCACCCCCAGCTTGAGGCCACCAGCAGYAGCACATGTCCATGAGAGCTCCCAGGGGGAGAAGACAACAGCTTTACCTGCAGAGAGTATGGAATCTGGAAGCTCTGAACAGCTCAGAATTCCCACAAAAGGAGTGAACATCTCCAGTGCATGAAACTACCTTCATTAAAACTCCTCTAAGGCTCTGTTAGCAATTTAAAGAGTATTAGCAGCAGAGCAGTACAAGGTACTTTCTCTCAGACCTTGTTGAAGGCAAAAGACAYTGGGGATCCTTTGTCATTTCTGAATAAAGGTTTTAAATTACACATCCAACTCCTATTTTAGAAGGGATTTTGACACCAATGAGAAGGAATGCTGGTGGTGGTAGGGGTGAGGGGGACCTGCATGCCATGCTGGTGAAGGGTCACACAATGTGAGACACGTAACACAACATGTGCAGGTAACTCCTCCCATCCTCAGGCTCAGGAAAATCCACTGGAACCTGTAGGCCATCACAAGAAACCTTGCAAGTGTGGACAGGTACACTCAGCAAGCAACCAGAGAAACCTAAATCAGGTACAATCACATCAAACAGTAAGTTCTCACAAACAAACAATAAAAAAATTAAATGACATTTTATTCAGACTTTGCACGCATGCCTTGTTACAACTACAAGCTAGCATAGCATAACACCAGCTCATAGTGCCAAACTTCAAGGCAAACTTCTGCTGAACTACCACCACAATCTTTCTATGAAGTACTAAAGTACTCTAACCTTGAGTTTAATGCCTCTTAAAAGCAAGTTTCCTCTTACACTAATATATTCTGACAAGTGTATGCTAAGGTATACAATACTTAATATTTGAACACTTCAGGCACAAGAGCAGAGTTGCAGAAATGGAACAAAAGCATCCCTCAAATGATGAGGCTTCTATGGCAATTACAGCACACATACAACCTGACATCAGGGGTTATTGCACACCCTCATTTCCCAGGGCTTTGYAGGAGTTTTGTCAGTCACATTGCAAGAGTGCCATTCACTTGGGCCCACTGTTTGAGACTCCCTCTAGTCCAGCACTCCACACAGGATGGTTACAGCTAATAAAGGTACTTTTTCTAACCTAAGAATAGCTTTGGACCAGCTGCCTTCACTAAAAGAAAGGCCAGAAAAGACTTATTTTGCCCTCTTTGCCCCCAGCATGAAGCTACATAATATGTTCTGGAGACTCTGAGTATTTGAAACAAGAGATAGTCATTTGTCTTTATGGGCTGCATCCAATGGTGGATTTAAAACAGTTGGGAGCATACAGAGCAAGGGTAGGAACGAGAAAACTTGGTTTGCTTCCTTGGTAACAAAATCTACAGCACAGCAGGAGAACAGAGCATGATAATTAGGGAATTACAGCTGTTAGTCACAGAAAATATGCTGCAGTTGCAGGTCAGGGACCTGAGGTTGTAGCACAGGAAGGAAAACTGTAATTTAGAGTCTGCAAGGAACTCCCTGCATGCATTAGACTCCTTGCTACTTATAGCACCTCTACACCTGTTTCCAGGGCGGAAATCAAACAGACAAGAGCAGAGATCAGCARCAAGCCACCGAGGAAATAGAGTTTCCCTATCAGTCAGGACAAGAACTATTTTTAATGGGAAATGGATATTCCATCAACTCTTGTTCATGCCCCCTCTTTCTCAGCAAGACAATGAGAAGTGTGAGCTTTAAGATGAGGGAGAGGACAAAACTTGATCCACGTGGTTATTCTGGGAGCTAGCAGCTCCCTTGAGAAGCACCAGTTGTTGCAAGGGATGAATAATGTGAGTCCCACTGTAACAGGGCTTGGCTTGGGGACCTCTGGGTATTAATCCAGAGCCTGCATTGGTTTCCTGCCAGGGGTGGCTGTTCCTGAAGGGAGCTGAAGGATACAAAGGGAAGTACAAGCTTTAGACTGAAGAGAGCACCACTTGATTTTCCTAGCCTTCACCCTAAGAATGCCAGACTCTAACCAAATGTTCAAGAACCAACAGGCACCCACAACACCATTAAAGCCACTCTGCCCACAAACCTTTAAGAGGAGAGGACCAGTTGGTATAGTTTAAAGCAAATCTATTACTCATGTGCTTTACTGCAGTCTTTGATCCAGCTAAATCCCCATAGGAAATTCCTCACTGCCATTCCACTGTTTTATTTGTTTATTTATTTATTATTATCCAATTTCCTCCATCCTTTGTTCCACACTGGTCATGCCACACTGGAGTCTTCCTTTCCAAAACTTAATGCATGGAAAAGCATCTCTCTTACTTCTCTGTCCTTAAATCAAGTTGTCTCAGAAACAAAGAGCTGCCTCTTACAGGTGAGAGCTCAAACATAAAGGAACTTGAGGGAACCTGAACGTCCTGAGGAGCAGAAGAAACACCCCCCATACCCTGAGGCTGACCAAGAACCAACAGCTTCTTTTCTTCAGCCCCACACCTGATCACACAGCTCAGTCAGAGACCTCAGGCCGTGAGGCTCAAGGCTCTCCATGAGGAATTACGAACTCATTCAAGGGATAACACACCAGACTTGCAGCATTTGCTTGCTGTACCAGCACCTCTATGTCGCATCTAAGCCACACTCACTCTTTCCATGGAAGAGCAGCTATTAATAATCCTACCACCCAGTCCAGCCTGCTGACCAGCAGCCAGGCCTTCCCCATTCTTGAAGGCTGGCAGCATGCCATGTGCAGCAACTAATTCAAACTGTTTTGGACAGGAAGGTGTTTTTCAGTGTCCTAGACCCCCGGGTTGTCCTCTGTTTCCAAGGGGCATTCTGGGATTCACTCACTGCTCTCCCTTGTGCGAGGTGTCACAGCAAGAGCTCAGAGCTAAGCAAAGATGTTGGGCTCTGGGGTAAAACCCTTTCCTTGGTACTCTGCCAGCCCTCTGGATGTCAAATTTTCCTGATCTTGTAAGCTGTGAGGACCAGTGGGAAGCACCATCAACCAAAGGGATCAAATACTCCTATTCTTGGTGATCTGCTCGCCCTAGAGCCCATGCCTCCCTAGAGTTAGCTGCCAGGCAGATGCTTTATGCACTTGGAGGCTGAGGTGATTGTGCCAAATGMTGGTGGAGACTTCCTCCTTGGCCTGTTTCTGGCTAGCAGCAGACTGGAAAGGGCAAGTTGGCTCCCAATCCCTGCTCAGAAGACCTGTATTCTCCACCTTACAGAGACACAGCACCTCAAAGAAGAGGCATTTCTGCCATTTGGGACAGGATTTCTTTACTTTTAGAAGAAAGAATAGCTGAGATGCACCTCAGCCCTGCAGCCTTTCCATCAGAGAAAGCCACTTCAGCGTAATAATGTGACATTTAGTTTCGATGCCTTCCAGAGGAAGATTGTAATTTGCATTTCAGAGCCCCATGCAGTGACTTGCCCTAGATGTACCTCCACCCACTTGCTGGTACTTGTGCAGTCATTTCTCTAGGGCAGAAAAGGATTCACCAGGTCTTGGTGCAGTGCACCCAATTTGTCTCAGTAAAGTTTCAAGTCCAATCCTGATAGTGCCAAGTGCTTGATGCCGTTTTTAGAAAGCAGAATAACTAAGTATTTAAGGACAGATCCTTCCCCAAATAGATAAGAAGAGCCAATCAGCAGCTGTTTCTCTGGAAAGATTTTGCCAGCACTACAAATGCTCCATATAGAAGCAGAAAGATGCTACTTCTGAGCATAAATGCATGTTAGATGACATTGCCACTAAATATACCAGGTGACTGTTAGCACAATTGGTTGGCTTCCAGTCTAGTTCCCCTCTTTGGTGTGGGCAGCAAGGGCATCTTAAATGAAACAGCCCCAAGATGAATTTAGTTTAATGACTGAATGTGAAGGGGGGGCAGGGAAGAAGGAAGCAGAACCAATATGAASTGTGGAAACTAATACAAAAAGCTTCTGGGATATTAATAGTGTGCTGAACTAATAAGATACAGTCAAAGCTATGAAGTTTCTGTAACACCACAGCAGCTGCCACGGTGAAGTAAGGGACTAGAGTGGATCTGTGTATTTACAGCAGTTATCTGAAAGCCTGGGCATGTAATTCCACTCAGAATCCCCACCAACACAAATACATTAAAAGCAGACTGAAAAAGCTCCTGTAAACCCACTAAGCACAATAGTTAAAGTTTCCACAAGAAGTAATTCATAGCATTACAGTCATGCTCACAGACAGGGGCTAAGACCCTCTCTGGACTGAACAGAGAGAAGAACCTCTTGCTGAGAAAACACAATACTACAGCAGCTCAAATACCTTCCAAACCTCTTGATTGCTAAAAAACCCTCTGGGACAGGAACCTGAAACATAAAGAAGTCCCACAGAAGTTAGGCTAGACAGGGACTGATTAAAAACCTTAGATCCATATAATKTTTTTTGTTTTGCTTTTTGTTTGGGATTTTTCTGAGGGCTTGGGGTTGGGTTTTTTGGTTGTTGTTTTTGTTTGGGTTTGGTTTTGTTTTTTTTTTGCAGGCACCTACAGTCAAGGTTGGTTTGGTTATGAAGAGATGAGATGAGGTCTCCATTTCCTTCAAGAGTTTGAGAAAAGGCCCAATCAAAGACAAATCCTAAATTGCTGAACAGCAACCTAATGTTAGACAGCAAGATACTAAGAGAGGAATAAATGCCATTTTGTTAAGGAAACTTTAGAGAAGAGCTACAGTTTTGAAGACGCATTTTAAGCTTTCATTGCTGGTGGGAAAGAGGAGAAACCAGGTTACTTAACCACTTTTATGATAATTATCAAATGGAAGAGACCAGTGACTTGAAGAGAACATTGCAGTTCATAGCAAAATTCCACCATGCTTTTCACTAGGTGTGTCCAATTACTTCCAGTATAAATTAGCCAGACCGTTGAAAGCAGGTTTGCAGAAAATGAGTTTAATGCTGTTACCAAGTGGGGAAAAAAAGAAAACAAGGAAAGGTTTGTTTCCGATGAAATTGTCACAAAGGTATGAAGCTAAGTTGGAGATCTCTCAGACCCTGCAGAATGTTTCAGAATTCCTATCTGCTACCCTGACAAAGACTCCAAGACAGCACTTGATGTTAACTTTGAGCAACAGTTCCAGGAATGAAAAGCAAGAACTCACTGGGGCCAGCTCCAGTAAAGCTGACATCAAAGTGCACTTTCAGGCTGCTGAGCAACTGCGGATGCAGGCAGATGGCTCATGACTATTCTACCAAATTACTCACATAAATTGTTGCTAATAGAGTCATGTAAGCAGCATTACAAACCCTGTCCCCAGTCCCACTGGGGCTCGGTGACCATCCATGTCACCAACTAACAAATCAGCATCTTCAATGAGGCCATGGGACAAGTAAGGAAAAGAAAACAGGAGTGACACCACGCAACTCTACCACTGGCAGTGTGGGTTGCAGTTGTCTCTGAAAGTTTGGGCAATCCTGCTGACTCAGGCAAGCTTCTCCCAGAAAAACTCCTGGTTTTCTGCACTGACAGGCAGTAAGAGCCTCATCCTGTTTGTGATACCTAGCTCCAACAAAACCAGAGGTACACACATCACCCTATTTGGAACAGGGGACTTCAAAAGCAGARCACCCCAAAACCCTGTTGAAAAGATGCTTTAAACATTTCACATGTGGTAAAACGGCAGTAAGGGGTGCCTGTGCTCCCAATCTGACCATTAGCTGGTTGAGCCCAATGCAACTTCGGTCTATTCTCTAGAAGCAGAAGAACTGGGACCTATTTTTTCACTATCAGAAAGAGAAGGGGAGGGATCTTTGTGGAGGGCAAACAAGAGCCCAAAGCATTTCTATCCCTAGTTCCCTTATTGCCTGCACCTYCTTTCTGAGGGGGATTAGGTCTGGGGAAGGCTTGGTTATTTAGAACAGTGCTGTGACCCCACACWTTGCCTTTTGGTGGATGGGTGGAACTGGACTGGGCACAGCACAGCWGGGTAGGGTGAGCCATGCACACATGACTGAGATAGGAAGAGACACTAATGAAACCTTCAGGGTTTTCTCAGATCATCCTGTCATTTGGTATAAGAATCACAGAGGAAACAGCTCCTCCTTACCTGAGATGGGCACTGAAAATACTCAAGCTCCAACATTCAATGAGCACACACTTGCTCAAGCTTGCTGGTTGTGAATTTAAACCCTAAATATAATAAACTTCAATTGCGGAGTCGTGCACTAAAGTGCTGAAAGCACAATTAAAGTAAAAGATAAAAAATATTCACAAGGAAATGGGCAGAATTACCAGGCAGCAGAAACTGTAACAAAGAGGTCGGAGAAGTGATATCAGCAGAATTATTTGCAACATTGAGATTACATCTACAAACACTAAAGTCAGAAATTCACCCRCTCTACAGGCAGGTCAGACACCACATTTCCATTTAGTTCCATCTAATCTCACAAGTATCAATTGGAATGGAACTAGATTATCATTGTAGGTCCCTTCCAACTTAAATATTCTAATTCTCTTCCGTTATGATGATCTCCAGGCAAGAGAACCTGGTCAGTATCACAAGACTGCACAATATCACAGGATGATTTTCCCCACTCACAGCTTTCTGTTTTTTTTTTTTTTTAATTTTTTGATGTCCCACCAACCAGAAGGAAACTTTCAATCTGTCAGAACAAACCTAATCTAATAGCAAGATATTTTGTTGCTTTAAGTTCTACACAGTGAGGAAGATGCCTGAACATGGGAAATAAAGTCTTGGGAATAACAGATCTGAGCACTAAAATTCACACAAGAGTCATTGGCTAAGAGGCAAAGGTGTCAGGAAGATGAAGTTTAYTATTACACTCATTTCTGTACTTTGGATTCCTGTAGCATCTCTCACTTGATTGTCTAAGGAAGAATCAGAGGAAACAATGAACTTGCATCCCTTTAAAAAACTCCTCCTAGTGAAGAGCAATCGGCTYCTTTGGTGCTCATTTGGTGTTTTTGCAAACCACCCCAGAGGTGCAGCAGWATTCTAAACAACACCAACCGAGCTCTACCAGTTTTTGGAAGCCTTAGCTCAAGAGACCTCGCAACACCCCCGTGCGGTTAAAAAAAGGATCTTGGCTCATGCCACCCACCACTGAAACCRACACCCCTGGGCTGGGATGAAGCAGCTGTATGACACCACGCAGCAACACTTCACAGCATTTTAGGGTAGAAAGCAATTAACCTTTGGCTGAATCCCCTTAGCTCCGAGCTACAAAAGGAGTGTTTGTTCTGTTTTCTTCTCTAGCCCCCACCTCCCCCAAGGCTGCACGGCTCTGGTGTTCTCATTAGCTCACTGCCCAGGCTGCTCTCTGGACCCTGAAATGGAGAACAACAGTTGTCATCAAATTAATAGGCTGTTTATCCAGATATTAATTTTGTTTTTTCTTGCTTCTTGTCCAGAGCAGTGGCAGCTGATACCAATAAAATTAGGGTGAGGTTATAGAGCATTGTTTCTGTTTGGACAGTAAATACACTGGAGCTGAGAGCTACTTGAGGCCTCAGGTTTACTTTAAAACAAGTTAAGGGAATTTGGGCAAGGTCCTCTTTAAAAGTATGAAGACAGTAACTACTGCAGCTGAGGGAGGACATCTTTCTGCCCACCACTGTTTCTTTCTGTGTCTGACTGAAATTTAATCCTACTTTCTGTACTTACACAGAGCCTCCACCTCAAATCCTGCCCTAAAACAGAGCTTCCCAGGACTCAAGTCTGCCAGTGACATCATGGAAGCCTGGAAATCCCCACAAAAAATGTCCCTTAGATTTTTAACTCCTGAATTAACATCCTATATAGCACAGCCAAAGAGTGAATGATTTAAAAAATCTGAAGGTAGTTAAGTACATTTTTGGGAATATTATTGTGTTTGATTCACCCTGAGCACATATTTCCAGCTTCATTTGCTGCTTATCAGCTTCATCCCATTATTTTTCCACACTCTTCCATAAAAAAGCACGTTCCTACACTAAGCAGATATAGTTTGCAACTTCAAGCAGTTAAGGAGTCCACTCTGACACCTCCACTTTGGCACATGCCTCCAACACRAAACTTTAAAGTTAAACTGGGCAGGAGGATCAGCATCTCCAGCACCAAAATCAGTTTTGCTTCCTTCTGTTTTCTTCACCTGCATGMCATAACCTTCCATCAGCCCTTCCTGAGCTAATGCTCTCAGCTGAGGTGCTGTGAGAGTAGATTTGAGTATAACCTGACACTTCCCACTCCTATCGTGGGGCTGATGTCACTCATCTTTTCCAGTCCCTGAAGTCAACCTTTTGCCTTGGTTATCTACAGAAAAGGCTSCTGCAAATGCTCCTTCTGCAGGCAAACAAGAAATCAGAAAACAAAGTAGGTGGAAGCAATGCTTTCCCTCAGCCTCACTAGAGTGATGCAGGCAGGAAGATACCCTGCCAGTGGGCTTAAAGGGGAAGGAATCCATAAAACCTCCAGGCATTCCGGCAGGCTGGGTACCCGGGATCACTTTCACAGTTTAGGAAACAGTTTCATCTCAACCCCCACAAAGTGACCTTGGCAGAACATCCAAAGTTTGCAAATAACAGCCATGTTTGTGCCATGAGTAATCCAGTCCTCTACGCTAACGCTCCATTTTGCTGGTGGAACAAAATATCTTGCTATCATGTGAACTAAATCGCATAAAAATTATATTTATGAGACTCTCCAAATTCCAACAAGATCCTTTTACCCATGGAATTTCATAATTTTGTGCATCTTCATGTTTTTCCTACATAATTTTCAGTTTTAGAYGTTATCACATTTCTCCAATACAGCAGAAGCAAAACACACAGGCTCAGGCTGAAACAACAACCTATGCTGGACATTAAATGGGGGAGTATCTYCAGAAATAACCCAACATGAATCTTTTGATTATCCACAGCACAGTGAAAGAAGAGATATATACATATCTTGTCTCATAGTAATACCTTCCTTTTGCTTTTCCATTTGTTGAGTTTATGGCACACGTTCAGAGCTGATCCCATCGATTGGCAGTCCAGGTTAGACACACACAAACACCTCAACATGAACATGACACCATTGCCAGCTGCTGGCCAGCAAGGGAAGGGACAGCACACTGAAGGGACAGCCAAGAGTGGGAAGTGTTTTTTCCACTCTTGCTCTCTTAACCAGTCAGCTAGGCTAAAAAATGACAATACTGCATATGTAGCTAAAATTGCATTTATGTTTTGCATTCATCTTGTGYTCCAACTTGGCTAGTTACAGCAATTCTTCAAAAGAAAGAGGCTAAGCTTACACAGACTTAAGAAAGCAGAGAGAAAATTCAGGAGTCTCATCCTATAAATGCTCCAAGATGGCACATCAATGCTCTGCAAGGCTCACTTTCATCTTTTGAAGAAAAAAACAACTTCAGCAAGTAATCTATGCCAATTACATGAAAACTAGGTCAGGGCCTCTCCTGTATTAGTCACCTTATAATCAGTTTCTGTAAATTAGAACTAATGAATTTGGGCCAAATAAGCTGTAACTTGAGGGATGGGAGCAAAATGAAATATTTTAAAGCTGATCAGGGGTTTGGATTCAGTGGAAGAGAGATGCCTGCTTTTCTAATGAGACAAGGTGCCCATTTCCAGTGCAGCTGGACCAGGTAATATGAACAGTTATAATTCATATTTAAAAGCCTGAACCTAGAGCCAGTGAGAAGCTGGCTTTGCCACAGCTAGATACTGAAGGAAGCAATAGCATGAAGGACAGATTTAAGTTGTGGTATGTCTTTGAAGTTCTTGGGTCATTTGGCATTAGAAGGATCTAGAGACAAAAGGAGAAATAATGTTTTAAGGACTGTGTGACAGCCAAGTTCACACAGCTCCTGGCTTTGCAAGTTCTCACAGAATTAAGCACATTCACATGCATGAAAGGGTGGGTGTGTAACAGACCATACCTTTGGCTGCATTGATACTATGCTGATTTGCACTGATAATATTCAGGGGCAAGTCTTTTCTCCTGCCTCTTTCATGCAGACACTCCAATATACTGAACTGAATTAAGCAGCTCATGGGCAGATGTTTCCAGCAGTACTTGAGGCTTTGCCTTCCAAAACCTCATTCACTGGGCCATGAATTCAGAAAACCACCTTGCAAAGGCTGAGTGCTCTCCCTCACAAGGAATTTGGGATCAATGGGCACAAAGACAGGAGCTGATGTGGTGGTGAGAAAGTTAAAGGCGACTGACCTTTTCCCAGCATCAGAAACATTCCAGGTAAGGACAAGGTCAGTGGACACAGCCTAAAACCACAGCCTGCTTTAAGCCTGCCTGATGCAGAAAGAAGGGCAAGCCGTGCTCAGAGGGCTGAGCAGCTGCACACACCAGTCTGAGTTTCTGCAGCTTTTAGGCTGACATCATGCAACYGTAGTTTTTCAGTATGGAAACAGGATGACTCTCGATGGTTACTCATGTCCAAGTCAGCAAGGAAAAGAAAAAACGTGCTCTGTTCTAGTTGTCCCTGTCCAAATAGTGAGCGTGGGCCTGGATGCATGGCTGAAAACCTGGGGCTGAAGGGGCAGCCCATCAGGATGCCCTGCACACCAACTAGAGTAACTGGCACAGAGTTGAGGCAGGGCAGGGCTGCAGAGGAAATTAAATCTGCATGTGGGTTCTCCCAAAACAGTGCAGCAGGCACACACACAGCACCCAGACTACCCCAGCCCTCCCCTCTGAGACACAAACCAGCTTTTTGCTATTGCAAGAGAAAGAGGGAAGCAAAGAAGAAATTAACTCAGCACAGTGTTATGTGGAAATGCTGAGTGAGAGAGCAAGTATGAAGCATCCACTGCAATCCCACTGTGCAATAAGTGACTGACAAGCCCCTGGAAGCTCTATAAAGTGTCCTTTCATTCTTGCCTGCCCTCGGATGGGCAGGTGCAGGCAGTAAGGCAGGAGTGTAGAAAGAAACTCTTAGCCCTCCAGACAGTGTAGTCTCCAAAGCTGATATTATGGTCAAACAGCACAAGCCCTGAGCCAGCCCTTCCCTGTCTGTCATCGTTGCTGCCTTATTGTCCTGGGCTTTGCTTTGCTGGCCGGGAGCAGGCGTGCTCCAGTTCTCAGGCACATGCCAGCAAAGGCGCTGGCGCACTGCCCACCCTAAGTACCGTGCAGGCAGGATGGCGCCTCCGATATTTAAAACAATATTTAATGTTTTACATCACTGCGGGCCTGTCGATTGTTTGCTAAATCCATGAAGCAACAGTGGATCAGCATGTGGTGTGTTAATGCTGCTCAAGGAAATAATGCATGAGGGGGAGAGATTAGGAGGGAGAACTTGAAATTACAGTTGGCACTGGCTATAGGATAACACATAGCATGGGATGACCTATTCATCCCAGGCTCCACAGTGCATTTAACAGTGGACACCAAGGAAGGGACATAGGTAGGAAAGCCTGCCCTAGAAGCAGAAAGTTTCATTTTTTTAGTTCTACCCACCCAAACCTTTGAGGAAAAGCTTCTTCATGAACTGCTTAGGGAATAAATACCACTGTTTTCAGAACACAGGACACAGGTCTGATATGGGTTAAGGTTTCTCCTTTTGTTTCCTTTCTTGGGGAATTTTTCTTTCCCATTTTGTTGCTGGGATACACTGATTGCCAGGTCATAATTTTGATGGCTGGGCGATTGGGGAAGACAGAAAAACCTACGCCCCACCCGAAGAGTCTCCCTGGGCACTTCTGCCTGGGACCGTAACTGCACCAAAGGGGAGGCTGTGTCTGTGTGAGGCTGTCACTGRGTTTGGGACTGGGTAGGTTGTTGCTATCGTTGTTGTTACTTGTTTCACCTTGTTATACRTATTAGTAAAAACTGTTATTCCCTTTTACCCATATTCTTTCCTGAAAGCCCGTGATTTTCAAAGCTATAATAATTTGGAGGGAAGGGGGGTCATATCCACCACTCCAAGAGGGGTCCCTGCTTCCATTGGCAAACACCTGTCTTTCAAACCAAGACAAGGTCTAAAGTAAAAACCTCAAATATAAGCCGGCTTCTCATGTACAAGACAAAAATGAACATGATGGACAGGGAATGACATACTCTGGTTAATGATGCACCACAGACCTTACAAAGGATTAAACTTGAAAAGCATCAATGGATCATTCTTTCTGCCACTAGAGTTAGAARTCACCTTAAAGACCTGACAAAACACCATAGCATTGAAGTGATTAAGATAGTTGATTAGGGACTAGTAAGAGTTCAACAATGGTATTACAAAGAGAATATTTTACATTTATTAATAAGGAAAAAGTTGGCTCAAATCAAATGGGGATGTCTTGACACTTGTCTACCCAGCTATACTTTCTTGTTCAGCCCTCAGCTTTCTTATGAAATTACTTTTGCAGGATTAGTGTTAATTCCTTTTTGATTGCCTTGYATTTTTTTTACTCATGAGGAGACAGCAAGGAACTTACCTTCATTTCCAGAACAGAAGCCTGACACTACAAGAAGAATTTGTCCAAGATGAAAGGTGAGGTTCACTGACCTCATAGTCAGGTGACACTTGAAGCTCAAATAAATACTGTGGTTAAAAGGCCACCATTTGCACACTAACTCCTCAGCAGGTACTGAGAGCTGAGTCCATCCCACAATGAGGAGCTGACAAAAAGAGGGGTTAGCTGCTTTGGCACACAAGCAACCACCTCCAAAATCCAAATGCCTTGCTTCCACAGATCCTAATACAAGTACAAGCTGTTCTCACCACGGTGACTCTCCCTTTTCCATAGAGTCTCTCCAAGAAGACATTGAGGATTTAGCACTGGCTATCGGGTTGCAGTCACTGAACAGAAGTGACCGAGTGTGCCATGGGCATGAGATCCAGCAGGGAGTAACGTACAGTCCTTCCCTGGAAGGGGACACTGGCAGCAGAGCAGCTTATCTCTCTTTCAGTACCAAAAATCTTTAGGACCAGGCTTCAGAGAAAGTGTAAGTGAACTTGAGTGCATTTCAATTCCAAAGTTRGCACTCATTTCATTACCTGAACTGATCTTAAACTCCAGTAGGTTTGACTAGGAGAGCCTTCCCAGCTTATTTGAGGGTGTCCATCCTGCCCTGGCCCCGTTTCTCCCTCTCACTGTAAGAAAAGAGAAATATTTTCAAGTTACACATGCATAGGAACTCAGGTACTGTTAACTGTGGTCATTCTTGTTAGGTTTTCCACCTCATAGCCTTCATTCAGTGATCAGAACCGTTGTATGATGAAGAAACTTGAGTTCAGACCCTCTTTCTGCCAGGCTCACAGAACAGCATCAACAGCTTTGTGACATGAATGCTAACCCTGCTGGCCATAGGTAAAGAGGTGGAGATGCCCACACTCCCTCCCACAGGTATCTTGGAGCTGCATGTGACTTCTGAATTTTACCTTGTTCATTAAAAAACAAACAAAAAAAAAACCCAACAAAACAAACCAAAAAAACAAAAAAAAAAAAAAAGCCAAACAAACAAAACCAACCAAACAAGACCCCAGATTTCTTGCTGGTTTTTAGAAAAAAAACAAACAAACAAAAAAAAAAAAACCAACCTGGAATTGAAGCAGTGTCTTGGTCTAGGAACACATTAATGATTTCTACCTTCTCTAAAAAGTTTTTTTGTTCCRAATGATTTTTCCTTGCCTGTACAGCCATCAAACTGAAGAAAAATAACCAATTATTCACACACCATTGGTTTTCAGCAGAAGTCTGCTCCAAGGAATCTTCCCTACATACACTTCTCACCACTGYTCCTCTTCAAAGAGGACTGAGTACTGCAGTCACCTTCTTATTTACAGTAGTGCAGCAAAACACATTTCTGAGTTTACCTGTGCCTTCCTAAGTGTCACTACCTCACATGCAGTGCAGCTGTTTATCTTTTTACACTGAACTATTCTATTTTCTTTAATGGCATTTTCCTGTTATTTCTCTTTGGGATCCCCAATGTTTGCTGGATGCAAAAACACATCTAAAAGTTGTGCTCCTGAGATATATGCCTCCCCTATGAGTCCAAGATTATTTYGTCTAAAATTTGATAGGGAGATGTGGACTACTTTGTAGTGTGATCCATTTCATCTGTTCTGGCAAGGTAGGTAATCCTATCCTGTCCCAGTTTTATAAGAATCCAGGCAATTTGAATTAATAGCATAAAAGTATAGCACTTGCCATAAACATGGAACAGTTGCTTTATTGCACTTGTCAAATGCATTCCTCTCTTTGGTCACAGTTATGGTCGAAGAATTTAACAAAAAATTAACAAGCCATTCACAATAAAAAGGAACTCAAAAAAAGTCAGAGCTGGAGAAAGCATCACATACCCCACATATTTGAACTCTTACGTTTTTTCCAGCCTGGTGCTCATTCTTCCACACGTTTCTTATAAGCACCATCCCTCATTCAATACAAATTCAAGTGSAAAGTACAACAGAGAGGTGTCAACTCTGAGAAAAGTGAGCGGATGCTGCACACAGGAGAAAGATCTGCCCTATTTCTGAAACAGGAACAGAAGCAGCAGCCATAAACAGAAAGCCAGACAACATTGCCCAGGTCATTAACCTAGATGGCTCATCCTGTGCACAGCCATCTGCCCACAGCTTATCCTGCATCCCAGGTATCCGAGGGGAGCCCGTAGGCTGCTCTGCCCACACACAGCACGGCTGGAGCAGACAAATCCTGCAGCACTGCTGGCCCCAAACCCTCACCCTAYTGCCAAGCCTCACCACTGAGCAAATACTTTTAAAAAGTCTAAAAACTTCTATTTTATAGCAGCATAGAACAACAGTTTACAGAAAGAAATCTCTAACAGGATATTTGGAAAACAAACCCCTTTATTTTTAAAGGGCCACAAGMAATCTGAGAAATTCACGTGGCTGCTGTGGTAGAACAGCTTGACAGACCCACTATAAAACAAACAATTTGCCATTTTGATGTGGCATGGTGGCAGTAGGAAGCATAATTTGATGTGCTTTTACTGCAGTGACCTCTGCCCTTTGGCATCATAATTCAAGAAGCAGCTGTGTACTCAGAGCCCCGTGCCCTGCTCGCTCCTGTCCTGTCCGCCGGGCACCGCAGCGTCACTGCCGTGTCACCGCCGCTGATTAGCACAGCCACCGAGGAGACTGCCACGGGGAACACCCGCTGCCCCCTGCCCGAAACAGGTGCACTCCCCTGTCACATCCCACACATSTGTCCTTTGGCCTTGTTACCGCTGCTGTCATCAAAGCAGACCATGGTGGGCAAGTGCAACATCACACGACGGACTCCCGGCAGTTTGAATCACCGGTGCCTGTCAAAGGCTCATTTTCTTCCAGAAGTACAKTAGGAACAGTTTAAAGATTAGGCAGTGGGATCAGAGCAAAAGGGACTGGAAGAATCTTTGTTTTGTCCTCAAACAGAAAAAAATACTAATTTGAAGCCAGCAATAGGGTTTCTTTTCAAGTCTGCCACAGGCCTAGTAAAGAACTATTTTTTGTATGCAAAGCATAAAAGCCATAATATAACAAYATCGCATGAGGGTTTTGCTGAAAATGAAAAGTTTAAGAACAATAGTGTCCAATACTTGCCAGTCATGGGCGTATTTCAGTAATCCTGCAGGCCCAGGGATCCACATGAAGTCCTGAACACTGCAGTTACTTGAGAAAGGGAACCTCCAGCACATTAGCATTTTGGCCCCAATCCAAGAAAGCACTTAAGCATGTGCTTAACTTTAAGCACATGAGTGCTCCCACCCACATAAAAGGACCACTTATTCACTGAAAATTAAGCATCTGCAGAAATACTTTCCTGTATCAGCTTCTTTGCTGGGTATCTTACAGGATTATACCCTATCGAGTGACTCCCTGTAAAAAAAAAAAAAAAAAAAAAAAAAAAACACCACCACCTAAACAGAAGTTGACTTTAGGCAGGGCTGCCAATTGCCAGGGGCTGGCTTAGCACATGTGGCACTGGGCTTTGGAGCCCCACGTCCCCCCAGCTCTCACAACAGCTGCACAGCAGCGAGGAGCCTCTCCCGAGGCCAGTGCGTGTTCAAGAGCTGCTGTCTCAGCCTTTGCCTTCTGATTCTAAAAAAAGTCCCGTAGAAGCTGCTCCCCCTGACCAAAAGCTTGCCTGCTTTCCTGAAGGCTGGGATGTAAAAGTACAGACCCGCCACAAGGCACTATGCTGCCAACATAAGGTCAGTGTTGCCCAGTTGCCCAGGTCACCAACAAGGTATTAGGATGAAAACAGCAATCTACTACAGGATGGATCTTCGGATCAACCTCTAGAAACCTTAAATAACATCTAGAAGGAGATGATGAGGGGATAAGAGCAGCTCAGGAGTTTCTGTATATGGGTAGAGGGTAAGGCAGTAAAAACCAACTCTAAGCAGGCAGTGGATAAAGATTGTGTCATGTCTCCCACATGCATTTTTGGAAGGTCATCACAATCACAAATGCTAGTTATGGTTCAGGCTCCCAGAGCAGAGTAATACTCATGAATCATCCTCCTCAGTTAGAAATTACTCACAGGGATAGATTAGGTATTCTATAACAAAAATGCATGCCCAAACACCCTGAAACCCTTCTAGGATGTGATTACTTACACCTCCCTCTTGCCTGCTGGATCTCCCTCCTTGGGAAAGCAACCTGGGCGCTGAAGGTCCAACCCCAGTGTGAGCAATTGGGGAACTGCAGGCTCAGCTGTGTGTTTCACCAAAACCTCTTGCCTTAATGCAACAAATTAACCTTAAGGTCATCATGACTATTAAAGAGTGTGGAATTGAACCCACGCTGAAGCCAGAGCACAAACAGCACTCAGCCCACTTTAAGGAAAAGCAAATGTTCCTAATTCCGTGCCGAGTTGTGCGACAGGCTGCCCCTGAGCAGGGAATTGCAGGCATTTGTACAATCTGGCCACCCACCACGCAGGTTTCCTACCTGCTGCTGCACACCAAGGCACACCCAGGATCCAGCACAGGCACCTGTCAGCCCTGTGATTTGTGACCCATCTGACAGGGGCAGCCAGAGATGCTCTTTACAGCCCRGTGTCACTTTTGGCTGTGTGTGTTCCAGCTGCTGTGCTGGAGAGCACTTTCCTTTCCAATTCAGATCAAAGGCTGCRCCGACACAAACACATGAGTTTTACAAGTCAGTCAGCTGTGTGCTATAACAAAGGTGTGCCTGGGATGCTCAATATTTCTCTTACCATGCCCAAAACTGGCATCAGCCCGTGTGAGGATGAGGATCAGTGAGACCAGAGGTGAGGGGGTGACTTTAAACAAGGCTTACAAAGTATCATGAATGCACACACAACACTGAGCCAGAGTTCTTACTCAGCTTTGTATAGCAAACCAGATTTTTTTTACTACCTAATCAGACACACAGRCTACTGGCTATCTGATGCATGAAGGGTGGGATAAAAACCAGGCTGAAGCCAATACAACAAAAGCTAAAGTATCATGCATCATTATTTTCTTGTGGCTCCCAGCTTCCAAGTTCTCCAGGGAATATGACAACCATTTTCACATCTGACTATTTCATTTTGAAAGTAATGTAAGCTAGACTTAACTATTCTCTTTCCATATGTGTTTGGTAGATAAATTTATCATCAAGAGATTCTTCTCCTCCTCTTCCCCCCACTTAACAGCTCTTGACTTTGTGTGGCCCCTCCATACCAGCATRTTGTTTGTGCTTTTTGCAAGACCCTGCTTTAAAGTATGACATGTTTATGTAAGAGGCATTGATGGCTAACACAGGCTTCAGCTCAGTAGGGCATTTGGGATGGTGTCAGCRAGGAATGCTGTCCCCTGATTTATGAGCATGTTATAGTTATTCAGGTGGAGTGGCAGGACCTGGAAGTGAGCACCAGCACACAGATCAAACGTGTTTTAGGTTCACAGATCAGGCTGAGGTGCTGCCAATCGCCACAGTGCTGTTGCAGGAGAAACTAAGACCTCTGTTTTTAAAAATAAAGCAGTCTCTGAAGACAAGGAGCTGCCGTCAACCTTAAGCCTGACTAACCAAAATCCTGCATTGTTACACTGTTCTGCAATTCCAGGATGGCACATACGCAGATTCAGARACAGACTCTTGTGGTAGCCTGCAAGTCTGCCTCACTACACCATTCTTTCTGCAAGACAAGTCTGATTCACTTGGCTGTTTCCACATATTTAGGGTCTCAAAGTTCTTCAACTCTTTCTCTTTTAATTTGCTTTATTTGCAATAGTAACATGTTGAAGAGATGCTCTTTTGAGGCTTATAACTGAAGTGCTCATATTTATAAGCCCATTTACCCTACACTGTGACCCCTAAAAAACCCAGCTTTGGAGCATGACAGGGCTCCCCAACAGCCAAACCCCATCCCCAGTGTTTGCCAGCATCCTTTCTATGCAGGTGCTTATTTAGCATCCTCAGCACTCAATGAAATCAGTTCCTCTCATTTTCTTCGGTTTGAACAGCTTTGCAGTTTGCTCACATCTGCAGTTTGTACCTTTAATTAAGATAATCTACTTCATTTTCCCTTATGCTGTTACACCTTCCTCTGGAATTCTCAGTTTGGCAACACAACTGTGTAAACCTGTTTGTATACGAAAGCCTATGGTGAATTAATGTATCTCCCATGAAGTAACAGGAGTGCAAGTCCTTCAGTTTCTGAAGTAGGAGGGAAAAAAAGACAGAAAAACAAATTCTCAGCATTTCTCAAACACAAAAGAAATTTGACAAGCTGAGAGAGTTGGGGCTGTTCAGCCTGCAGAAGTCTTACAGGAGACTTTATAGCATCTTTCAGTACTTAAAGGGGGCTTATAAGATCTGGAGAGGGACCTTCCATTGGGGCATGTGATGATATGGGAGGAATAGTTTTAAAATGAAAGGAAGTAGGTTTAGATTAGATATTAAGAGGAAATTCTGTACTGTGGGAGTGGTGAGATACTGGTTGAGAAACACTGGTGGTACAGGTTGCCCAGAAGAGTGTGGATGGCCCATCCCTGGAAGTGTTCAAGGCCAGGTTGGACAGGGCTCTGAGCAACCTTGGTCTAGAAGAAGGAGTCCCTGCCAAAGGCAGAGAGGTTGGAATGTCATGATCTTTAAGATTACTCCAACACGGCCTATCCAACGATTCTAAAACTCCTGACATTGCTTAAGTGAAGCCATGTAGGATACTATTCCTTTCTAGGAGGAAGGTATGTACTTCAGCCACAAAAGCCAATTTAATAATTATGTGAACCTTTAGCTGCTGCTCTCACAATACCAGTGAAGGTAACTTGGCACATGTGATTCCAAGTTAGGGAGTTGCTTTTCTCTACAGTGAAATGTAACACATCACAAGAAAGTCTTTGATAGTTTCTGCTGTCTTGACCAATTCAAAAGTTCTGTTCTCTTTCCACGAAGGAAGAAAACACACACTAGGGTCAATAGACAGACTTCAGCTCAAAAACCACCCAAAACACAGCCAGAAATGGCTCAGTGTATGGTTCTGTACGTAGCAGTCACACACACCGATAACTAGCCCATGGCACATTCAACCATTCCACCCAGCTTTCTAGACAAGCAGTTCATGTTTACACAAATTATTACACAGGATGATTAATTTCTACATTTCCACAGGATAAATAACTTCCAGAAAGACACGACTCTGGCAACTATATGGAAATGCCAACATAATCAAAACCTGACAGTAGTGAAGTATTTTTAACAGCTTCATAATGCAGAACACAGGAGAAGACCCCAATCTCAGAACATACCTGACTGGTTTTCTGAAAGATCTTCATCTGCTATAGATCAGGTTTTGGAAATTATTTTGAAATTCCTTTTCACCAGCTACAAATCCAGAAYAATAAATCAAGCTTCAAGAGTCAGTCACATTATAGGCATAAGAGGCACCCATTACCATATTTCCTTATATGCAAAGAAACCCAAACCCACCGCCCTCCAAAATAATCCCCACCCAAGCTATATTGCCATTTTACCCTTCAGAAATGACTTTGTATTGACTATTTGTTAAGATAAAAGCACCACTTAGAGGCTCATTGCTGTTCTATTAACTGTTAAGTAAGACAAATTGTCCTCTTCCCTCACCCCTAAGATAAAAATGTCAAGAGGCAAAAAGTAGAAATATATTGGATTGCAGGGGAAACCTGCACTGATTGTGCTGGGATGAGTGRAGGCTTCTCTAGCTTTATTCTGTTTTGCTTTATTCTGTTTTGTTTTATTTGCTCCAATTTGAAATGCAAATGAAAAGTCAAGCTTGGGTCCCAGCAATTCTAAATTCTTCTAAATATTATCAATGAACATAGTGAAAGTATAATCAAATATTAGAAGTTAATGAATAAGAGTCTTTTTTTTTTTTCTTGAACAGATACAGATTTCCAAAGTTACTTTCAATCTGAAATTCTTAGAAACAGTCAATGTGTTTGGTTACACATTTTTCTTTCCCTGCAATTTTTTTGTAATAGTTGTAGAAGTCTGAGCTACTGAAGAGAATAACATGAACCATTTTAGGTAGCTAAAGAAAAGGAAAAAAAAAAAAAAAAAAAAAAAAAAAAAAAAAAAAAAAAAAAAAAAGAAAATAAAAAGATTAAAAAAAAAGAAAAAAAAAAGGGAAAAAATCCTTAAACCAATTTAACTGCAGTTATAATGACACTGAATGCTGCACAGAGGGGAATAACTGCTCCCTTTCACCTGCTGCTCCTGCTGCTCATGCTTTGCACTGAAGGAAACTGACTGAAAACTATTTTTATAGGCAACTCTATTTGTAAAAGTGACCAGAGAAAACAAAATCTGTACAAATCATGTTTGAATGCTAGGYTACATAATTGAGGAGTACGTATACAATATTGCATGGATATTTCCATTTATTTCTAATAATCAATGGGTGTGCAAAATCAATGGCATTTAAAATTAAATTGTGTCCTCAAACCTGAGGCTCATGGAATCAAACACACATTTTCCCTTTTACAAAGCACAAGTGGTGATATACAAGTTTTTATTTAGCATGAAAGAGAATGCAATAGTCTGTGTGGCACACCAGACAGCAGTCATCATCAAAATGTCCTTGTTTTGGCAAAATATTCTCAGTGCATTATTCAGGTTACATTACACCAGCATCTAAAAAGATCTGAAGCTGAACAACTTGGAGATGCCTGGGGAGCCAGTTACTCCCTCAGCACTCAAAACTCATCTCCACATGTTCTGCCCCCATTCACCAGCGGGTGATTGTGTGGTACRCAGCCAGGCCATATAAGACTGGCTGGCAATCCCATTTTGGATCCAGGCTGTGGGAAAATAAATCAAAGTTTCCTTTTCTGATCTACTGAAATGCTTTTAGCTCCTTTTAGATTTGTCATAACAACAATACACTTAAGGAATAATCTAATGCAGACTTAAACCTCTGTTCAGTTCAGACTGCTAAAAATGCCTTTCCCAATTTGATATGCTACACTGACATATTGCACTTTTCTGTATCTGTTTCATTCCCTTATGGTGGATGAAATGTAAAGGTATTACACAAAGTAATAGCCAGCCCCAAGTGAGGCAGCTAAACCCTCAAATCTGGATGTACAATGAATATGATGTAGYCAAAGCTAATTAATGGTTCCATATCCATCATCATTCTGCCATTACAAAGTTCCTTTCCCTTCCTCTCAAGGGCTTTTCTCCTTCACTCTATAGCATTTCTGACTCCTTTCCATTGACGTACAAAGCTCTGAGTACTCTTACATGAACCTGGRCTTGTTCCCTGGGCTAACAGGCATCATTTCCACATGTTTGTCTGAATTTCTTACTGTTTTCTTCCAAAGGATGTGTATCTTGAGTTTAGTCCTGGAGATGTAAATTGAACAGAAGGCCTCAGCACCTCCAGGGCATGGCTCTGTGTCTGCTGCTCCTGCTTCACTCTCCAAGCCCTGTGCTGAGCAAGGCACTGCAACTGCCTTCTCTCAGCATCCCCTCTCCTCCTGTTTCAGTGGAGGGAGCAGGCTGGAGCCTTCCTCAGGGCCCTCTCCTTGCYGAGCAGAGGCGAAGGCACACCCACAGAGGCACCACAAAGGCAGCTGGCACTGTCTGTCTCCCAGCAGCAGGGCATTAATAACCATTAACAAAATTCTATACAGTTCCAACATGATGTCAGTGGTATTAACCTCTGTCATTCCTRTATCAGCACTTGTGAATGACCGGTTTTCCTTTCTTTTTCCATTAAAACTTACCTCTGAAATACTCCATAGCATTAAAACCATCAGTGACTATTTAGAATAGCTCTTATTTTCCAGTTTTGAAAATGAACTCCCATTTATCAGTACTGACTATGTCAAACAACAGCTGAATTTCTCTCATTTGAATTTTTTTACCAAGCTTTACAAAAAATAAACCAAAGCAAAGYCTTCATGCCCTGCAGACTCGTGAGCACTTTTGAGAGGTACTAAGGATTTGCCACCTATTAGAGAAAATAGCTGGGAAAGATTTGTGAGCTTTCTGGAATGGATAGTTTATAAGCAGATTACTCAGAATTGATGTATTGTRTAGCAAACATGCTATTTCCTTCAGCAGCATGAAATATGAATGTCTTTTCTCAGTTCAAACTAGTACCCAGAGCAGAAGCAATTCTTTTTAAATGGTAGGTCCCCAAAGCCTCCTACAACCTTACCATATCTAGGTATTCATTGTTTCTCAGCTCAAAACACACTATAAACAGATGAGATAAAGTCTGTAGGAAGGGAGAGTTGGTATCATTTATTACAGTAACAAAGACAACTGGAAAGATACAGTTTTCCATGTGTTCAATCACATTAGTATTCTTAGATCACTGACAGGAACACCCCTGTTGAATTTCYCCATGATGATTCCCTCAATATGCCTTAAGATGATTTGAAAGACTGATGTATTTTCAATACTGTCTTTTACTTTTCACAGATTAAGAAGAACATATTTCCATTGTTCATACACTTTGCAATTGCTGGCAGACTCCAAGATATGGGAATGCCTGATCCAACCTCAGTTTAAGTGCAGTTACATCCCCCTGTCTCTACCAATGCTTTAAAATGTCCACTTTATCCCAGTGAAGTCTTTGGTTCTAGAAAAGATGGGGTCYCCAGATAAATGTTTGCATGGCAAACTAGTTTTGCCCGTCTCTATGTCTACATTCATGCCTAAAAGCTATTAATAGGTATAGGGAGTGTAGGATGTGCAAGACCAGACTGGGAATGCTTTGTACTCCCATAGTCTGTATCAGTCACACAATGCAGTTGTTTCCCCAACTTGGGTTCAATGTGTGGGTTTTGATTTTTTTTTTTCCTGTCAGTTTTGGGTTTGTTGGTTTTTGATTTTTGGGTTTTTGTTTGGTGTTGTTTCTAAAAAAACCAAAAAGTCTTTACCTTTCAAAAAACCCCAAGAAGTTCATGCGATGTAGAGCTTCAACTGGAAATTAAAAAAGGTTACAGAAGATTTGCCACTTTTGGTTCCTGTGTGTAGAGTAGCTGGTCCCAGTGGAATAAAGGCAAGGATAGAGCCATCTTCTTCATGAATGACACAGCAACAAGGGTTACTGCCACCCAAAGCAGTGTCTGCTCCAAAGTTACAAATCATCTTGGTACAAACCATCACAAGGAACATTTCAGGGTGAGGGWGCTGAGAGCACAGCACAGGCACTGCAGTCATGTGGAAGCAGGTGACAGGAGAGAAGGGATGCAGTGGCTGTCCTCCAGCCCTGCTGCACACCTCCTGAGGCAGGGCATGCTCCAGGTTAAATCAGGTCTTAGAGACACCCTCTAGCAGGCAGTGGACCAGCCAGCAGCACCTTAGTGAGAGGCAAATCTACATCCCTGTGGAAATGGCAGAACACTGATTAATTTAATTCCATGCCCATCCTTAAGAAAGATAGCAAGAGACAGCAAGGAGCGGAATTCGTACAAATGTACCAGTTKCTTCTTCCTTCTTTGGCAGAGAAAAGGAGGAGCAGATTCCACATGCCCACCCCTCCCCTACAAATGATCACAGCATTTAGCAGAAGCAGGGAGAAGGGCTTCTCTGCAGAGCCTGCGCCTTTGAGGCAGCAGCAGGGCAAGAGTTCAGTTTTACGACTCTTGGCCCCAACACAATTTACCATTTACAAACTAATCCTCCTCTGCTGGAGAGCACAAGGTCTGCTAAAGCTCTCATGTCCACTTCTGTGATTCTCCATTGTCCACACTGACAGGGAGAAGCCGAAGACCTAATCGGTGTGTAATTCAATCGCTGTCCAGGCTGTGTCCCAGCACAATGCTSTGCTTGTAGTGCCACGGGCTGAGGCAGCCAGCTACTGTAATGCCCCACAGCAGGTGTGAAGAGTGTCACTCGCTCTGACCGTGTGCTGCCCCTCTCCCCAGGTCCATTCCTCACCCAGTGTTCACTCACCACTTACAGSCTGTTTGTCCTACTGGCAGCAAGCTCATTGTCAGCTCTCTGGTGAAAGGGCACTTTTGGTATTTCGGACCATGAACTGCGAATTCCTGCTCAGCACAACATGGGCCTCATACAAAGTAAACCCGTTTGCTCTCCAGATCCCCAAAAAYGTAGAGGCCTGTTACATGGAGGTCTTTGTTTCATTAGTCTTAACCCAGAAGTTTGTAAATTAAGATTTACCACACCCAAACTGTTTCACTCTGCTGCTCCTCAGACAGGGCACTGGACACTGCCACACATCCTTTAGAAATGGTTTGAATCCACAAGGGTCCTTGCTACCTAACTACATCCTAATCAGCAAAAGACACACACTTCAAAACATTCCTATCCGCATGTAGGTAGTTAAAAACCTCTGGAATACTAAATGAAACAATGACTTGTCCAAGGGATGTAAGAATAGAATGAGCACAGAAATGCCCTATTTCTAACACATCCATTTTCTTAACAGCCTTGATAATTTCATTCTTGTAGAGTTTCTGGTGCTATTTTYCCAATTCCTTAATTTTCATGTGGAAGCAAACCAAATAGCAAGAATACCTGATGGGACCGAAATTGTACAGGCCTGTACAGCAGCAGTTTTTCATCCAAAAGTATAAACAACTGAAGTAAGCTGGATAGCTTGACCAACYCAAGAAACAAATAAACTAAAATGGAAACCATTTCCCTGCCACCACAAAGRTATTGTAAATCAATATATTTGGCTGTCTAGACTATTTCTGTGCAATTCTGCAAAACATAAATTATGGTTACCAATCTTACCTAATCCTGTAAAGGGATAAAATACTTTGTCACACTCGCAAATTCTGTGAAGGCAGTGAGCAGATGAAGAAAGATGATCCAGCTTCTTAACACTTGCTACAGAAAAGTTCATAATATACATTATTCAAAATATGAATTGGACATCTGTATTTGCAATGTTTAACAAGTCTTGCTTAGTGTCGAAGCGAAGCTGCTCATTTCACCCATACTCATTTACTGTCATCATTGATGGCTGATTTCCAAACATGGCCAGACACCAGTTTTCATGGCAGGGGTCAAGAGACATTCTTGCATCCTGAATCAGGATTCAGCACTGCCACGTGCCAAGCCTTAGAAGCATGCAGAGCATTTACAACTGAGCACCTGCGGAAATCCCATTTCCTGACAGAGAGAGGCCTCCAAMATTCATGTTTTCTCCTGCTCTTAGGCTATGCTGTAATGAAATCTGGCCTGAATAATCCTTTTATAGCTGTACAAGGAAGTATCCTTGCTTAACATTTACCCCTCCACATGGAAGTTCAGTGGAAACGTGGTTGTGCAATCAGCAAAGACACACAGAATGAAAAGCCTGGCTGATGGGATATGACAAAAACTATGCACGGGACAGGGACACAAAGTGCAGCTATCAGAGAWATTGGAAGGACTCTGGTAACTTTAATGAATTAAAGAGGAGGGGACCCTAAGGAGTCACATTAAATTCAGTGTTAATGCCAACAGTGACATGCAGACACATGCAGAGATTGCATGCTCTTGGAAATGGAGGTCAGGACCACTGTTGCTAACAGCACAGCAATAATCAGAGAGTGCAGGACTGCACAGGAACCACTGCCGGGCCAGTGACAACAGCTGAAGAGAAGTAAGTTGAAGGAATGCTGGAAGGGACTTGGAAGGGGCTGTTTGTGATGTCAGTGATGGAAATGACTTTGAACAGCTTGTCCTGTGAGACTCCTTGCTCTGCAAGACACCCTCCACCACCTCTTCCTGCAGGTCTAGGTTGCCCTTACTCTAAGCTGCCCCCATCCCTTTGAAGGCTGTGATTCCCTCACTCCACAAAACCCGAGTCCTTGTCTTGTGCCAGTCACTCTAACCCTGGGTTGCTGCTGCTTTATCTCTGACATGAGCTATCTAAGCCCCCTCCTCAAACTCGGACCTCAAACTCCCAGCCATCACACCTCCATATATCCCCAGGTCATCCTCTCTGCCTCCATTTCCCTGGCACTGCTCCCTGTAGCTACTTCATAGTCTAGATTATTTCATCTCTTCTTTTGTTTTTCCCCCTGTGGCAGTGTGAGTGTGAAGCCCAAGCTATCACAGGTAACAGGACATTCACCTGTGCACTGCTTTATGCCTAATCTCACTTTTACTGGGCCACTCACTGGAGCTTTAAACCAGTGACTACAACCCGCCCTGCTGGTCTTTAGTGGTCCCTGTGGCTCTTTCATGGAACCACAACCCATCATGTCATCATGGTACTGGGCAGGCTCAGTGGATACAGGACTGCCACTGTTCCCTATTTCCACAAAGAAATGCCAGAACAACTTTTGTCTGCTGGGTATAAAAAACAGGTCTCAGCACACTTCCCTTTTCCTTCCTTCCTGTGATCAGTCATTCCTTTGGGTCCTCCAGGGGACCTCCCCCCTCCTGTTGGCCACAACAGTGTACATTCAAACAGCTGCTGGGGCTGGATGAAGCACCTGCTCTGGGCAACAGCAGCTGGAGTTCATTTTGGGTCCAAAGGGCCGAGGCCAAGCGGGCTGACCGCATGTGCACTAATCCAGTATCATCACCAACTCCACCAACAACAGGTGCCCTTTGAAGAGGGAGGGAAAAACTATTTGGGGAGGAATCAGAGCTTTATAAAGGACATTATGGGCCAAGTCCTCAGCTGGTACATGCTCAGTTAAAGCATGTACCCTCTTGAAGTTATATGAGTAATGCTCACATACACAACCAAAAGATTTGGCCCACTCTCAGTGCTGCTTCTCTTTTCTTTTTCGTTTTCCTAAGGATTTTTCACCTCCTCTCCTTGCTCTGCATTGATCTTCCATCAATAAAGAAAAGAAACTTTCCTATCCCTTGCTTCAGAGCAGACAGCTGAAAGTCACATCCCAGAATTCACCATTCTCCTATGCACAGGTAACAATCTTACCATGTGTCCCGCAGTCCTGCTCAAGTCCTACGGTCCAGATCATGAGCATGCAGCAACAAGAACAATGGTGATCCCCTTCTGGAACAAATCAAACCAAACCCTGTCAAGGTCAATTAAGAGAAGTCTTTCAGCRCTGGCATCCTAAGAATTGCCATGCACATCCTTCAGCCAGTGGTCCCTGCAGGCCAGTGCATAATTTCAATGTATGACCCCTACAAATGACACAGAAAGTGAAAAAACCAAAAAAACAAAAACAAACCCCCCCCTAACCCCAAAAAAAAAAAACCCCAAAAAAACATCAAAAACCTTACCCTAACCCCAAAAAACCCAACACAAAAAAAAAAAAAAAAAAAAACCCAACCCAAAAAACCAAAACCAACCAAACAAAAAAAAAACAATCCCAAAAAACCTGTCAGAAATAATATTGGCCAAACTGTCTCGAAGGAACATTTTATTCTCACCTCATTTTGCTCTAGATTTGTTTACCATTCAATACATATAAATTGCTTTTTTAAGTCCTTCTTAATGTATTTCTGATAAACACCTGTATTAATGAAAGCCTCTATGTTTCATTCTTTTCTGAGTCCTGCCATTCTGAGCTCCAGAGACCAGTTCTGTAAATCTGGTCTCACTTATTGAAGTTTTGCTTCTTCATACAGAATCTGGAATCTCTCTGGAGCCTGAGAATGGAGCTGGATTCACAAAGATGGCACTGCAGAGCATGGCTAAAAGCACTCTGCTCACACAGTCTGAGTAAAAGCAGGCTTTCCAAAATCCTATTGATGCACTGTCAGAAAAAAACAGGACCTTGCTGCAAGTTGCTCATGTGAACGAGTCACAGCCTTCATAACTTTGTATTACAAAATTCATTTTCCTGAACTATGTATTTTTTTAATTCTCGACTTTCCAAGATTCAGATATAAGTCACTTCCCCCTCGAGGCCATGTCTCAGGTGGGTTATATTGCAAAGAGAAACAAAGTGATGAGAGACAGTTGGATGAACAGAGCTGGTAGTGAGAACAGCACAGGCAGAAAAATCAGTCTCCAATCCGTACCAGCTCCTGACATCTCATCCACACACAYAGACAAGTGTAACCTGCACTGCATTGGCCTGACCATTTAAATAAACCTCCAAGAGTTTCCCCTGAAGAACACCACAGTACAGGTTACACAATTCCTCACCAAGGATAGGACAGACACTCAACCACAGGGAAACCTCCAGTGCTGGGAATGTTTCTCAGATGCTGCAGATCCACACATTCCCTTTGAGGCTTTAACCACAGCTCCAAGGTTGGAAAACACCAAAGCATGTACAAACAGGCAGAAGGCAATGCTGCCCACTTGTGCAGCAGTTTTGCCCACATACATGCCCAAGGAACCACCTCACACCCTCAGTACTGAGCAGTCGGGATACCTACACGTTCCTGCCCTCCCCAGCCAAAGCAATAAAACACTGCAGCATCTGACAGCACAGAGCTCTCCCTATCCCTCTGAATCCTTGCTGCTGCTTGCTGTCACCGGGCACATTTCACGCAGGCCAGCTGCACAGGATTTATTCAACCAGTTTTGGAGTATCAAAGCTTACTTTTTTTTTTTTTTTTTTTTCTTTGCCCCAAGCAGGCATTTGGTACGCAGGATTTAAATCAGAGAACAAAATGTTCTGTGAAAGTTGTAAATACTCAGCACAGTAATTTCAAAATTCTAAAAAAAAAAAAAAAAAAAAATAAAAAAGGTGACTGGAGCAGTTTAAAAATCAAAAAGGCATCACTGTGGGTAATGCCAGTGTCCTAAAGATCAGAATAAATAACTTCCCAGGATTACCAATTAATGGTGCTGACCCCTTCAAGTGATAGGAGCCAAACCTACTCTGAGTTCTACCATATAATGCCAGCGAAATCAGAAGAATGCTCAATTCAACAAGTGCGCTGCATAAAGACACTATAATTAAAAACACAAATTGTTTGAGCCTTGCAAATTGGCAGAGAAGTCTTTGCCTGGAACAGGCTGCCACAAACTGACTACAATCTAACACCCATCCTAGTAAGAATTTAAAGCTATTAGAATGGAATTAGGCAGAMGATGACAGCAAAAGAGATACCCCAGGGGATTACAACACTTACACTATGAAGATAGTCTAAAAGAGGTGCTTTGACCAGAAAACAGTAGTAAAGGGCCATTTGTGACTGGAACTAGGAGAGAAATTACTTCACTGGGAGTTAGCATTACCTTTAATGTCCACAATGTTTGAGTGAAATTATCCACTGATTTGCCTGATTCGCCATTGCAGACTCCATCTTAATACAAAATCTAAAACAGGCATTTAGCTTCTGAATGTTCACATTAAAAATTCAAATAAAGAACCTTTTCCCATCTGTTTTTCTCAAGCGGTTTCACTTTAACTTTGAAAGGATTCTTTTACAAAAATTGTGAAAAGGGTTCATTCATTATTTTTTGGTGACTATGAACACCAAAATATTTAGAATCATTTCCTCCTCATCTGCAAACATTTTACACTCCTCTTATCACAAATGTGGCTTTAATTGCTTCTCCCTCAAGCAGAGTAGCAAATGGCATCAGTCAAACCAATTAACTCCCAGGAGTACCTGTAATTCAGAACTGGGTGCTCTCAGTACTACCACGGATTCTATGAACATTGATTATCAGTAGCACACAGCAGCAGGTCARTAAATGGTTTTTGGACCTTCATGCCTTTGCCACAGTTTTCTTCTGCTAGCCCAGTTACTCAGAATATGTACAAAGTACCTGCTCATGCTGACCTTAAAGAGGTAGGTCTGAAGTTCCCTCAAGGGCCACCAGGAGCACAGAGTGTATCTACTGAAGTTTACACTGCCTGGAAGGCATTACCTGGTCACTGATTTCAGATGGCACAGGCTGCACACATACAAAAAAAGGCTCTGCCTTTTCCAACTTGTCAAGTCTCATTTTCTCGTTTGTTCAAGAGTAAGTACAGATTCTTACCCACAGCTGTGGAAAGGAAGGTAGAGCAGAAAGGCAAGTACACAAAGTATACAAATTATGACAGACTTTAGGCAGTTTGGCATTGCACAACTCCCTTATGCAACACATTGCCTGAGGCGAGCCTCATGTTTTCAGAAATTCCACAGAATCCCCTTAAATATGCTTCAGCGCTGAGGCCCAGGGCCTTCCCCCTGCAATTAGTGACTGGACTGGTGGTATACCATGGATAGATTACATGGATGAGCCTTATGTTTGCTGGTGCTGGCCCACACTTTTTAAAKGCGACCTGAAATACCAATTGTAAAATCCCAGAGGCAGATGAATCCTGGTATTCTATACAAACTTACTCCTAAGTACAGCCTCTTTAGAAAAATCAAAGGGCTAGTATCAGCCAGTAGCACTTTAAATGAATAGTCCACTAAAAACTCAAGTGTCTTTATAAGAGCAGAAATGGAGATGGAAGGGCCAATGCTGCTGGCCAGGCTGGAACTTGCCTGGYTGTCCTGTGCAGCCACCAGGCTGGGTGCAGAGACTGCCCTGGGCTCCAGCTCTCCCTGCTGCCTCTGCCTACGGGCTCCCTGGGTGCTGCCAGAGCCTGGGCTCCCAAAGGCATGGGTGAACTGATAAGCTGAGTCAGCATGCATAAAGATTTTGTAAATGCAAGGAGAAAAGACAAGGGCAGAACAACTCCGTGTGGGTGATCCGTCAGTATTTAAAACTGCAGAGAGAGTGGTAAGTGCTTAAGAGAAAAGAGTGACACAAATTAACAGTGGCCACAGCTCAGTATGACCTGCAGCCCCCCACGTGWGGGCAGTCACACAAACACGGCCACCAGCAGCTGGACTTGAGATGCTTTGAGAAAGCTGCAGGTGTCAAATGCCAACCAGGCTGGATTAGGACAACAGCCACAGCAAGAGTCTGCTGCTGCACTTGAGATGCCCTTACATCTCCTAGGCTTGACTGCAGAGCTACACACATACCCCAAACCTCCTGGCAGCAGAGAGTTTTCCTGGGGATCCAGAAGAGGGAGAGTGGAGCAAAGGGAGAGGATGAGTCTGCCTGAGCACTGTGGATGTGCAGCAGTGGGAAAGAGCCCACAGGGAGAGAGAGGAGAAGGGAGTGGGGGCTGGAGAGCAGCAGCAGCAGCAGGGAGAGGGGTGCTGGTACACAGGCAGGATGTGCCCTGAACCCAAAGCCTCAGGGCAGCTCATGGCTGAGAGCAGCAGAGGCTGTCTCCAAGCTGCTCATGAGAGGGTCCCATGGTAGAAGTAAGCATTAATTACAGATAATCGAATTTAAACACTGCAGAGAAGAAAATAGCATGGATTAGAAAATCCTTCTATATGTGTTCTGTGACACAAGGTTAAAGATAAGCTTTACCTGTATTTCASAAACTCTTACAAGCTCCTGTGTTAGCTTTAGACATAGCAGAGATACATGYCTGCAGGCTGTGGGCACATGTGTGAAGAACAGATTTTAATCAGTAAAGCTGCCAAGAATTCTATACATACAACATTATATGTTGTCCAGCATTTGCAAAGTTCCTTAAGGAAGAACTTCATCGTGAAAGAAGAGAGGCAATAAGCCAACTTCTCAGTATCTGTGCCATGCAGACTTGTGCCAAGGAAGCCTATGGAAACAAACTGCCTAAGATAAAAGTTACAACAGAAGCAAAAAGTGTACTAACTTTACCAAGCTACTGATGCAAGGTGGAAAAACTCAATGGAGGCAAAACAGACATGCCTGTTTCCAGTGATGGGAACATCCTCAAACATCCCACCTGGCTTCAAACAGTGCTGCAATGGATGTTTGGCAAACAAAAAAATATCAATGACAGGAAGAAAATCTTTAGGACTGTAGAACAGGAAAGCAATTGAAAACTAAGCTTTAAAGTATTTGAGGTGAGTGCCAAAAAAGGCACTTTAAAAATACTTCCAAAATTAAAAGCTAATCCAAGCATTTTTTAAGAAGAACTTCATTATGGTACCTCATTTTATTAAACTGAATAAATGTAAAATATCTGTAGATCCGGCACAGCACAGTAGTTTTTAGTACCCACAAACCCAAAATATAGCCTTCTGTCTGCTCTGTTTGATACCAATAATACTGACTTCAAAGGGACTAGGCTTTATTTTTGAGAAATCCTTCTCTTGTATCATTAAAACATGCTGATTTCARAGCACTGTAGCAAACTGGACCTTTCCTTTTGCTCACTGACAGAGAGACAAAAAGCATTTTCCAGAATGTCCACCTCGCAGCCTCATCACAACACTGTTGCCTCCCCAGGGCCATCTCATGTTTTGCTGATGACCACTTTTACTGAAACCAAATTTCAGGCTTCTTTTTTACTTTTATGAGTCATACAGTGCCAAAAAGCAACAAAACAATTCAGATTTCTTGCTGGCTTTTCCTCTGTGGTATAAAGGAAGTAAAAAAGAGTGGGACTGGATAAAATAGTGAGATAAAGCACCTGTTGAGACTAGAAAAGCATAAGAAAAATGGGTTAAAGGACTTCTTGTCCAATAAAAGCAATCATGAATTCATGGGTGTTTGTGTGAATCATTTCCTGCCAGAGAGCTTTGGTTTCACTTAATTACAAAACAAAATGATGAATGAAGAAGGCCAGTTCACAGGCATACATATCGTACATATATTTATTACTTCTTTCCTCACACGACCCTCTGTTTTCATCACAGCTATTGATGGGCACTGAATGAGAGAAAAGTCTGGCAGCATAAGACAGACTATTTGCAAAGCACATCAAAAAACCATCACAGATAGAAAGAAGCAAATAGATTGGTAGCTGGAGAGAAGCAACAGCCACAGCTCTTACTACGTGTGGTAAAAGAATAAACATCACCAACTCCAGATTACAAATTGCAGCTTTAAGAATCAAGCTTTAAATTAGAGAATCAGGGTAGAAAATGGCCAGATACAACTAAATGTTTGCAAAGCAAGCTCAGGAAAAAGGATATTTTGAGAAAAAGGATAYTTTTAGGGTTGCTACAGCCCACTGACACAAACACTCCTCTCTCCTGCACTCTGCCAAAGACTAAATAGGAAAAGGGGTGGGGAGGAGTAGGGAAAGGTATATGTTTGTGTGTTATAGARTTCATTTGGATGGAATTTCAATTGCAGTATGTATACACACTGTGGTGGTTTGGGTTCCCACTCTGCCACACACTTTCAACACACTTTAAAATGTGTTGTACCAAAATCATGCCAAATCATACAAATGGCAAGACATCTTTCATCAAGGCATGTACCTGTCACCAACTCTATTCACAGGTGTCACCAACCTTTTCTACAACGACCTAAACTTCTCTGCAGAATACAATTTGGCAAAGAGACTCTCCCTTTTGGTGAGGAAAAAAGCCAGCCATCTTAAAAGTAACCCTAGCTGAYAGCAGGCAGCTGCCAAACTGGACTTCCATGATCATTTCTGGTCCCTTCCAACTCAAAATATTCTGTGATACTGTGCTGAAATGTTGTAACTAAGAAACTGAACAAAGTGCTTGCTCCCCAGGATACTGCATTTCTTGAGGTCACAAGCTTTTGGAGCAAATGATACTTTCCCCAGTCCAGAAACAAACAGCACACTACACCACCTCATCCTATGCAGCAAGAACCCCAYTACTTTGTAACAGAACTTCTCCACAATGCATTTGGTAACAGCACAAATGACATGTATTTCCTTTATTTCTTCGAAGCACAAAGCAAAAGAAATTGAATGGTATTCTCATAAAAAGAATACATGGAGATTAAAGAATTTAGAGTCAGTTTTCAGATCAGCTCCATGCGTCATAGATGGCCTCAAGAACTGCCCTTGTCTCTCAGCTGTCCATCACTGAAATGGGGTAACTTAATACAGTTTTCCAAGTGTACAAAGTCCACTASTACAAGCAGAAGCCACTATGAGCTCATATGATCAAAAATTATCATGGTGAATGCCCAATTAACAAAATACAACTACAAACTTTTCCATGGGGACACCAGGTTAAGTTGTTTTCCACTGCTATTTCACACTTCAAGTTATTCAAACTGGCCAAAGAAAGGAGGTCATCAACTGTTTATTTAGCTTGGTGCACACACAGGGGCACCACACTTGCTCTTCCTACTCCTCCTGTTCTGAAGGCAGTCAAGAGATTATTCTGGAATAAAAAAACGCTAGCAACTGTTCTACAGGCCAAGCTAAAGACAGTTGAAATTGAAGGAACTAAAAGGTAAACTGACAGATATACATCTTCCCAGCAAATGTCCCTAGTGCTACAGTGAAGAAGAGGATGCTTTCTGAGAACTTCAGAATAAGGTAATATGTTGTTCAAGATACATATTCAAGAGTCTAGTCAATATATTGTCGTTTAAAGAAATTAGGTTCTTAATTTAGCCTTGCAAACATTGCACTTAATACTTTACTCACAGGAAATTTTACTCAAATGCTTACAGGTTTTTTTTAAGACAAACTTCTAATTTAACTGTAACATGAAGAATCAGAACTAAAAACTGGATAATTACAGCAATCAAAGAGGGCTGAAGAGCATATGATATGGAGGCACTGAACAAGAATTATTTAAGTTTCTCATGAATAATGTTCTCACACCTCTACGTGACTACTCTCAGATGATGCGTGCTCTGCTCCAGGTAGTCAGATCCAATCACAATTAAAACAGGCAATGGAAAAYGATTCTGCCCTTAGCATCCTGGGTTTGTGGGGGAGTGATCTGCTAAAGCAACATTCCATAAAACAGCACATAACATTGAGCTTACTAAACAAAGTCACTGAACAGAAAATTATTGACTTCGAAGGGTGTTGAGATTACTCATACTTCAACTCCACTGGTTTGAATCTATTACAGGTAAAGAAATGCCCAAGAAATGCCAAGCTCCACCCATTTGGTAGAAGTTGAAAAACCCAGTAATATATATTTTGAAGTTACTGTATAAGCTGGGAATTATTAGTTATTACTAAAATACTGGAGATGGTTTAACCTGCATAGTTCACCACCAACAGTTTAGCACTAAACCTAAAAGCTAAAGATTTTACCCTGTAGCCAAGACACACAGCTAAATTCCCACGACTTTTCAGAGCTCACTGACTCCTCAGGATTTTCTCTGCCTGTGTGCTCTCACTTCGGTCCAGCCTGCTGCTGGAACTGGAGGTGCAGAATGTGRCTGCTCAGAAAAAGGCTCAGCTCTTACATTAGAAGGATTTTATCTATGGTATGGCTGTTCCATAAAGAGCAGCAGGGACAGGGAGCAGAGGAGAGCCACCAGCCTACACCGGTTTGAACACTGGATCTGCACAGATCCCATGTTGAGAAGAGTAAGAGGCAGCAGCTGGGACTATGCCAAGAACCAAACTCAGGGAGCTACAGCATCTTGCTCTGTTGGTGCCCTGAACATGTATGTGCAATGTAACACAGCTTCTGTCTCTTGGACATGCTTTGCACCAGAGTACACATAGCTGTATCATGCTGTTGGCTTGTAGCCTGCCTAGGAGGGAAAAGCAACAAGTATGTGCATTTCATAAGTTCTTCTCCTTCTGATCGTCTTCCCTGCTTTCCTCTATATCCTGCTTAAATAGGAAGTACTTTGATCTCAGCTGTTTCTCTGGAAAAAAAAAATGCAGAAATGTTAAACGCAGAACAAACGTTTTTCTCTTATATTTTTAGGGGTAAYCTAGGATACTCCAAACCTGTGACACATGTCCACATTGTAATCATAAACCACTGAAGAGAAAGCACATACTGGAATGTTTTATTAGAACATTCATTGCAATATTTGCAGAATCCTTGTCCTCGAGTCATTCATTCCTCTTTCTGTTACCAGCATAGCCAAGATTTAGTGTTTTATAACCAGTTCTTCAGTGCAAGCATGCGGCACGACTTCAAGCGGAGCCCAAGTTAACCCAGCTACACAACTGTTAAGGTAAATCACTGGGTTTTAGGATGTTTAGGATGTTCCCTGACGGGCCGAACCGGCACCTGCGGGCTCCGGCACCGCGCCGCTACCCCGGGCCGCCCGGAGCTGGCCGCGCTCCCGCCGCGCCTGCCCTGTGCCACGCACGCCATGGCTCCCCCGCCAGCCCCCCCGCATCCGCACCCGCACCCACATCCTCCTCCTCCCCCCTCGGAGGCGGGCGGCAGCGCAAGGTGTGTCCCAGGTGCCCGGCTATATCAGGCGGCGCGGCGGCGGCGCGKTGGCCCCATGGCGGTGCCGGCCATGGCCGAGCCGCGCTCCAAGCGGCCGCGGGTGACGCTGCCCCCGTGCCCCGCGCACCGCCCGCTGCCCGGCAGCCGCGTCCGCCACGGCTTCCCGCCCGCCGTGGAGGAGGCGCTCTGCGGCGTCACCGGCGCCCAGCTGGAGCTGCACTACTGTCTGCAGGCGCTGGTAAGCGGCGGGACGCGGGGAGGGCACGGCAGGCGGCCGGGACGCTGCGGGAGTCCCCCGTGCTCCGCATCGCCACTCACCGCCGGTGGCGAGAGGAGGTGCCGGGCCCGGGGCAGGTGCCGCCTGAGGAGGGTTTAGAGTCGGGCACGGACAGCAGAGCGGTGTCTGTGCCCTGACCCAGGGGGTTTGGGGGCTCTCCGGGCTCCTCGACGCTCCCGCGGCAGCGCTCCTGCCGGATCCGCGCTGCGGCCCCTGCGCCCGCACGGCCACGGAAACAACGAGGAACGCGCGGGCCACTGAAACGGGCACTCGTGTGTTCCGGGTAATTCACAAAAGGGCTTTTGCCTGCGGAAAGGGGACATGAACAGGGAATGCTACGAGTTTTGGAGTATAACCCTGAGTGGGGTTTCCCCAAAACTTTGTAAAATAGTTTTGTGTGGTTAACTGTAGTATGTGAACCTCACGGATGACTTAGGCTCCATAGGCATGCATTTTGGACAAATTATAAAAGTTATCGCTGATACCATGTAACATTCATGCCAAAATTACATCTGGCTATACATCAAATGTTAAGGCAAACATATAATTTAACAGATATCAGAATAAAAGAGATCAGAATTATCAGTGTCATACCTTCTGATGCCAAGCATCCACTGGGAAGCAATGCAAACTAATTCAGCATGCCCAGAAGATCCTTCAATTGAGTTTGGTGTCAAGTGTAAGTTCAATAAAAGTTAAAGTATGCAGTAAGCCTGTGGAAGAAAAAAATTGTAGTGATTGTTAGCTGGATGGGAAGGAGAAAACTCAGAAATTGACTATGGATAAATAAAATCTAGGAATGTGAACATCCTAAGTAGTGGATGATTAACATAAAATATTTACCTTAACAGTTAAGCAGATATGTAAACTGGGCTCCACTTGAAGTTGCACTACACACTTGCACTGAGGAACTGGTTATAAAAMACTGAATCTTAGCTATGCTGTCAACAGAAAGAGGAATGAATGACTTGAGGAGGATTCTGCAAATATTGCAATGAATGTTCTAATAAAACATTCCAATATGTGCTTTCTCTTAGTGGGTTATGGTTGCATGTGTGTGTACCTGTGTCACAGGTTTGAAGTATTCCAAGATGGCCCTAAAAAAATTGTGTTTTGTGTTTAACGCTTAATTTTTTTTCTAAACACAGCAAGATAGCTGCRATGAAAGTATTTCCTATTTAAGCAGGAAAGACGATCAGAAGCAGAAGAACTTATGAAATGCACATACTTGTTGCTTTCCCCTCCTAAGCAGGCTACCAGCCAACAGCATGATACAGCTATGTGTAGTCTGGTGCAAAGCGTGTCCAAGAGACATGAAGCTGTGTTACCTTGCACGCACTCTTAGGGCACCAGCAGATCAAGATGCTGTAGCTCCCTSAGTTTGGTTCTTGGTATAGTCCCAGCTGCTGCCTCTTMCTCTCCTCAATATCCGTGCAGAGCCAGTGTTCAAACCTGTGTGGGCTGGTGGCTCTCCTCTGCTCCCTGTCTCTTACATGTTCTCTTTATGGGACAACCACACCATGGATAAAATATTCTAAATATATGAACTATTAGATCTGTTAGCCTGGTTRAATATGGCAGTGGTTAAAGTTGTTACTTCCCATACAGAATAGAACGAGGCCTGCAGGGGATTTAGGGTTCTTATACTAAAGAAATTATAGAATGGGTTGGAAAGGACCTTAAAGACCATCCTCCTGTCATGTGCAAGATGACCTTTCCCAAGGCCAGGTTGCTTAGAGCTCAATCCAGCCTGGCAGTGAATTCTTCCAGGGATGGTGCATCCACAGCTTCTCTGGACAACCTGTGCCACTGTCTCACCACACTCACAGTAATGAGATTTTTCCACATACCTAATCTAAACCTACTCTTTCAATTCGTAGCCATTTCCCCTTGTCCTGTCAAACTGTGTGCTCTTGTAAATAGTCCCTCTCAATCTTTCTTGTTGACTCCCTTCAGGGAAKGCCACAATTAGGTCACCCTGAAGCCTTCTCTTTTCCAGACTTAACAAACCAAATTGTTTCTGATAACTTTTGAGTCCTCCTCTGGACTCGCTCCAACAGATCCATGTTCTTCCTGATATGCCTTCCCAGGCAATGACAACATATAATATTGAAGGTGTATAGTTCAGTAGCAGTATCCATTATTTTGGAATACCATTGTCTGCAATAAAGCTGATAAATAGATGCAAAGTTTTGCTTGTTCTGTCTTTGGTATGTGCCTCATGGTTCTCAGACCTTTGAAAGCTTAACTTTTGACTGGAATGCTGGCCTGCAGGGATAAATTTTATGTTCCCTGTTCTGGAAGTATGCTTAAAAAACAAAACAAAAGCCCTTCACAAAACACAAAACACACACATGCTAACCACACATAAATACAAAATTCTGAAGATCTCTTAACTGCTACTGCAAGAGCAGCATCAGTGCTACAGTTGCCTGACCAATATTAAAGGACAGAAGGAGTTCTCGTAGACTACATTAGAAATTCTTTATTTCATACAACTACTTACTTCATTTATTGTAGAAATTTGGATTAAGGTCTCCAAAGTGATTGTGCTTCGTGAACAAAAAACCTTCCACTGGAAGCATCTCCCAGAAGTTCTGTTACAGCCACATTCTGTGAGTCCCATCTCTGGCAAATCTTAACACTCCTGTTTTGTGTGCTTAGGGAGAATATTTTGATCAGTCACATGTGGCTCTACCAAATATTTCGAAGTTCTTCCTGCATCAAGCTCTGGAAGAGAGAAAAGCCGCAGAGGCGTTGATGAAGTATCAGCAAGAAAGAGGAGGCCATTACTGCTCTAAAACCATCCAGGTGGGTAATAGACAACGAGTTTTCATACAGCTGTGATCCATTTAACGCACTGAATTCTATTGTTGGTACTTCAGAATTCTGCATTCACCCACTATTMGATTTCCAGATATCATTTACCTAACATACTTGTGTACCTGGTTTTGTTCTTGATTGTGAAGCCTAGAAACAGACATACAGTTTTAACTCTACATTGGTTGCTTTCTAGCCAAAAAGAATTTGGACAGTGTACCCCTTTTCTTTTACTCAGCTGGACACTGCTGTTTCCAGTATGCTATAATGAATTATGACTCCTTAAACAGTGCTGAAATAGTCCATCTGTCTCCTTCTCACTGAGCCTACATAGAAGCTGAAACATGATTAGCACCTAAGAAGAGTGTTAAGGATGGAGAACCATCTAGATTGGGGCAGTAGTTGATTTGCCCAAGTACAGCTCTTGACACAATTTGAACTACAGATCTACCTTGGGCTTGCACAAGTACAAAGGAATAACTCATAATTTTCAGGAAAAAGAATAACCCACCTCATTTGTTTAAGACCAAGGGGCTGATTCTCCTCAATCAAATTAGTGAATACAGAATGCTCCTCTTTGGTCCACCATAGCAATTAAGCTGTAGAAAAGAAAAAGGCCATCGTGAAAATCTTTCTTRATATACTCAGTTTGAATCAAGGCAGACCTTAGGAGTTCCAGTACTTAAAGGGGGCTTACAGGAAAGATGGGGAGAGAATGTTTACCAGGGAATGCAGTGTTAGGATGAGGGACAACAATTTTTAACTGAAAGAGGGCAGGTTTAGACTGGATATTAGGAATAACTTCTTTACTGTGAGGGTGGTGAGACACTGGAACARGTTGCCCAGAGTAGTGATGGATGCCCCATCCCTGAAAGTGTTCAAGGCCAGGTTGGACAGGCTTTGAGCAGCCTGGTTTAATGGAGGATGTCCCTGCCCAGAGGGTTAGGACAAGATGATTTTAAGGTCCTTTTAAGGTCCTTTCCAACCAAAATCATTCTATGATTGGCTTTCCTGATGTAAGTAGGCTCCTCAGGCACAGCTCCTGCTATCTAAATTTGTTCCTTGAAGAAGTGCTTGGATTCTACCACTTGGTATGTGTTTACCGCCTGCAAAAAGCTACACATGCTCCAAACTAGAAGCAGTTGTTGCAAAATCCTAATAACAACTTATTTAGAGAGCCAGGTTAAGTTGCAGGAAGCCACTGATGAATCTTTATTCAGAAATCTCTATAAATGAGCTGTTCTCTATAAATGAGCTGTTCTTCTGAATAAATACTACTCTGTCTTTGTTTTCAGAAACCAAACTGTGATTATGCAGTCGGTCTGATGAAAGCCCTGGAACTAGCAATGGTACAATGGAAAACTATGCTACGATATTTTGAAGAGCTTTACGCCCTGAGTGTTGAAAATGCAGACCCTCATAGCGCAAGCACTATCAAGAAACAATTTATTGGGCCCAAAATCTGGAAGATCAAGCTGATGGGAGATCTGCTGACCAATGCTCGCAGGCTCGACTGTTCCCAGGATGGCAGAAATAGTCTTGGGGATTACTTTATGGACCGTTTGCAGAAAGAGTTCAGGACCAGCATAGAGCCAGAGTCTAGTGATCCCTGCAGCCCCTGYCCACCTCTCCAGCAGTGTGCAGGAGCTGCAGAAGGTCCAAAGCGACCCCAGAGAGAATGCTCCCAGCACAGAAATGGCATAGGGCCAATATATGCAACCATACACTGCACCACGATGCTGCCACTGGGTAACGATGGGACAGGAGCAAAGGTGAAGCAGGGCAGGGAGRGCCTTTAATGCTGAGGCTGCTGCAGCTACAGAGCAGCTCCTCAGGCAGAGCTGTCCAGAGGGTGGAGCTGGGACCACAACTCGGGAGACACAATGCTCTATCACTCCTGCTTTACACCCTGTGCCCCAAGTCGTCTGCTGAGTTGCAGCTCAGAATCTAGCCTATACCATTATTTGGTTTAAATAAGGTTGCCAGCTAGATTGGCATGCTTATCTATGCAATTCTTCCTAGAAGCCAAAAGCTCTTAAGCTGCTTCTCTGTTTTAAATGATTAAGAGGATTAGTTAGTGCATATTATTTTAAAAATATATGTAATTTTTATTAAAACAAAACCCACTGTACCTTTAGTGCAAGGAAACTTTTATGTGGTAGAAAATCCAAATCCTTTATTACATATWACTGAATATTTTATATTACTATTACGTATTTTTAAATTACTAACAAATACAGTAACATAATGAACTTCTTTTTAAAAAGACTTGTTTGAAAACAAAGTTTTCTATCATAGTAACAATTTAAGTAAGTAGTCTAATTAATTTACTGATCAGCTAATTGTAATGGTATACTTGTTCAGGATGAAGGATGCAAATATTTCCTCAACAATGAGAATAAGAAAACATGCTGGTTTTCTCTAGTTATTGCCTAGWTGGTTTTTCTCATCCTCAGAAAGCAGATGAGAGAGAAATTAGGAGTTCTCATTAGATGAGATCTTTATAGGTCCTAAGGCATATTTTGCAAGTGTCACTGAAGACAGCGCTCTGATGCCCAGGGCTCTGTCCAGATTTAACCTAGGATGATCACTTTAATTATGATACAGATCCCTATYTCAGCTAGCTCAGTAAACGTATTACTGTGGCACTCCAGTTATTTCTTATATTCCTATTTGGTACCAAGTAGGGCATGAGATCCTAGTGAAAAAAAGCACACTCAACTAGAATTGCAACAGAGAGAATGGCCACTCATTAGTTTTTCTTTCAATTAGGGCAGTGTTAGCCAGCTTGGTTACAGTCCAGAGGTGTCCAAATTCCTCTCATTCATCTCCTACAGGAATGCCTTTCTTTCTGTACTCTGGCTCCCACGGTCACCTAAGAAGAGCAACTGGCTAGATCAGCTGCCTGCAGTTAGGGGCTTTTTGTCATTTTATCAATCTTTTAAGCAGTTGGGGTTTGATTCATTGAAGACTGCCTCACACTTTCATGTAATGCTTTTGGTGATACTCCTATTTTGCTTGAAAATAAATTCACTGCTATGTTTGCATCTCCACTGTATTCCTCAATTCACCACCGAGGCTGGTATTCTTCTCCCAGAGATTTTGCATATGTTTACTAAACTGCACCAGTATTTTTCTACATCTGAGGAGGTTTTGTACAATGGAAGAGTATGCCACAGAGTGAAAATAAATGCCAGAAAACTGCATTAGTGTAAAAACACTGCACAATGAAACACTTTCAGTAAACCGATGTTTATACACACGTGCAGTTAAGTAGCAATTTCTGCAAAGGCCACCCACCTTCTGTTGGTGTTGTAATGTGGGACAATGCATATGCTTTCCCAATCTTTCTGTGAATCTGGTTCAACTCTGGGGTGGGGCGAATACAACTATTTTAAAACAACCCCTGTATTAATCTATCAAAATACTGCAATGTGCCACAGGAATGGCTCAAAGCACGTTTAGCAACATGCTGTATTTGCCTGTGTTGAGATTACTGCTCTCTAATACAGCAGGAGTTTAAAAGATAGTTCCATCTGGGCTAGATTCCATCACCCATCCCCATACTGAGCATACCTTATTCAACAATTAGTTCCACTGACTGCAACTCAACATGAAGAAGAGCAATGGAATCTGTCCCTCTCAGTATTAAAATACAGCCCAATAATTGTGAGCAGAGAAAAGCTACTAACTGAATTATAAACTAGTGCCATAGAAACTACTTCATGTAGTGCTGGTAATGTTTGACCTACTCATACAACAACCTGCTTTTAAAAGTTGAAGACCTTTTGAAACAGTTACAGCCTCCTCCATGGTTTCCAGCACTTAAACTTTTACCTTAMATTCCAACATAACGAAGAACCCAATTTTTTCAGAGTAAGACCTACTTGCTTCTTCTTTTTTCCATGAAATACTGCCATGTCTGTTTCTCAGACTTCTCATGCTCATCTCCTAACCAAATGAATCCACACGCTCAGAATTTAAGTCTTTCTCTCTCCCTTTTCCTTTGCCAGAACACATTTTGGGCCCACTGCCTGAAAAGACAATTCTGTCAATTTTAGATAAACTCACAATCAGCTGTTTTYCCAGTCTCTAGCCTCTGAAAAAGAAAAGATAAATCAATTACTGTAAATAATAAGCTTTTCTTATCCACATGCTGCTTCTGCTGAGACAACACATATGCTTGTGACTATGGTCTCAGATTAATTAACAATACCTGTCAGTTGTGTATGMGTCTGTCCATGCTTCTCAACACAGGAAGTACAATCTGCTTCTGCCTTCCCAGCTTCCTTTTCAATCACATCCTGAAAAAAAAAATAGATCAAGGATGATTGTAGAACAGGTAAAAGGGCAACAGCTCTTACAGAAACTTTGTAACTTTTCTTTCTCTGCTGAATGCTTGTTGATCCACACTCTCTGTACTTCCAAAGCGGTGCCTGAACAGTCCAAACACACACCTCTGAATAGCTACTGCAGCACCAGTAGCCTAAACACAGCATCCGAACCGGAMGTTAGGAGAGACCTAATCTTTACTGAAATTAGGAGTTAAAGCTACAGAGGCTTCCAAATGGGGTTTAACAATTAAAYCCTTGTAAATGCTTGCCATAAGTACTACCTATGCTTGCCTGCTCTCAAAGTGAGGAATGCCCTTCAAAGTCTCTGAGTGGAGATCATTCTGTCCTTCATCCTCTCCACTGTGGCCACACAAAACTGAGAAGAGCCACCTCAGGGTTTGTTCYTTTTGCAAGGACATTTTTTCAGGCCCCACTGTACAAGGCRATGTCTTTGTAGCCAAACCTATCTTTGGGAATTACACTGGAAARTGGGCATTAGTTCTGGCAGCAGCAGCAGGGAATCATAGAATCAMAGAATTGTTAGGGCTGGAAGRGACCTCTGGAAATCAGCATGTCCAAACTCAAAGGAAGGTGTCCTCAAGGGCACCTTCASCGGAAGATCACTGTGTGGATTTCACTGTCTGGTCACAGCCTTCTCCTGACCTTTTCACTTGGATGAATTCATGCACTTGAGCCCACACTCAAACTCCCTACAGTGCTTGTCCAAGCCCCACCATTTGTTACCACTTCGCTCAAGGTAACCCCTATGCACTCAAGTCACTGAGTGTCTTTTCCTGGGGTCACATATAAGCTACAAACACACGAAGATGAATAGGCTACAATACTGACTGAACGTTAGGTACAATGATCTTTTCCAAAAATTAAGCCAATGGCCTGGAGGGAATTTAAGTGTGTTGAGTGGGTCACACTGCCAGCACAAAGCCTTGGTATCCCATTTCACATGTTCAGTTATTACAGTATAAAACTCTTTCTCATTTATATTTATTTTATGCTATTGCGTACCTTGAACTATTTTGAGTACAAATTATTTTTACTTTGTTAGCTGTCAATAAAGATTTAAAACCAAATATCTTTATTCCTTCTGGTTCAAAGGACTTCTGTAAAAGTGAAATGTCTCCACTCTGCCTCTCAGAACAGCTGGGAGAAACATTTCCAAATGTGCAGGGGTGGTCAGTAGCTAACCTCCTTGGKACATATTGCTTTTCAGCATTGGGTGCAGTGAAAGAATGAGTTTGTATAGAGTCCAAAACATAGTTTTATCTTTAAATAAAACTTCCGTCTTTTTAGGGATACTGACAGAATATGACTTACAGTTCTTATCTCGGTCTGTATTCAAAGATATTTAGATAAGCAGAAAATGGGGACTGCAGACTAGGCATTTTTGCCAAAAAACGAATAATGTAACAACAAAAGAAGCCACCATAATGACAACCCTTCTGAGAAGTCCTAGGCACCGGGGATTGATCACTTATGGGTGTTTTTTACCTTTTCGGATTCTGTYAGCCTCTTGTCCCATCCAATGCAGAGCACGGCATTGTCTCATCCCTCGRGGACAGACCCACACCGCCCCCTGCAGGCGCTCCTGGCCCGCCGCTGCCCGTCTCCGCCGCTCCCCGCGGTGTCCCCGCTCCCCGCACCTCCCGGCTCTCCGCGGTGTCCCCACTCCTCGTCCTCTCCGCACCTCCCGGCTCTCCGCGGTGTCCCCTGGCGCCGCCCGCCCCACGAACGCCCCCGCAGGAATTACCCCTGTGGCCGCAGAGCCGCGGCCGCCGCGGAGAGACGCGTCCCGGGGCTGGGGGCTTTTTCGTTGCGAGGAACCAGCGGAGCCGCCGCCGGTGTGCGCCCCGCCGGCGTGTGCCGRTACAGCGGGGCGCACCGCTGTCCCCCCGGGCGAGCGGCCGGCGGCGCCGGCACCTTCGGGCATCGGGGCGACCGCTCTCCCTGGCGCGCCGGCAGGGCGGGCTGCTGAGCGAGGAAAAAGGAAAGGGGGGGAATGTAGCCCTGAGCACACGCGAGCGCCCTGGCTGCCGCTGCCCCTGCCCCGGCGGGACACTGCGCCCCCCCGCCGCCCCGGCCCCCGACCCGCCCGGCCGCGCCCCCCGACCCGCCCCGCCRCGACCCGCCGCGCCGGGGGGCTCAGCCATAAATACGGCCCCGAGTGGCGCTCCCGGACCGGCGCGGCTGGGGAGGGGTCGGGGCAGCAGCCAGCGCTGGTGGCCTCGCCTGAGAGAGGCTGCGAGGGTCTCGGCTCCGCGCACCCGCCCGGCCGCACGGCAGCCCGGTCCAAGGCTCCTCCGTTGTCCCTCGCTGTCCCCTCCGCCGCGCCCATGGACTTACTGGGCCCCATGGAGATGACGGAGGGCTCCCTCTGCTCCTTCACAGCCGCCGACGATTTCTACGATGACCCGTGCTTCAACACGTCGGACATGCACTTCTTCGAGGACCTGGACCCCCGGCTGGTGCACGTCGGGGGTCTGCTGAAGCCCGAGGAGCACCCGCACCACCACGGGCACCACCACGGGCACGAGGAGGAGCACGTCCGGGCGCCCAGCGGGCACCACCAGGCCGGCCGCTGCCTGCTCTGGGCCTGCAAGGCGTGCAAGAGGAAGACCACCAACGCCGACCGCCGTAAGGCCGCCACCATGAGGGAGCGCCGGCGGCTCAGCAAGGTCAACGAAGCCTTCGAGACCCTCAAGCGCTGCACCTCCACCAACCCCAACCAGCGCCTGCCCAAGGTAGAGATCCTGCGCAACGCCATCCGCTACATCGAGAGCCTGCAGGCCCTGCTGCGGGAGCAGGAGGACGCTTATTACCCGGTGTTGGAGCACTACAGCGGGGAATCGGACGCCTCCAGCCCCCGCTCCAACTGCTCCGACGGCATGGTGAGTGCCCCAGGGAGGACTCCTTGCCACCAAGGTGCCCTGGACGCTGTCGGTCCAAACCCGAGCAGGGCGAGTCGCCTCTTCCTGCCTTTCCTATAGCAGCTGCCTTCTGTACCTCCCCAGGCAGAAGACAAAATCCTTTCTCGTACTTGAGCTCCTGCAGCAAAGGGAGGTGGGGTCCCCTCTGGATCTCTGGGAAAGAAGAAGAATCTCTTAAACACTGTGTTCCCTGGGATGAAAAGTTAGGCAGGTCCCCCCATGTCCTGGAGGAGCCAGGGGAGAGCTGCTGGGGGAGGACTTTGGGATGTTGCCTAGGATGGGCACCTGGGATGGGTACCTGGGGGCACGGCCTATGCTCCCGTAGCTCCTGAGGCATCTCTGTTTCCGTTTTCTGCTGTATCATTACATTTGAATCCTCTAAGGACAGCAGAGAGGAAGGGCCCCCTAGAACATCGTAATTACACGGGAATTGGTAAGAGTTTGGGTTTTGTTTTCTGCCATTCCTTATAACAACAGGAGGAGGGTCTAAGCAACAAGAATTGTTTTTCTCGACCCTTAAGAAAAAGGTTCTCCATTTCTCTTCTCACTCACTTCATTCCCTCTGCAGATATTTACAAGTGATAGAAAGGAAAATCCAGGCTTTCAGTCCTGTTTGTACATTATGGGCATGGGAGAAGGGTGGGTACCAGAGAGGGTGTCTCACCCCCACATCTTTTGGCTGGGGCTGTAGGTTCAGCCTCTGACTCTGGGCTGGTGGACTGTGGTGACCAGAGTCAAGGACAGCTCTCTGGATGGCCATGAACAGCATGTTCAGACCAGAGAYTGCTTTTTGTGCTCTGGTGGGTTGAGTATCTGTGATTATAAGAGAGTTGACAGATTGGAGAGACTTACACAAATGATTCCTCTTCAAGATACAGCCTTTTTTAATAGAGGAATTTCACTGTGGATTAATGTAYTGGAAACAAATATATTAGTCAGTGTTCTGGAGCATTTTCTATATGAAATTGAAATGGGAAGAGAAACTGAAGGAAATACAAAGGGACAAAGGTAGACAGGCTGTTAAAGAGGAATTCATGATTAGAAAAATCTTCAAACACTAATTTAAAAAGCTGTCCTTCCCCTTTCMGTCTCCTTGTTGTAAACTAAAGATATAGGTCTGTATCTGATCAGAATGCTGGAAATTCTCATCTCCTCTGTAAAATTGCAGCATTCGATGCAATAGTGGTAACTTTCCCRTGGAACAGCTGTGCCACATAAAATATTCTGGGCTAGATCCCCTTCTAGCCAAATTATGTTCTTCTTCACTCAAAGAATCGACAACCTGATGGCATTTCAGCTAGGACTGGAATTGTGGGACAGACTAGAGACAAATASGAATTTAGATGGTTACTGGGATTTGGGTAAGAGCCCTGACCTCACTTGGATTTCTGTCCTTCCCAGATGGAGTACAGCGGGCCTCCTTGCAGCTCTCGCAGAAGGAACAGCTATGACAGCAGCTACTACACAGAGTCCCCAAATGGTGAGTACATGCCCTAACAGCAGTGTGAAACACTGAGACAGAGGCAGGCACTGCAGCACCTTCCCTGTGCACGCTCTGTGCCCCGCTGGGCTGAGAGAGGAGCCTGCCTTTCCAGCCAGCAAACCATTGCTGCTGGTAGAGATGGTGGATTTCCCCCAGGTGTATTTGCAAACACGGGGATGGTTAAAGCTGCATTTCCTATTTGATAAATAYAACATTTGGATAGCAGTATGTTCTCTGCCACTTATTTTCAGCAGTTAACCATATTTTACATGAAGACTCTTCATGAGTGATTTCAAATCTGCTCTTCCYTTTCTATAGACTCAGTGAAGCCTAGGATCCTCCCTGCCCCCAGAGCAGCACACTGTGGTTGGGCCTCTCTTCCATTTTGCAATTACAATCTGTTTTCTGATAATTTGTGTCCAATACCAACATTCATCCCCTCTGAGTCTTCACATGCTCACAAATGTCTACTGCCTATTGATGTTAAGTACCCACTGGATAATCTGAGCACCTTTTGATCTTTTTTAGATCCAAAGCATGGGAAGAGTTCTGTTGTTTCCAGTCTCGATTGCCTCTCAAGCATTGTAGAGAGGATTTCCACAGATAATTCCACATGCCCTGTACTGCCTCCAGTGGAAACTGTTGCTGAAGGGAGTCCCTGCTCCCCTCCAGAAGGAGTGAGTCTGAATGATAGTGGAGCCCAAATTCCTTCCCCCACCAACTGCACCCCACTTCCCCAGGATAMCAGCAGCAGCAACCCCATCTACCAAGTGCTATAAGGACCCCTCCAGCTGGACTGCACTGAAAACAACTTGCTTCGTTTGGCCACAATCAAGACCTGCTTTCTAAGGTTGATAAGACTTCTTAAGACTTGTTCCAGTTTTAAMGTATCACTGAAAATTCCTTCAAATATATAACTTTTCAAACCTATATCACTTCAAAATACACATAGTTATTTATTGGTTGCTAAACTGAAGTTATTTAATAAGTCTAGAGATAAAATTGTACTCCATGAAATGGCCAATGTTTAATCTGGGCTGTGGGGAATAGGAACCTTGAATGTGGAGGAAAATAGAAATCTACAGCAGTAATGGCATGATATTTCCTTCCTAGTACTCCTGTTCTGGCCAAAATAAGGTTGTGGACCATTTTTTATAAAACTTTTGTATAATTGTAAATAAGAGTTGCTTTGCGGAAAAAAAAAAGGGGAAAAAAAGAGCAAAATAAATAAATTTTTTAAAAAAAGAAACAAAAGCAAAACTTCAAACAAAAAGGGGACAAATTTTAAAGTATTTAATATTGCTTGGTTTGTTGTGTCAAATTTTAACTTTATATATTTATACTATGTGGTTGCCAAGAATGTTTTCAACAGTATTCTAAATAAAGACCCTTATTTATAAAATCTGTGGCATTATCTTGACTTTCATTAGGGCTTCTAGAATTACTAGTGCATTTAGGAGTGGTATTAGATCCCTGCCTTGGCAGGAAGATACAGGCTCTGATTCAGCAGAGAAATCAAGAACATRCTTCAGTTGCACTACTTTGCATAAATATGCTGTTGAAAAGGGCTCTACTTCATGTTGTGTCATGGTTATTGCTAAACCAAGACCTGAGCATCACAGGTCATTATTAAAGGGATCAGTAAATAAGCATGTTTCCCCTCCTGCTCCCAAAATTTACAATTACATTGTAAGACTTGATCTTACAAAGATGTGTTGAAACCAGGAATCACAAAAAATTAGACTCTCCAAATTCCARTGTAGCTACCCAAACCTAAAGTCATACAACAGTATCTCACAAGACCAGGCACTACATTTTTGGATAAATGTTCACATTRTTTTTTGAGTTCTATTTTTCAAGTGTTTGTACCATGTTTATGTATTCTCAGGTATTACAAGCTAATTGCAAAGGAGTTTTTGTCGTAAAGTTCAAGTTACAGATCACAGTTTTCCTCAAGTTCAAATTGGAATTTAGGCCAAAGATAGGCAGTTTTAATTTGGGTTTGAACTTTATGCATCTCTGGCAGCAGTGCTCCAGGGATTTACTTCTTGTTTAGAGCCTCTCTAAAAATAACCAGTGGGCTCTGTTTCATTCAGTATCTATGTGCAACCTTGAAAGCTGGCAGTGCAACTGAAAAATGTTAAGCCCTGAGCTGGTTGTCATTGGAAAGTAACCATCAGGGCATTTCTGTGCATCTGGACAAGAATAACCAGCAACTACAACCTGTTTCTTATCATATACCTATGATTTATGGATTTTGTATAAACATCACAGTAAAATAAAAGAAAAAACATTGAAAACAAATCTAGATATCATCATCATCCCTAAATACTTTGATGACAGATTAGTCATTGTATTCTCTGTTAGGTGACTGTTAGAGAGTTTGTGCAGCTCTTACCTCTTAAGCAGGAAAGAGAAAGAGGGAACAGCTAATTCCAGGGAATGTCTCGCACTCCTTTCATCATGTGTGGCCTTGAAGATCAATGTTTTGAGGAGCAAGCTGCCGTGTGTTGAGCAGAGCAATGCAGTTGTTTCTCCTTCTTCATGGGGCAGTCATGCTCCAAGCTTGCTGATTTATCTGAAGCCAGAGGGGCAGAGAAGGTAGCAGCCATGGGTATCCCTTTCTCACCCATGTGTTTGTGGTCATGGTGGATGATAAATCAGTGTCGAGGCACAGGACTGTTCTGTGAAGCAGGCCAGGCTCCCACAGTTTGGAGGGTACCCCAAGGCAGGACTGGCCACTCAGCATCTCATCCAAGTCTCACATCAATTTCCCTGTGGGAAGAAAACACTCCAGTCAATAAAGACTGAGCTTATCCCTTTCATTTTTTTCCATTAAAAATAAAAATAAAATTGCTTTGAGAAAGTGCTAATTCAGCACAAATCAGAAGGGTCTCTACTAAGGTCAGAAACATGGTCCAGGTTAGTTGAAAGCCTGTAGCCCAAACTTGCAAAAGCTAAGGAGAGACAGTTGCCTCACAAATCAGGATATCACACATCATCAATATAATTTTCATTGCCTTCAGCAAACACTCAWTCAAGCCCAAATGCAAACGATCCTAATAAAAAGCTTGGTGAAATACTACAGATGTTATAATCCCCATAAGTTGAGTCTGGTGAAAGTATCAATTTTACTGCCATTAAATGTCAACCRAAAAAGTATTTTGCTAGCTCAGGAAGGACAAAAGCTCTGGACACATTGGCAGCACACAGTTCATGCCTGCCTTGTTTGCACCCCACTTCTGAGGGACACAATGGGGTACCTGGCTGTTGGGCTGGCATGGCAGAGCGGGCACAGGACACTTGGGCTCAACAATGTACATGCAGTTCCATGTGAAGTCATGTATATTGCATTTCACTGATTTATTTTAACCACCCGAGTTTCCACATAGTGATGTTAATGTTACAACAGAGAACAGGCATTTAACACATCCCAAAATAGATGGATGGATGRTGAAGAAAAAATATTCCTAGGTTTCCTATGCAGAGTTCATCTTTCTCCCATTGATGTCAGTGAGAGAAGTTCACTGGAGTAAGGCCAAAGGGCGTCAGCACTGATAAATACATGTTTAGGTAACAGATATATTTATTTTTTTACTTAGATAAGGAAAGTTGTTCCCTGCACAATTTCTTCTGTTTCTAATTTCTTCTGTCTGTTTCTAAGGTAATAAACATATGTAAAACTAATTCCTGTGCGTCAAGAGGATAACATGTTACTGACAGAATTATATCCCAGTCTATGAGTAACTATTTTGAAGCTAGTAGTATTTGGATTCAGAGCTTTAGTCTAGCTCTCACAGAGCCAAGGATTATAGGCAAGAYAGATCCAATATTTACAAATTTTGGTTCTTAAATTGGGCTCTTGGAGATTAATTTAGGCATTTAGGGCTGATCCTACAAGACAAAGAGCAACCTTAGTCTACAGGAACACTCCAGCATGGGCTCCCAATATACATTGATAGTCTGAAAGTTTATATCACACAGGTTCCAGTTCAATATGATTTTTCCTAAGGAACACTGCCTCCAAAGGGAAARTCATCCAGATACAAATAATTAAAGGAAAGCATCTGTCTTTGAACGTAACAATAAGTGTGCATTTTAGAAATGTTTGATTCGATTTGGTAACTTAAGAAAGTGCTGCATGACAAACTCAGTATTACTGGTTTATCTCATTCAAACCATTGCTACTGTAAAAGTGAAGAGGAATAAATTTATACCTCACTTATTTATACTAAGTGCTCTGATTGTACATTTCATCAGGTCATTTGCAAGTATGAGRATGAAGAGGATCCTTTTCCTACTTTCAATATTTCACAACAAAGTGCAATGAAATTGCAGGGTTTTCAAATAACAATGTTAAACACCGCTTCCTACATTATCATTGAAACTGCTACAGAAGCATTTCACATACTGAACATTCAATTTTATGCAAAAGATATACCTACTACTCCTGGTATATTTTTCCCTTTAAAAMTATTTTATTATCTGTATCCAAATATATTAAAAAAATATTAAATTGGCAGTTGTTTCACACCAGATGCTGCTCTTCTAAAATGACTTGTCATTTTCAACACAAGGTAAAGACCTTACAAAACCCGCTTGAAAGTGGAAGGAAAAACAGTTTTAGTTTTACATCTTATATTTGGCAGAGATCTTTGAAAGGTTCACAGTGTGCAAAGGGCTAAAACTGCTGTCTTCAGAAGAACTTCATTCAAAACAGACAAGGAAACATTTGTACCTCATACCTCATTAATTTTAATGAGAATAAATTAATATTTCCTTTTCGTTTAAAAATTTCCTTGAAATCAGTAGGAATATTCCCAGCTTCAGTAAGAATATTTTCAGACTACTGCACATAATACTGTCTGGGATAGTGTTCACGTAGCAATGCAAAGCCAGGACAAACTCCCTGCTGTGACCCTTTGCTTGTGCTCTGGTCACTGACCCATTTCTGTCACGCTTTCAGAGGTCCCTGAGTACAACCCTCTGATCAAGCTGCCAGGCTTTAGTGCTCACCTGATCTTGAAAGTACAAACTAGAAACTRCCCCCATAACAGCGCTGAAAGCCTACAAGCGTTCCTAAATGAGTGGCTGACATGGAGCCKGTGATAGCAGGAGATGGCATGAAGGTCACTGCACATAACTCGCATGTGGCAATCTTGGCTTCGCAAGCAGTAGGCAAAAAGGTCTTCGTAGAGCCAGAGTGCAAATCTCTGACARCACGACCTAGAGATCATCTTGGGAGGCACATCCAAGTACCTCATTAAGCACTATTTACTATCAGCTCACCCTTGCTCAGTCTTTCAAATCACTTGTTTTCTAGTAAAACTGTTGAACAGCCATGACCTCCYCTCCTTGATGGATACAGCATGAATGCTTCTTAACAGGCTTCTTGCACAACTGGAAATGTCATTAAGTGGAGACCTTTCCACATTTGACATTTCAGGGCTATTGAGGGAGAGGATGGTACTCAGCATAAATACAGAAGAGCCTTCACGTAGTCCTTTCCCYGCCAAGACCCACCAGGAATTAGGAACATCTGATATAGAGCCACTTGGGCCAGTACAAGGAAACCAGAAATTTCCCTGTGGACCTAGGAATCTGCCTTCTGCATACACAGACACTTCTGAATAAATGCTTAACATTGTAAATTAATGATGAAAACTGACCTGTCCTGTAACCATGGGGAGATGGAAATCAGGGGTTTCCCAATATTGCAGTCAATATGGCACTGAACTCACATTTTCTTTCTACAGCATCAATAACTTTTATCATCTACAGACATCTTAGCAACATCAACAAGTGTGCTATTTTACATAATATTCAAYAACCTCACATTTATCAACAGGGAGGCAAACACTGTAACTATTTATAAAAAATACTAAAAATTCTAACACGCAATAACCCATTTAATCACATGATTGAGGGASGTTGTGATTTTGGTTAGGGTGTTGGGTTTTTTTGTTTGGAGTCAGATTCACTCAGAAGCCTGTGTCTCAGCACAGTTRCTTAGTGCTGCATGTCCACGGCAGAAAAAGGGGGTCTCCCAATCTCCAGTCCTCCCTAATCTACCTGAACTGACCTTGAGCCTTTTCTGGTCCAACAGCCACATCTGCTGGGAAAAATGTAAACTGCATGTCTTCCTGAAGTTGTTGCTTGGTGAATTGCATATTGTGTTTTATCAATCATATTTCCATTATCTAAGGTTTGTTGGTGCAGAAACAGCAAAAATATTCAGTCTTCACTGGCACCCCATACACCAGATACATCAGGAAAAATATACTGTAAAAACCAAACTCTTCCCTACCAAGAGCCTTCTACAGAAAMAGAAAGAAAAAATTGTAGGAACASTATAGTTGGTTGGGKTTTGGCTTTTTTATTGCTAGACAAATTTTGGGRCACTAGTCTATTTTCCTTTGTTTTAAGTGAAAAAGAAAGACAAAAGGAGGGAGAAAGGAGAAGATCTTTGAAAGCATAGTGTGGCCTGTGCTGTGAGCAGTGGTTTTGGGGGAACCACTCACCAGAAGGCTGCTCACCAGGAGGCGGGTGGGGAAGATACACAGAAACAGCAGATGACATCAGGACCACGATGTGATTGTCTGGTGACAAAATCCCTCAGTAGGGCACAAATCYTGGCCACCAGACTGAAAGAGATGATTTTCCCCTCTGCTCTGGTGAAATCCCATCCAGCTCTGGGTCCTCAATGTAGGAGGGATATTGACCTTTTGGAGCAAGTCCAGAGGAGGCCACCAAGATGAACAGAGGGATGGAGCACCTCTCCTGTGAGGAAAGGTTGAGAGAGTTGGGATTGTTCAGCCTGGAAAAGAGAAGGCTTCACGGTGACCTAACTGTGACCTTCTAGTAYCTGAAGGAAAAATACAAGAAAGATGAAGAGAGACAATTTAAAAGACCATGTAGGGATAGTACAGGGAGAATGGCTTCAAACCAAAAGAAAGTAGGTTTAGAGTAAGTATTAGGAAAAAATTCTTTACTGAGAAGAAAGTGATAAGGCACTGGAACAGGTTGTCCAGAGATGTTATGGGTGCC